>NW_027423745.1:0-600000 GCF_013202065.1 Cotesia typhae
CTGGAAGGTTGGGAATAGTCTAGATAGCTTGTAAGTAACCTACTAAGAACGATTATGTACGTTATTTAGTAAAATGCGAAAGTTCAATTTTTGAACGAATGGTCGCAGAGAACGGTCGATTACGTAACGTATGTTCTATGGGACTTGGAATGTTGGAAGAAGTCTAGATACCTTGTAAGTAACCTGCTACACATGATTACGACCTTTATTTTGTAAAATTCGAAAGTTCAATTTTTGAACGATTGGGCGAACAGAACGATCAATTACGTAACTTTTCTTCTATGGGTCTAGGAAGGTTGGGCATAGTCTATATAGCTTGTAAGCAACCTACTAAGAACGATTATGTACGTTATTTAGTAAAATGCGAAAGTTCAATTTTTGAACGATTGGGCGATCAGAACGGACAATTACGTAACTTTTCTTCTATGGGTCCTGGAAGGTTGGAAATAGTAGGTTACTTACAAGCTATCTAGACTAAGAAGGATTATGTACGTTATTTAGTAAAATTCGAAAGTTCAATTTTTGAACGTTTGGGCACAGTGAACGGTCGATTACGTAACTTATCTACTATGGGTCTAGGAAGGTTCGGAATAGTCTAGATAGCTTGTAAGTAACCTACTAAGAACGATTATGTACGTTATTTAGTAAAATGCGAAAGTTCAATTTTTGAACGATTGGGCGAACAGAACGGACAATTACGTAACTTTTCTTCTATGGGTCCTGGATGGTTGGTAATAGTAGGTTACTTACATGCTATCTAGACTAAGAAGGATTATGTACTAGGGTGATTCAAAAAAAAAGAATATTTTTTTTTCCGTTTGGTACTCTGAAAAATACGTTCCTAGACACCTCTAAGAAAGCCTCTCCAAGCATGAGTTCTTAATTGTAACGGGAAGGTCCTCCTTCTTACAGTTTTCTATTTTTTCTTATTATCAGATAGAATAATTTATATCTCGCTTCCAACTACTTGAAAAAATATCTTGTTCCTTAGATTTTGTAGGAAATTGAATGCTCTACAAAAAAGGTCTCTTACGATTTTTTCGTAAACCCAACCGTTTAAAAGATATTAACGGTTAAAGTTTGATTATTTTTGGGAAAATTTTTTATTTCTTATGAATTTTATAACTCAATGAAAAAAAATCATTATGAATGATGAAACTCATATTTTTGTAGGAAATTTACTGCTCTATAAAAATGGTCTCTTATGATTTTTCGATCAAGTTGAGTGTTTACGAGATATTCATCGTCAAACATCAATGCATATCAATTTTTCTAGTTTTTGATCAATAATTCGAAAAATTTCAATTTATTCTGTGAGTTTCAAGGAAATTTAGACAAATTTGAGTTTTTATTATAAAAGCAACTCCTATAGATGTTTTCTGTTCAAAAATTCATTTGAAAGTTTTTATTCTAATAATATTTTTTTAAATTTTATCTTTAATAATTTAAAATCTTAATCGCGTTGTCATTTATTATTATGAAATTTGTTCAGTGCGTATTTTTAAATTGTTTTTCACAAAATATACATAAAATTTTCGTTCGAGGGGATTTTTGTTTTGAATTCCATTTCTTCTTCTGTTTGTCTTCTGAAACTAACGCCATCTATGTTTTTTACTCTCAACTATCTTCAGTATCTACCCATTTAATACCGTATTTTCAGTGTTCCTAAAACTGATCATCTTGAATACGTAATAAAATAATTCATTTTAAATAAGTCTCATAATCATCACATAAATTTATTTATCATCAATTAACCTACAATGAATAAAGAAATACGTTTTATCGGAATACCTCTACAAAGAATTTCGGAACGTAAGTTACCAAAAGTGAAAGAGGTTATGCGTGTGTTTTTCTACCAACTTAAAATTTTAAAGTATTCAATCAAACAAAGTGCTAAAAATTCAGTTGACCAAGTTATTGAACTGTGGAGAAAAAATCAGATTCCAACTAGTGGAGCTCCTAATGCAGTCAAAAAATTTCTTCGCTATCACAGTCAATGGTTAAAATTACAAAAAAATTTCGATAAAAAGAATTCAGCGCAAAACCAAAAGGAAATGAAATTTCAGACTGATCTTGAACAATTATTCGACATTGTGAGCGAAAAATCTTTAAAAGTGCTTGATGATAATATTAGAAAGTTGTATTTGGATCAAAAATTCGGTACCCATAAAGAAATTCTTTCTAATAATTTACCTGTATCAAACTTAACCACAACTATGATGGGAATAGATGAGAGTAGTAAGTATCTGAGATATTTAATTATTATAAAGTCAGGTAGTAGTGTAACTTTTCATAGATGACTAGATGACATTTGACTAGACAATTTTTGGAGTCCTTTCTTAATTATTTGTCATCAAAATGAATAAATTCTATACATTTTCTTCGTTTAATTTATAAAAAGATCTTATTCCAGACTTAGATCAACCGTCTACCAGTCATGCGATTGTTCCAAGTGAAAAATCAGAGTCGTTCTCTACGTATACATTAAGTGGAGTTACAAATTTTGGATCTGATTCAGAGTATGAACCTCCAATTCCGACAAAACGAGCAAAACTTGATGTCTTAACTCCTGAAGTCATTTTTGGACTCGACCGAGCTAATGTCAGCAGTAGAAATGCGATGTTTATTATTGCTCCGGTTTTACTAGCAGTAGGTATTAAAATTGAAGATACAACGCTCAGTTATAGTTCAATTCAACGAGCTCGTATGCTTCAAAGAGAAGACATTGCTAAAGGACTTAATGACAACTTTAAGACACACGATAAATACGTTGTGCATTGGGACTGAAAAATGCTGAATGACCTTGTTGGATCAAAATCTGTGGAACGGCTGCCAGTTATTTTAACTGCATTTGGTACCGAACAATTACTTGGGGTTCCAAAAATGAATTCTGGGACGGCAGACAATCAAACATCAGCCATTTTATCGACATTGAGTGAATGGGGTATTACTAATTATGTTAAGGCGATGTGTTTTGACACGACGGCAGTTAATACAGGTAACTTATCAATGATAATTTAATCTAAAAAATATTTAATTATTAACGTTCTAGTTTAATTTTTATTGCTTACTGAATTTCACTTTTGAAATTATTGAGAATTATTTACTCATTTGGATTTTAAATATAATCTACAATTTGTTGAAAATATTAAATTTAACGATAGTTATCTATTTTCTTTATACAGGAATTCATAACGGTACATGTAAGGCAATTGAAAAGACTTTGGGAAGAGAGTTAATCTGGTTACCATGTCGTCATCACATTTTTGAGATCATATTGAGAAGTGCATTTGAAGTATATTGGCCTGTGTCATCTGGGCCAAACGTACCAATGTTCGGAAGATTTAAAAAATCATGGGATGAAATAAATAAAACTAATTATAAATCTGGAATTGAAGATACTGTTGTTGCTGATATCATTTTGGATAAAAAAATGAAATATCTAGTTTAATTGCACAATCCTTACAGGTATGATTTAACTGCGATTTTAAGAAAAAAATTTTCTTGTTTCTGACAAATTTTTAATTGTTTTTGATAGTTACTACAACCCCGAGATGACTATAAAGAATTGTTGGAATTGTCGTTGATTTTCCTTGGAGAAATGCCTCAAGAAGAAATTTTTTCAAACGTCCTGGTGCAATTCATCATGCTAGGTGGATGGCGAAGGCAATTTACAGTTTAAAAATGTTTCTATTCAGAAATGAATTTAAACTTTCTAATAAAGAACTGGACGGTCTTCGGCAAATTTGTATATTTATAGTTACACTGTATTTAAAAGCTTGGTTTTCATCAACTTCTGCAACAACTGCTGCTAATCATGACTTGCAGTTTTTGAAAAATTTATTCGAGTACAAAAATATCAATTCATTGATTTCTTCAGCAAATTGTGAAAAAATGATTTTGCATTTATGGTATTTAAGTGATGAACTTGCCATTTTATCATTATTTGACGATACCGTTTCATTGGAAGTAAAAAAATATTGTTGGAGCTGTTAATACTCGTAACGGTACAGATTCTAAAGCTAAAAATTTATAATTGATAAAAACGATTTGAATTCATTAACGCAAAAAAGTCTGAGTGACTTTGTTTCTAAAAAGTCTTTAAATCTCTTTAAAATCTTTGATTTACCATATGACTTCCTTGATAAAGATATTGAATCGTGGCCTACTAATGACAGTTACATTGAAAATAAAGAATACTTTAACCAATTGAAAGTTGTTAATGATTCAGCAGAACGAGCTGTTGCATTAGTTAGTGAGTATAATCAATGCTTGACAAAAAATGAAGAGCAATTCCAATACTTATTGCAAATTATCAAAGAACATCGAAAAAACTACCCAAACTGCAATAGAGGAAATTATTTACAGTAAAAGTGTACCGTTATGTTGAAAATATTGAAAATTATATGGCAGTTGATAATTAAATAAATAAATTCTTCGATAAAAAAGTGAAACACACTAAGTTGAATTATATATTTTAAAAAAATGCACTAATTTTTTGTTTGAATGTAATCAAACATGTCCAAGACTAAAAAAACTAATTAAAAAAATAGTTCATAACATATTTCTATTCATAGAAACTCAAATTTGTCTAAATTTCCTTGAAACTCACAGAATAAATTGAAATTTTTCGAATTATTGATCAAAAACTAGAAAAATTGATATGCATTGATGTTTGACGATGAATATCTCGTAAACGCTCAACTTGATCGAAAAATCATAAGAGACCATTTTTATAGAGCAGTAAATTTCCTACAAAACTATGAGTTTCATCATTCATAATGATTTTTTTCATTGAGTTATAAAATTCATAAGAAATAAAAAAATTTTCCCAAAAATAATCAAACTTTAACCGTTAATATCTTTTAAACAGTTGGGTTTACGAAAAAATCGTAAGAGACCTTTTTTGTAGAGCATTCAATTTCCTACAAAATCTAAGGAACAAGATATTTTTTCAAGTAGTTGGAAGCGAGATATAAATTTTTCTATCTGATAATAAGAAAAAATAGAAAACTGTAAGAAGGAGGACCTTCCCGTTACAATTAAGAACTCATGCTTGGAGAGGCTTTCTTAGAGGTGTCTAGGAACCTATTTTTAAGAGTACCAAACGAAAAAAAAAATATTCTTTTTTTTTGAATCACCCTATTAATCATAGTCTGTTTTGGTAGTTTATTGGATGTATTATCACATTATATTTTGTGTGCCTTCTATACGCCATTGCGTAGAAGTTTGCGTCACCGCCGCGTGACGTCATAAAGTGAACGTGCCGCCGAGAGGAGTAAGATTAATGTAATTTTCTAATAAATGTTCGTTCTTGTACATTTGCTCTCATTTATGTTGCATCCTACCCCTATATTCAGGTGAAGGGACGAATGGCACCGTTTCTGCGACCTATGTGGCTCCCAGTCGACGTCTGGGGGGAGGTGTTGTGACATGGGAAAATTTTCCCACTAAAATTTCATATTCGAGATTATGTTTTTAAGTAGTCATTAGTCTAGAATGTTGGCCAAGCTGACGGAATGCGGAGATTCGACGCGCCTGTGTCGCCCTACGTGGTTTGCGGTCAGAAGGCGAAGCTCGAGGTAATTAAAAAAAAAAATTAAGCCGAACCCTGCCAACTTATCAAAATGAGTATGGATGGATGCGTCCGAAATAAATTTACTATGTAATTAAGAATGTGTGTGATAGAGAGAGCGAATGACAAAAGCGACCGAGCGAACCCGCAGTTCAGTTCGCAATCAACGACCGAGGAGACATCTGGAAGCGACAACGATCAACGAGGGAAACCCGAAACCGTAATGGAATCAGAATTGACCAATGACAGGACGTTGAATCACCGGGAGCACACCAGGGCTCCACCTGAACGCCGAATGCCGAACTGAATTGAATATCGACCAACCATCGACGATGGAAATTTATCCAACGACTGCTGATAGGACGCGCAGCTTGGTAGCTGCGCTACCGAAAAACCACATGTTGGTGAAATACGGAAAAGCCAGTAATTCTGGGCGAGATACCGAAACGACTGTTGAACATTGTTAATTTTGTTATCACGATTAAAAAGAAAAATCGAATCGATTGGTGATTATTAATTGTGAAATTCGGATCCGGACCCCGAAAGGCCACTGTCGAACCGTTGTCAATTTATTGGCACGATCCGAAAAAGGATTACACGATTAAGTATTTTTTCTGTACAAGGTTCGGCCGCTCCTTGGTGCATTGATTGAATTGACGATTTTGTTAATTGTGTGAGTTGATCGAGTCGAAGTTAGAAATTCTCTCGGGAATTATTGTAATTGTCAACCGACAAAAGTCGAGAATTCGACACACGTTTGGTCATTTTAACAACGGAAATTCCGGGAGGCCATCGCCGAGAACCTCTGCCGCCGTCAGCAACGCTGTGACCTTCTGCCTGGATTCACACCTTCACCGAGAAGTCGATTGGACTGGGGTAAGTGCGGTCGCAGTTATTATACACCTGGGTGACTTCACCGCGGTCCACGATTAAGTAGAGAGTTATGATTTGCAGCTAATTAATTTTTTTTTTTATTGTATCGAAAAATCAGATAATTACGAATTTTGTTATTAAGTTCAAAAGGTAGAATTTCACCGAAATTCAGCAATTGCGTTGTTGAATTTCGGCTTCGGGGTGACGTCAGCCAGGTATCCGGTGCCAAAAATATTTTAATCCGGTGTAAAGGAATGTTGTGTACAGTGTCAATTTATTTGATCAAAGTTTAAGACTGCATGCCGAATAAAATTGGCTCGAATCAAGGGCCATCTAAGTGCGTAACTAGGAACTATACCTCGAGCTTTGTCCCGTATATTGCCCGCCGGGTAACAACAGTTACCGACGGTTCACTTACCCACTGCGGCGGATAATTGATCGATCGATTGTGACACCAATAATCAATATCCGACAAATCGATGCTATTGATAAATTAAAAATTCGGCTGTTACGAAGAGCAGTGGCGATAATTCGATTTTTTTTTTAAAAACTCGAAATTTGTTGCTAGGAAGAAGTACGAACCGTATAATTTTTTTGTTTGTTGTTAAGTTTATTTAAAATGTAAAAATTTATTATTACGAAAGGAAGGCTACGACAATTATATTTTTTTTGAAAACTCAAATTTATTTGTTACGAACAAAGTGACGATAATTAATTATATTGATGAAGTCGAAATTTTTGTTGTTAGGAAAATAAACGCGAACTAGAACATTTTTTTTTCTTTCTCTTTGTTAATTTTTTTTTTTTTTGAATTGGTTAATACGAAGCGGCGACATTTAATATGTTTTGTTGAGAAATTCGACATTTGTTGTTACGATACGATACGCGAAACGATTATTTTTTTTGGTTTTTTTTTGTTGTTAGTTTTTTTTATTTGTTGTTCGCGATAATAAAGCGAATGCAATTAATTTCCTTAATTCGGAATTTTGTTTGTTAAACGAATCAAGAATAACTCATTATTTGTAATTTCGATCATATTCAGATTCTTTTTTTATTGAATAGTCCCTGCGCATTACTTGTTTCTTTGAGCTGTCTCTATTTTTCTATTCTCTGGTGGCAAAAATATTCCGCCTCGATTTCTACACTCGCTCTACAAAATTTAGGATCTCTTCGACGTTGACCTGCCGCCCGACGACGATCAATTGCTGAATTCGAACCGCGGAACGTAAAGTTCCTGGCGCCCAACAAGCTACGAACCAGGTAAGCCAACATTTAGGTGGAACTCCCCGGCTTTGTCGACGCCAGCACCGTGAAGAAAAACCCATCATATATATATATATATATATATATATATATATATATATATATATATATATATATATATATATATATATAAAAAGAAAAAAAAATAGTAAACCATTAATTAAAATTTCTTGAGATGTATCATTTGGAGTTAGTTGTCGAGTCTTTTGAACTAAGTTGTTGTCAATATTCATACCTCGATAAACTAGGAGAAACTTAATTCTCGACTCTCTCCTTTGTTTTTTTCCCTTTTTTTTCTTGTTTTTTCGTTACTTTTTATATTTGAGGTTCGATTCATAGTTCAGTAGTCGGACACCTAGACGAGGAGCTTGTGTTGTGCCCGCTTGCGGGGTTTAAGTTGCTTTTGTTACACCACGTTCCTTGGTGTCAGCAGTCTTGGTTTCAGTTAGCACGTTTTGAGGGTTTCTGTTCGGGGAATTTTCTTCTTCCATTTCGAAGGCTTCATTGTTTTGCGGGGTGATCTTCGGGGTTTGTTTTGTTTTTCGGTAGTAACATGGGCGGTGTTTCCATAATATCTTGAAACAGCTGATCCGGTAATGGTACTCCTCAACTGCACTGACAAATATCCAAATAGAGTTGAGAGCTTCCGTGTTCATCAAAGTTATGTAACGATGCTGAGATTTTTCCTCGTGATCAAGACCAACGTTGATTAGTCTATTCCGTGGCCCTCCGAGACTGTCTCCCCAAGGTGAGTAAAGTGTATTTTCGGCCATCGGTCCTAATGTGATTTTTGTGAACGGATGTGGAGGTTCTGGTTTTTCGCTTAAATTGTTGGCTAGTTGGCTTATTTTGAACATAGGAAAGGGGGAATTTTCTGTTGGTTTTACATCTTTATCCGTGCTCTTGATGGTGAAACGCTCGTTTCCGAGCGTACATCCTGACTTGATTAAAAAAGTCCCCGTTCCGTTCAGTCGTATTTCCAGATGAATAGAAGAATCGCACTTCAGAGTGAATGTTTCCGTTTTACATAAGGAGTAGGCCCATATGTTGGGCTAATGGAATTTATTGATGGTTGTTGAGCATTTTGGGAATACGCTGACGTTGTAGGTGTTTGGTGCTACCAGGCCGGGCTCTAAGTACAGCAACAAACCGCATCAATCACTTTTATCCACCTTTTGGATTGGTTCGTCAGATTTGCAGGCGAGGTTGGTTCTTATTTGTCGACAGTTTTTGATGTCTTCTTTGCCTGTCCGATAGTATTGATCCTTTAGCGCGTCAATTGCTAAGTATTGCTTCTTTGATCGGATGACCATGCTCCTTGTTACCCCATCGATGACTTGTCGCATGGGCATACGTTCTATTTGTAGTATTTTAAAGGTTGTTGGATTAAACATAGGTAGAGAGATGGTTATTAAGAATTTTTCCTTTGTTTTCCCGGTTTTTGTTTCTGTCACTGCGTTCAGTGCATGCACATTTGTGAGTTCCGCTGGTTGTGGTGGGTTGAGCTCCGAGTATTGTCTGCAGATGTCCCTCATTGCCGTGACCAGTTGTTCTGGCGACAAGATTCCTGCGGGTATATTACCTTTTTGTGATTCTTCAATCGCGATTACGGCTTTTGGGGGTAGCGGATTAAACTTGGCAGTACTTGTTCAATTGCCCTATTGAGGAGTACACTTGGTATCAAGTGTCATCTTCTTCGGAATATATTAAATTGACTTTTCATTCTATGACGTGTGTCGAATTGTTAATTAGGGCTGTAATTCCCCTTTGGTCATTGTATAATCTTTCTATTTCTTTAGAAAAATGTTCGAAATCGTCGTAGTCCATGACACCGAATGCCTTA
Organism: Cotesia typhae; assembly: GCF_013202065.1. NCBI lineage: Eukaryota > Metazoa > Arthropoda > Insecta > Hymenoptera > Braconidae > Cotesia > Cotesia typhae. The sequence goes on from NW_027423745.1 coordinate 9,555, forward strand.
CGGGCAATTTTTCCTACAAAACTGAACCAAGGTGTTCTTCGAGTACGGATGTCTGCTTCTGTAATAGGTAGAGTTTCAGAGAGTAATTGTTGTAGCCGACTGACTAGATTTTGTCTTTCTTTCGAATGTCTGGAGACTCTCTCACCTGAGAAGCAATGCACATTCCCTTTTTGTGAAAAATGAGAGGCATTTTTGCGTGGAGTCGAGATCCGAGGCTGGCATAATTGAATGCCAAGGTTGAATGAGGATCAGTCTATTGCCGAAATTATCCTCCATTTCCTTTCTGTGATATGGACGTTGGTGATCTCATTGAAAACGATGCCAGGGTTCTCCTTGGAAGGCCATAGAAACAGACCCTCAGATGTTAAGTTGACGTACATTGGGTACAGGATGTATAGGAAGATTTGGATCCACATTTTTTTTCGAATGTACACTACTGGAAAAAATTAAGGGATCAAAAAAAAATTCCAAATTTTTCGGCAGTTTTCAACAGGCCGTAACTTTGAGAGAAATGGTCGTACAGGAAATAAAAAAAAAGGAAATTGTAGCTCCAAGTGTCTAGTTTTTCGATTAGAACTTCAAAATTTTGTAGCCTCCGCGGTTTCTGAGTAATCGTAGAAAAACCAGCAACAAAAAAATTCTCAAAATTTTTTTAGTTCTTTTTTTTGGTCTACGGGCGTGGAAAAAATTTTTTTAGCTTAACCACCATAAGGATCGGATACTGTGTTCATTAAGCTTTAATTTCTTTTTTTAAACACCCTGATACGTCCACTCCTCGCTGAGATATCGGTCTTCAAATGGAAAAGGATCTTTTTGTCGTTGATTATCGATATCTCAGCAACCAATGATCGCACAGAAAGTTAAAGGTGGGTATCAAGAACTTGAATGAATTTCCCTTAACGACTGTCCATTGTTTTTTCGAAAAAAATTTTTTTCTTTCCGTCACATGAATTTGAAAATGCAACAAAAAAAGGGCTTTTAGTGGTTTTTTGGAAAATCAAGCGCTGGATCGAAAATATTGAGGAAACCACTAATGTTAAGTGTGCCTTTTACAGTTCAATATGTCCACAAAAACACTACAAAGAATCAAATTAATCCAGCCAGCCGATTTTTTGTTTCACTTGATCGAATTTTTGAAAAAATTAAAGGATCACGTTTTTTGCTCTGAAAAGCTCATAATTTTTAAAAATGAGAAAAAAAATTGTTTTTTCGAGCTTTTTCCACATTTTTGTTCCAGAAAGTGCTTAAATTGAAAAAAAAAAAAATTTTTTTTTGAAATTTTTTCTCTTGAAAAGTTTAAGAAAACAATTACCGCCGGCATTAGCGTTATCCAAAGCGTACCACGTGGAGGTCGCGCGGTCGGATTTACGCGCGCGCGCGCGCGCGCGCGCGCGTGTGTGTGTGTGTGTGTGTGTGTGTGTGTGTGTGTGTGTGTGTGTGTGTAAGGTATTTCAGGAGAATTGAGACCCGGTGGCTCGTCAGTTCCACCGTATTTAATGACTCCAAACTCATTCTCTGAAGGTTTTTGTTGGTTCAATACCGGGTATTACCACCCCTGTTTTCAATAACGGCTCTCAAACGTTCAGCCATGTTTATGCAGACGGTAATTTGAGGCTGCGGAATGGTATTCCAAATGTGCTGAAGCGCGCGCTCCAAAGCAGCTAAGTTCTGCAAATTTGGATACTCTCTGCGCAACCGACGGCCCATTATGTCCCAAACGTGCTCTATGGGGTTGAGATCTGGACTCATTGCTGGGTGTCGCAACAATGTGATGTCATGCCGCTCAAAGAAGCGCCGGGTAATGTTGGCTGTGTGTGGACGTGCATTATCTTGCATCAATATGAACGACCTCAGATGTTGTCGTCTGCGCAGAACAATGGGCCTTAAAATTTGGTCGATGTAACGTCTAGCTGTCAAATTTTCGCGTACAATTACCAAAGGTGTTCTCCAATTTCGTGAAACGCCGCCCCACACCATAACTGATCCACCGCCGTAGGCAACGACTGGACGGACAAAGTTCTGGCGAAAACGTTCTCCACGACGGCGCCAAACGAGAGGACGTCGATCGTTGCCATACAGATTAAAACGAGACTCATCAGTGAATAAAACATTTGTCCATTCCCTCAAGTTCCAATTTCGATGATCGTAAGCATACGCTAAACGAGCTCGACGATGTCTTGCTGTCAACAGGGGTACACGATTAGGATGTCGTGCGTGTAACCCAGTTTCACGAAGACGGTTGATGATTGTTCGAGAGCAAATGTTTCGCACTTGATGCCGTCGTCGCTGTTGCTGTTGTTGTTGCTGTTGTCTGCGATTGGGGAAGTTTCGAGCGACAATATTCGCATTGACGAAAGGTTGTCGTCGAACTTCTGTAACAATTGTTCGATCATCGCGGGCATTAGTGACTCGATGGCGACCTTGTCCGGGGCGACGATGATATTGATTCGTCTCTTGGTATCTGGTATAAGCTCGAGATACGACAGATTGACTTACACCCAGCCGGATAGCAACTGCATGTTGAGTGTAACCTTCGTCGATAAGAGTCACTAACCGAGCGACTTCCACCTCCGATAAATGTCGTCTAACCATGATTCAGAATCAAAAGTCAGAAATTTACAATTTTGACCAAAAAATTAAAAAAAATTTTTTTTAGCGCAGAGGGATTAGTTTTGAAAAAAACTGTTGAATGAAGCGATTTGCTAAGGATTCACAAAAAGAAAAGAAAAAAAAAACTCCGAAAAGCGTATGAAAAAAATCGAAATTCGATTGGGGGTATTAACTTTTTTTATTAATTTAATTAAAAAGAGATCAGTAGAATCAATGAATGCAGCGGTGGAAAGGTGATAAAAATCATTGGGCGATGGTTTTTTGAGTTTCCTTAACTTGTTAAAAAATTTTTCCAAAAAAATTTTTTTTTAATTTTTTTTTCGAAAAATTTTTTTTTGAAAAATTTTTTTTTTTGAATTTTTTTTTTTTTGAAAATTTAAGCACTTTTTGGATCGAAAATGTGGAAAAAGCTCGAAAAAAACATTTTTTTTTCTCATTATTAAAAATTATGAGCTTTTCAGAGCAAAAAACGTGATCCTTTAATTTTTTCAAAAATTCGATCAAGTGAAACAAAAAAACGGCTGGCTGGATTAATTTGATTCTTTGTAGGGTTTTTGTGGACATATTGAACTGTAAAAGGCACACTTAACATTAGTGGTTTCCTCAATATTTTCGATCCAGCGCTTGATTTTCCAAAAAACCACTAAAAGCCCTTTTTTTGTTGCATTTTCAAATTCATGTGACGGAAAGAAAAATTTTTTTCGAAAAACAATGGACAGTCGTTAATGGGAATTCATTCACGTTCTTGAAACCCACCTTTAATTTTCTGTGCGATCATTGGTTGCTGAGATATCGATAATCAAAGACAAAAAGATCCTTTTCCATTTGAAGACCGATATCTCAGCGAGGAGTGGACGTATCAGGGTGTTTAAAAAAGAAATTAAAGCTAAATGAACAAAGTATCCGATTCTTATGGTGGTTAAGCTAAAAAAATTTTTTCCACGCCCGTAGACCAAAAAAAAAACCTAAAAAAATTTTGAGAATTTTTTTGTTGCTGGTTTTTCTACGATTACTCAGAAACCGCGGAGGCTACAAAATTTTGAAGTTCTAATCCAAAAACTAGACACTTGGAGCTACAATTTCCTTTTTTTTTATTTCCTGTACGACCATTTCTCTCAAAGTTACGGCCTGTTGAAAACTACCAAAAAATTTGGAATTTTTTTTTGATCCCTTAATTTTTTCCAGTAGTGTAGTTCGGCTCAATCAGGAAACTACAACAAAAGAAGAGTTATTAATCGATTGCTAATTATAACTTGCTTGGATGTTTAATGGTACTTTTACCGTCCCCTCCAACCATTTCATAGGGTCCACGGTAATAACCGTCTAGCTTTTTTTTCGGGTCTGATTCAAGGCGTAAGCAAAGTCTCCTACTTAGAAATCGATTGGGTTCAATTTTTCGCCGAAGCGTTGTTTTGATCGACGTTTTGCTTCAATCAAGGAGTCTCGAGCGATTCCTTTAGTAATGCGCATGCGATTTATCAGGTCCACCAGGTAACCTGGGTACGTTTCAATCTTTTTGTAATCAGGAAATTCAGTAGGAGCTCTAGCTTTTTTGCCGAACACCAGTTTGTAAGGAGTGAATATTGTGTCCGAATATACTGATGAATTGTAATTGAACATCGCCATGGGTAGAGATATTCATCCCTATCCGAGAAGGATTCTATGAAGACTCGTCGATACTCTACCAGAGTCTGATGACTTCTCTCAAGGCAACCATTCCTTTGAGCGTAGTAACCAGAGGTCGTTACTCTTTTGATTTTCAAAATATCTGCCATTTTTGCTAACAGTTTGCTAGTGAAAAAGGTTCCTCTGTCAGACAAAATGGTTCTTGGACATCCGCAGAGGCAGATATATTGGCTTATCAAGGCATCTGCTATGGTTTAAGTTCGGATGTCAGGTACTATAATTTCTGCACAATATTTCGTGAAGTTGTCCTGTGTGTCAAGAATATGAACATTTCCTCCAGGAGTCATTGGGAGAGGTCCCATGGTGTCAATCGAGATCTTGTCAAAAGCATCATATGGTGTATCCGTTAATGACCATGGGTTGTTTAGTTTTTATACGAGTCAGCGTCTTTTCCTGGCAATTATCGCAGTGACTGACATTCTGATAAATTTGTTCCTTCATAGCGGGCCAATAAAATTTCTCCTAGATTGTCTAGTAAGTTTGAAGGACTCATTTGTGTCCTCCTATAAGACTGCTGTTGTTTTCTCTAATGATGTTGGGACGGTCTTCTTCAGCTGGTAAAGAGATCTCTCCTTTGAAATTTTGCAGAAATTTCGCAACTTTTTTCGATTAAAAGCTTCGTTCACATCAGATACTGTCTACAGATTAATAAACATAAATATTAATTTTTGTTCATTGTTATTATGTCAGCGAATTATGTCAGGGAATCACTAAAAACAGTTCCAGGTATTTGATAATTATGTTAAATTATTGTGCGTTAATTTGGAACTGTTTGTAATTAAATTAACTTCATTTTTTTACTATTGCAGAAACAGAAACAGATGAAGAAGACAATATTGAAGACGTATAATATTCAATCCATCGAAAGGAACAATAGTGATGAGGAATATAGACATATTGACGATAACAATGAAAATAATAAAAAAGGTTAATGATTGAATTAAAATAAATGAATTTCTCTGTAAATTTCTTATCTTAAGAAAAATGTGTCATTCATAAATATAAACAATAGAATTTGATTGACTCTGATTCATTGATTTTATAATTTCAATTGCATTGAATATAATAATTTTTTTAAAAATAAAAAATAATATAAATTAAATTATTACATTTTCGAGATGATTGACTTTGTATTAGATAAATTTTACTGAGTATTGTTTTAGCAATTTGTTATTCAAACTGTAAAAATTTATTAAATGAAATTTCTTTATTAAAAAAAAAAGAAAATTGCATAATTTGAAATTACTATCCGTAGATGGGCAGTGAAGGGCCGCAATAGACTCAGCGCTCTGTTTTATTCGCACTAGTCACTGTATACGATCCTTGCTCTCCCGACTACTGCTCACTTTGAATGCGTCTGGTAAGATAATAGGACCGTTGAAACTATCCAGCTACTATGTTAACATAGTTTAACAGGCCCCCAAAAAATTATACAGGGTGTCTCTGAAGTGGCGGGAGTAATTGTTGGGGTCGATAGAGAAAAAAATACTGAATCGAAAGTTCCTGAGCCAAAAATTTTTTTGGGCCATAGAATTTGAGTTATGAATTAAAAACGATAGCCAATCAGAAGCGCGCTATTCGAGAAATGAAAATGAGCGGGGAAGTAGAGGAGACGCGAGAGTGAGATGCTGCAATAGCAGCTTACTCGCTCACACAAAGCCGAGCATGAGAGGGGATTGTGACGCTATGAGCCGAGTACGTAAGTGTGAATGAGTGGATGTATGAGGTCGCAAGCGGACGGCTTAATGTATGAGTGTGTGTCCGTGTATCGCAGCATTATTGGAGGCGTTGTAACGCTGAATTAAAGCTAACCGGGTACTCTAAGACAGAGGAAAAATTTTAATTTTTATTTTTATTCGAAAAAATTTAATAAAAAAAAATAAAAAGGCCCAAGATTTAACCAGACCCACAGAAACGGAGAGTAAATTTTTAATTCTCATTTATTTTGCTGGGGATTATTTTCAAATACAAAAAAAAAGGCTAAGATTCAACTGGAATCCAAAAAGAGATGGATGAAAAAATTTTATTTTTTATTTTTAATCAGCAAAATTATTTTTCTTTAAAAAAGAGCCCAATCTCGACTGGAGCAAGAAAAAATGATTGAAAAATTTTATTATTAATTTTCAATCAACAAAATTATTATAAAAAAATAAATGGGCCCAAGTCTCAACCGGACCCAAACAAACGGATAGAAAATTTTTATTACTTACTTAATTTGCTGGAAATTATCTTTAAAAACGAAAAAAATGCCCAAGACTCCATCAGACCGAAAGGGAGATGAATAAAAAAATTTTACTATTCATTTTTAATCATCATAATTAACTTTCTTTATAATAAAAGGCTCAATTTCGACCGGACCCAGAAAAAATGATCCAAAAATTTTATTTTTTATTGTTGATCATCAAAACTAATTAAAAAAACAAATGAGGCCCTAGACTCAACTGGACCCAAACAAACGGATAAATAATTTTTATTACTTATTTATTTTGCAGGAAATTATTTTTGAAAACGATAAAAATGCCCTAGACTCGACCAGACCCGAAATAAAATAAATTGAAAATCTTTGTTTTTCTATTTTTAATCAGCAAAATTATTTTCCTTTGAAAAAGGGCCTGATCTCGACTGGAGCAAGAAAAATAATTGAAAAGTTTTATAATGAATTTTTAATCAACAAAATTTTTTTTAAAAAAGAAAATAGGCCCCAGACTTAACTGGACCCAAACAAACGGAAAGAAAACTTTTATTCCTGTTTTTTTGTTGGGAATTATTTTTCGAAACAAAAAAATTGCCCAAGACTCGACCGGACCCGAAAAAGATAAATCGAAAAATTTTATTTCTAAATATTAATTAACTAAATTATTAAGAAAAAAAAAAATAGACCCAAGACGCAGCAGGACCCAAATAAACGGATAGAAATTTTTTATTACTTGATCACCAAGATTAATTTTCCTTGAAAAGAAAGGCCCAATCTCAAACAGACTTCGAATAACTGATTGAAAAATTTTATTATCAATTATTAATTAACAACATTATTCTTAAAAAAAAATTAATAGGCCCCAGACTCAATCGGACCCAAACAAACGGATCGAAAACTTTTATTTCCCATTCATTTTGCTAGGAATTATTTTTAAAAACGAAAAAATGCCCAAGACTCGACCAGAGCCAAGAATAGAAGAATGCAAAAAAATTTATTTTCTCTTTTCAATAACAAACAAAAATTTATTGAACAAAAATCAGCCTAATCTTGACAAGACGATAAAAACTGATTGAAAAAATTTATTATCAATTATTAATTGACAAAATTATTTCAAAAAAGAAAATAGGCCCCAGACTCAACCGGACCAAAACGAACAGATAGAAAATTTTTATTACTTATTTCTTATGCTCGGAATAATTTTTGAAAACAGAAGGAATTGCCCAAGACTCAACCGGACCCAACCAAACGGATGGAAAACTTTCATTTCTCATTTATTTTGCTGGGAATTATTCTGTAAAATAATTTTTCAATTAATCGTCAGGTAAAATGTCAAAAATAAATTAAAACAAACATTGAACTCAAGTCCCAATAATTTTGATATTTTAATTAAAATTATTTTTTAATTAATTGACAGGTAAAATGTCAAATAAGGAATTGAAAAAAATCGCTCTCGAGTCCTGATAATTTTGATATTTTTATTAAAATTATTTATCAGTTAATTAACAGGTAAAATGTCAACTAATAAATTAAAAAAAAAAATTGAACTCAAGTCCGAATAATTTTGATATTTTAATTGAAATTATTTATCAGTTAATTGACAGGTAAAATGTAAAAAAATATACTAAAAAAAAAATCGCTCTCGAGTCCTGATAATTTTGATATTATTATTAAAATTATTAATCACTTAATCAACAAGCGAAATGTCAAATGATAAATTAAAAAAAAAAATTGAACTCAAGTCCGAATAATTTTGATATTTTTAATAGAATTATCTATCAGTGAATTAACAGGTAGAATGTCAAATTATAAATTAAGAAAAAAATTGAACTCAAGTCCGAATAATTTTGATATTTTTATTAGAATTATCTATCAGTGAATTAACAGGTAGAGTGTCAAATTATAAATTAAGAAAAAAATTGAACTCAAGTCCGAATAATTTTGATATTTTTATTAGAATTATTTTTTAATTAATTGACAGGTAAATAAATAATAAATTAAAAAAAAAAAAATTGAACTCAGGTCCTGATAATTTTGATATTTTAATTAAAGTTGTTTATCAATCAATTGACTGTTAAAATCCTGAATAATAAATTAAAAATAAATCGCACTCATGTTCTCATAATTTTGATCTTATAATTGAAATAAATTTCTAATGAATTGACGGGTAAAATCCCAAGTATCAAATTAAGTAGTAATCGCACCCAAGCCCTGATAATTTTGATATTTTAATTTAAATTATTTATCACTTAATTGATAGGTAAAATGTCAAATGATAAATTAACAAAACATTGAATTCAAGTCCTTATAATTTTGATATTTCAATTTAAATATTCTTTTTATTCACTGACAGGTAAAATGTCGAAGAAAATATGAAAAAGAAATGGCATTCACGTTTTAGTAATTTTGATATTTTAGTTTCCCTTTTTCTTAGCAAAGAAATCATTTCAAAAAAATCTACAGGTGTTTCGGCAGTTCAAGGATAACTTTACTTTAATGTTATTAGTTTGCATTCACATCATTACACTTTACTCCTTTTATTAAGCAATTAAGATTCCAGTTGAATCTTAGCCTTTTTTTTTTTTTTTTTTGTATTTGAAAATAATCCCCAGCAAAATAAATGAGAATTAAAAATTTACTCTCCGTTTCTGTGGGTCTGGTTAAATCTTGGGCCTTTTTATTTTTTTTTATTAAATTTTTTCGAATAAAAATAAAAATAAAAATTTTTCCTCTGTCTTAGAGTACCCGGTTAGCTTTAATTCAGCGTTACAACGCCTCCAATAATGCTGCGATACACGGACACACACTCATACATTAAGCCGTCCGCTTGCGACCTCATACATCCACTCATTCACACTTACGTACTCGGCTCATAGCGTCACAATCCCCTCTCATGCTCGGCTTTGTGTGAGCGAGTAAGCTGCTATTGCAGCATCTCACTCTCGCGTCTCCTCTACTTCCCCGCTCATTTTCATTTCTCGAATAGCGCGCTTCTGATTGGCTATCGTTTTTAATTCATAGCTCAAATTCTATGGCCCAAAAAAATTTTTGGCTCAGGAACTTTCGATTCAGTATTTTTTTCTCTATCGACCCCAACAATTACTCCCGCCACTTCAGAGACACCCTGTATATAAAATTTAGGTATTATAATATAACGTAAAGATAATTATAAATTATAATAGTTTAGGGGTGTCCGGCAGAGGGTTGTAATCATACTTACTATCTGGCAATGAGCAACGAGAGTTTTGAAATTACTATAAATCAAATATAAAAAAATTCAGTTTTATTTCATCATGAATTTAAGATGGAATTTTACACACCTTTTTTACCTGTTTCCTGCCAAGACCACCGCTACCTCAGCTTCATGGGTAGAGATCATTCGTACCTGTACTAGGGACACAGATAGAAAACGTTTCAGTTTTTATAAAAATCCGAAGGTCTGGCACTAACGGGCTCTTGGACGATGACTTTTAGATAATGTCAAAAAAACAAAATGATGAAATTAATTTATTATTTAATTATTCCATGACATGCATTTGATTCTTTAATAGAAAAAATCGAAATACTATGTATTTGAAAATTATTACCTTAATTAAAAGTTGCAAAAAATGAAAAAAATTTTTTTTTGGAAATTAAAAAATTCATATTTTAAAAAAAAACCACCCATTTTCAAATTTTTAGGATCTTTTAAGATCAGTACTCGATATTTAACGAAGAAAATTGAGCCCAAATTTTTATTGCGAACTTCATTTTTGACGATTTTCAAAAGTTCAATATTTGACAAATTTGGCATTTTTCAAAATTTTTTTCTAACATATCTCTTCTTCAAGAGCCCTAACTGTTCCCTTTCGAACAAACCAAACGCTATTGGTGTTTCTATAATAGCGTTCGAGATATTATGAAAACAAAATTGAATAACTGGAAAAATTGCGAAGTTTCAAATTTGCATATCATTTGAAAAAAAAGTTTTTAATTTTTTTTCCGTTGGCAGAACTTCGTTGTATAATAAAAAAAAAATTATGAGCCTTGCTTTGAATTCCGAGTCCAACGTTGTCTGTTTTCTCGGTACAGCTATCCCCTCGTCGTTGTTCTGCTGCAGTTTACCCACGTCGATGATCTTCATTGTTTCCCTCTTCCCGAGTAAAGTAGCCATCATCTTATGGCCAGATCACCATAATATTTTCATACTAACTTGAAGCTAAGTAATTATTAAGAGAATGAAATTCAATCTTAACTTTACTTTGGAATTACTTTGGAACTGCGCTACCAATTTAGTTCGAAAGCTCTCAATTTAAAAAAAAATACGTCGATCGCTACCAGTCCAGTCAGAATCGGTTGATTAGTTCGTGAGTTATCGTTGACGATGGAATACCCAAATAAATAATAGTTTAAAAAACTAAAAATATACGCTTTTTATAGAAAACGGAACTAAAAAAATAGAACATAAGTTTTAATAAATTGAAATTAAGACTAGTGTTAAATATTTGAATAAATACAATGAATAATAGTGTAAATTAAAAAAATGTATTTTATGTTAAAAAAAGCGTGGGGTGCTTTGTAAGATATTATAAAAATTATAATCACTCTACTCATATCTGTCGATAGAACATTCAAATCTATTGATCTATGCACCCCACGCTATTTTCAAAATAAAATACAATTTTTTTTATTTACACTATCATTAATTACATTTATTGAAATGCTTAACACTAGTCTTAATTTAAATTTATTAGAACTTATTTCTATTTTTTTCGTTCGGTTTTCTATAAAAAGCCTGTTTCTTAGTTTTTTTAAACTATTATTTATTTTTTCCTTTTTATTATGGTTTATTTATAATAGCTCGTTTTTTTAATTTTAAACGATCATTTGGCAACTAAATTACCAGCATGCACTTTGTTAATGTTATAAAAATCGTCTAAAGATAATAGTTGGATAATGAAAATTTCTGCATTATCGACTATAGATAAAAGTTATATAAATTAAAAAAATCTTATTTTGCAAATTGAAAAATGAAATAATTTTATCAAATTAGTCTATTGTCATCGGTCCTCGATAAATCTACAAATTTTAAACGAAATCTGGTCGTTTAAAGTGTGTCAAAATTGCGCTTAAAGAAGTCGGTTACAAACATACAAACATGCAAGTGAAGCTAAGAAAATGCGTGTAAAAAGCATTTTTTTTAAATTCTATGAAATTTGTGGTCCGATCAAATTGAACTCAATGATTTATTATGTGTCTTGAGAACTGCGTCAAATGCTGCCAACCGCGTAGAAATCAGTTTATTTATTCGAATGTTATTTCGGTTTTAAAATTTGTTAGATAGTGTCATCAAATGTCTATCAAATACAAATGGTATTTTTTAGATCTCAGAGAACCCAAAATATCAAACAAATATCATTTCCGAGGTCAAAGAGCTCAAATACGTAAATTTCAAGCGTTTAGTCATGGAAATGGCGGAAAGTTGCAGAGATGGCCGGAAAGGTTAACTGTGGTCCTTATTCTTAATTTGAAAGTACAGCTTAATAAGGAAACTCAAAAATTGGCGGAATTTTTTCAAATTTAAAGGCATGTGAAAAATATTTAATATTTGTTTTCGAAAGTCAATATATCAGAAATAGCTAGTACGAGAAAATTCTAAAAAAGTAAAGGAAGCCTTTTTTAACCAATGCTATAACATCAATAATTATCAAAAGAATTAGAGACTCCAAAACAAGATGGTTTTTGCTATAGCGTACTATGTCCTAAAGGTATAAGAGGAACTTAATTTTTTTCAAAAAGAAAGAATTTTGTGCATTCAATAGTATTGTGTGATAATTAATCATATTTATTTTATCAATTAATTAATGAGCTATTAATATTCTTTTTTTTATACAATTGTAGCTAAGAGTAAAAATTGATATAAGTTAAACTCTCACATAATGTTACGTTAAACGTACCATTCTTTAATATCTTTTAGTTCTCGTTTTCCCCCATTTTTGCTAATATTCGATTCAAGTTTTGGAGCACAGTCAAATTGTTGATCGTTATTCGTTGCACTTAAGAGAGCAGAATTAGGATCATGATTGAAGATTTTCGTCTTGTCAATTTTAAAATTATTTTCTGGGCGATTTTTGAACTTCAAGATCACTAATATTATCAAAACAATAGCAATAAGTGCTCCTGCAATTATAGCAATGATAAGAGCAGCATTTTTTGAAGCATCAGAGTGTATTGTTGGTACTTTTGGTAATTCCTTAGTTTTTGGCGGTGTAGGAACTGGCAGATGAGTTTGAGGATTATCTGAAGATTGATGATCATTTTTCTGACCTGTCATAAATGAAGTTGTCGTTTCGTATATAGTTGGTGATGATCCACTGAAAATAAAAAGTAAAAAATAAATGTTTAGTTCTGAAAATTAGTTTTATTAATAATGAAAAATTGTACTCGAACTATTGTGAAAAAGCAAGCGCATGGAATTTTATCAGAAGATTAATTTTTGAAAAATATTTTCCATCGTAATTTTCGATAATGTTCAGTAGTGCTAGCAGGCGAAATATGTCTTAAGAAAGCCTTCTGACCTGAGCATATAAAGGAATTAATTATTTTCGTAACATTCCATGATGCTATAAAAATAATATGACACAAGTAGAAGAACAAGGGTGGACCCATCGTTGTCGGTAGAACAGAGCAGTTACCATCTGTATAGTTTGTGTCTGTTCTAAGTTACCGACCTCTTTTTTAACCAAGTCTACAGCCTTTTTATCAACTATTCTCAATTTCCGCGCTTACTTGACTATATTTTTAACCTTTTTCAATCAACTATTTCAAATTTTAATTTCCGATATTTTCCCGCGCATATTTTGGTCCGCTACCTGGTAACCGCCATTTTTAAACTCTCGTCATCCTGACCTCGAAGTGTGCGGATCGCCCAAATAGCTAGTGATCGGGTTTCTCTCACGCAGCTACCCAGTTTATTTTAAATTAAATGCAGTGTTCCAATAAAAGTTTCATTAATGAAGTCAAGTAGAATCGTAATAATATTTTAAATAACTACTAATCAAAATTCAAATAAAATTAAAATTAAATATCAATTACAATTAAATAAAATTAACCATTCTAATAAAAAAAAACCACGTGTGTCGACGTAACAATCAAGGTATGTGTACACCGATTGTAGTTCTCATATAAAATTTTGATGGTTAATATAAAAAAATATATAAAAGAATCAATTCTTGTCAAGTTTTACCATTCTACTTTTGTAGGCGATTTACTTTTGTAAAAATTATAATTTGTAACCATTTAATTCTGTAACTCAACCTTTTTTACAATTTCAATATGTTTTTATATAACTTAATTTGAATTTAGTTAACTTATTCGAAATACACCAATATCCTTTCACAATACTTTCGGGTTCCCGGTCTAGTGGTTGGAAAATACCAGGACCAAAATAAATTATAATTGTGTCTGAATAAAGTGTAGGCCGGAAGTGTTTCCTCGCTCGTAATTTAGCAGAGTCACTACGTTAAAGCATAAACTCTGGTATAACATAGTAAAGGCACGAATTCTGCTCTACTTTGGACATAACACCCCATTTGGCCCGCGGATTCATTACCTATTTTCTGACGCAATTTTTTTCTGATGCAATCCTCCAGACGCAATTTACCTCCACTTTTGCATCTTTTATGGTGGTGGTGATTAACAATAAAAATTGGCTCATGATTACGACACCGTTATTACAGTAGACGCTCTAACAAGTTACGTTTTCAAAAGTTACCTTTCCCTCATATGAATTCCCCACTCTATTCCGTATGCTTAAAGGAATTAAGTGGAAATTGATAATGGGTGGTCTTTTTATAATTGTAGTGGTGAACGTACATGAGTCTAAGTCGGTAAGCTGGAAGTCTGAAATTACTCATAAATAAAAACATAGCCCTAACCTTTATAAAAAATAAAATGTGATAGCACGGTAGCACTTAATTACTTAATATCTATTTTGTAAGTTATTTATTGATTATTAATAGCAATAATTATAATTACAATTAGTCATACATAGTATCCATATTTCTTGTGATAACAAGTAATATATAATTTTGTGACAAATAATTGTATCGTTCTATACGTACTAGTGTTGTTTCATGTTTATAAATATTAATGTCCACTGAATTATTAATACCTTCACAAGAAAAACATGGAAAACCTGAAGAGAGTAAAATTGCAAAAAAAAATTCTTGCAATAAATCATCGAACCAAAAATTACTGACAGTGGAGCAAAAATTAGAAGTCCTCAAAAAATTGGATTCAAAAGTTTCCATCACTGACATTGTTCAAGAGTATCGAATTTCTAGACCTGCCGTGTACAAAATTAGTGAAAAAAGGGATGAAATTCTCCAATATTCATCTAAGAGCTTGGCGAAAAAACACATGAGTCGCAAAACTATACGTTTACCATTTAACGAAGTAATGGATGAAATTCTTGTTTCATGGTTAGATCAAATTAGACGGCAAGAAACTCCTATCAGTGGTCCATTAATTTGTAAATCCGCTCTTCAAGTAAATGAAATGATAGGAGGCTCAAACAATCTTATAGCAAGCAATGGGTGGCTTAGCTCATTTAAAAAGCGGCATGGATTAAGAAAAAGGCAAATACATGGAGAAAAGTTGTCAACTGATACTGACAGTGCAACTAAATTCAAGGAAACATTCAGAAATTTCATTAAAGAAGAAGGATATCTGGATAAAAATATCTACAGCGGAGATGAAACAGGACTTGGAGATGAAATTGGAAATTGCTACCTAGAACCACGTTGGCTTTGAGGAATGAAGATTCCTGTCCTGGTTATAAGATAAAAAAGGAAAACATTTCTGTATTGCTGTGTGCCAATGCGGATGGTTCTCGTAGATTGCCTCCTTTAGTTATTGAGAAGTCAAAACGTCCAAGATGTTTCAAAAATAAAATTTTGCCAGTCATTTATACATCACAGAAATCATCGTGGATGGACAGAGACAATTTTCTTGAATAGTATAAGAATAACTTCATTCCATATGTCAAATCTCAACAGAAAGTTCCTGGTAAAGTGTTGTTGTTGCTTGATAACTGTCCTGCTCATCCATCGGCAGGAGTTTTAAATGCTGTGGATCCTCAATTTAGAGTTATGTAATTTCCTCCTAATGTGACAAGTTTAATTCAACCGATGGACCAGGGCGTAATTGAAAAAACAAAATGGCTTTATCGTAAAAATTTATTGCGAATGGTTTCATCATCACAGCAGGATTATTATAAAGATCCAGAGAATTTTTTAAAAGATTTTGATCTTTTTGACAGCTGCAAACTTTTGGCATCAGCTTGGAACGAATTGACTCAAGAAAATTTGGATGCTGCGTGGTCTAAATTAAAACCATTAGGTGATAATCTCAATAATAGTGGATTGGAAGAAAATCTGAGCTTAGATGAAGGTGAAAATTCATTCAATATTACTACTGATGACATCAACGACTTAATGAAAGTCATCAAAAAAATGCCAGGTTCTATATTATTTTACCTTTTTAATAAAATTATCAAATATTTTTGAGATTTATTTATTTTTAATTTTTTATTTTAGGGTATGAAAATATAAGCAACCACTCTATTGAAGACTTATTGACAGGAAAGGCTGACGATTTAGGATAGCAGCCCCAGAATTTACAACAGATTGTAAATGCAATACTGTCTACACGTAAAATTAATCCATTAAGTCAAAAATCTTCACGTGACATCGAGAATTTCAGCAGTATAGCCAATGTTACCGCTACTAATGATCTGAATTTAGACACGTAGAGTTTGAAACTCTAGACGATTCATTAGATTAGGATAATCTTGATATTTCTATCACTGATGAAAATATCAATCATAATAATTCATCTTGTGAACATGAAAATGTTGTGATGTGCAATTCACTAATGCCTGTTGAATTAGATGTGAGGAATAATAATAATAATAATAATAATAATAATAATAATAATAATAATAATAATAATAATAATAATAATAATAAGCGGTGCTTGTTACGTGGCCTCCTAGTGGCGCACCGCGGGAAACGCAGACCGCAAGATCTGGTCTGTAGGCTAACAACGTAACCGGAGCAACGGGCCAACTACCCGTTGCACCGTAATATCTGAGTTCCAAAACAGTATAATCTCAGAAGTGCTCCCCACAACCGGTCCTCTTTGGATGAGGACCAGTCATCAGGTGGGAGGAGCACACCGGACCCGATGACTTATGACGACCCCGGCGCTTATAGGATTAAGTTTAAGTGGACGGAGGAGCTTCGCGCCGATCTCTTGGTGTGCTGGCAGAACAGCGAGCCGGAGGTATCAGGGTATATGGCCCGGATGCACACACTTTGGTGTGGCATGCATCCGGAGCACAGACATTTTACGCCCAAACACCTGCGTAATTACGCCTCATACCTTCGGCATAATCGACGATCGCTGCTGCCAAATAGAAGGCTGTCTAATCGGCCTTCATTTCCAGCACCGCTACACCAAGAACGGCACCGTTACTCCGAGTACAACGACAACCTCTTTACAGGTCGACAAGTGAGCATCTCCAAAAAGTTGTCTCACTCAAAACAACAGCTCGACACGGTGAACGAAGATCTCCCCACACAGCTTCAAGAGGACTCCACTCTGCTCACTGTCAACCAAGTTGTCTACGGTGCCGCGGCTTCGCTTCTGCCGATAGAGAGAAGACATTCTCTCTCCTTCGAGACGAAGTTGAAGCTGCGCATCGCTCAACTTGGACACAAAATTGACATTTCTCGGAAACAAGTCTCCCGCATTCAGTGTGTGATAGAGTATGTTAGTACTCAAAGACCGTACACGCCAAAAGTTCGTCGCCTGGCGGCAGAACTTCGAAGGCGACATCACACACTGAACAAGAGTACTCTTCTTGTCATCAAAGAAGATTCTCTTAACAGGTTGCGGGCTTTGGTGGCTTCCAAAAAGTCACTAGAGAAAAGGCTGAAGCGGTTGATCGACAACTCTTTGTTTCGATCCAACCCTTCACGCTTTCTGTCACCTAAGACCGCTGTTCCCGAGAATTATCCATCATCTGAGCGAGTGGAAGCCTTTTGGAGTGAATTGTACGGAGATCAACCAAACGTGAACCCGGATACTCCAGCTCTGCACGACTTCGAGGCATTCTGTCGAGAACACCGACGGCAGGATATCGCCGAAGAGAGCCCTGCAGTCAGTGTGCAAGAGGTTCGTAAAGCCCTGAATGGCAGCAAGAACTGGGCTGCCCCGGGTCCAGATGGCATAAACATCTTCTGGTGGAAGAAATTTTCTTCTACACATGCTCATCTGGCCCGGATTTTTACATCATACATTCAGGGCGACGAACCAATTCCAGACTGGCTGGTAGAAGGGCGAACCGTACTCATCCCTAAAAAGGGTGACTTGTCCGACCCGAAGAACTACAGGCCTATCACTTGCTTGAATGCGGTTTACAAGATTTTTACAAAAATCTTAAATAACCGTATCTTGCGGGAGATAGAGCCTGTGTGGCAACAGATATACGAACAACGTGGCAGTAAACAGGGCGTGTCAGGTTGCAAGATCAACTTGTTGGTAGATAGATGCGTCATTCAAGACGCAATCTACTACCAACGCAACCTGTCCATGGCCTGGATTGACTACCGTAAGGCATTTGACTCAACTTCACATGAGTTGATTCTCTATCTGCTCAAATGCCTCGGAATCAATCGCCAAACAGTGGGATGCATACAACGTACGATGCAGCTCTGGCGAACGCGTTTACACATAGGAAGTGGAAATGCATTGCACGTAACCGGAACTGTTCAGTACAAGAGAGGCGTCTTTCAGGGAGATTCTCTGAGCCCTCTGTTGTTTTGCATCTCACTGCTGCCAATATCTGTTGCCCTCCGACAAACTCGTGGGTACTCTGCGGGGCCACCGAGTGATCGAGTATACACGATCACTCACCAACTGTTTATGGATGATCTAAAGATATACAATGCCAACAAAGATCATCTACAAACGGCCCTCAACATCGTAGCAGAGTACACACGAGATGTCGGAATGTCTTTTGGGTTGGACAAGTGTGCGGTCGTACACCTGGCGAAGGGTAAGTGCTCTGATACGGGTGGAAATGTCGAATTAGTGGATGGGAGCGTCTTAAGAGAATTAGACGCCGGAGAGTTGTACAGATATCTAGGGATTGAAGAGCGGCAAATGCATGCCGTCTCTGAAGTCCGAACAACTCTTCGCAGCGAGTATGTTAGGAGACTCCGGAAGATCTGGTCATCAGAACTTTCCGGCAAGAACAAAGTCTCAGCTACTAACATGCTCGCTGTCCCGGTCCTACTTTACTCGTTTGGGACCCTGAAATGGCCTCGAAATGAATTGAAAGGTCTCGACATCAAAACCCGTAAAGTCATCAATATGAATCAGAGCATGCACCCTAACTCATCAGTCGCCAGGATGTACCTCTCCCGGAACATCGGAGGGAGAGAATTGCAGAGCTTGGAGCGGCTTCACGATCGTTTGGTTCTGGGTTTAACATACGAGGTTGCCAATTTCACAGCAGACGAGGACGACTTCCTGATGCAATTTGTTCATAGTCATGAAAATGCGCGGAAGGGGTCGTTCTTGTATAAGGCAGCAATCTACGCGGCAAATACCTTAGGTCTCGGAGAAATAAACGCTCTCATTGAACTCCCGAAAAAGGAGTTCAAGAGCGTCGTCAGGATAGCCGAGGAGAAAAAACTCCTCGGTGAACACATGGACAAGTCCATGCACAGCGTGTATTTCAAACACGTCCGTGACCATGGCTTGTCCACCCAGCTGACATTCTCCTTCTTGAAGTCAGCTGGCCTGATGTCCGAGACCAAAGGGTTTATATTTGCCTGCCAAGATGGTGTTATCAACACTCTCGAATATCGTAGCAAGGTGCTCCAGGCGCAGCTTCCGGACACGTCCTGTCGGACGTGTAAACAACATCCGGAGACGCTGATGCACCTTTTGTCGGCATGTCCTGTGCTGGCAAGAGGTGCCTACATACAGCGTCACAATGCTGCCCTGCGAGTACTCTATTATCATCTCAGATATAGCTACGGTATCGATGAGACACCAGTGCTGCCTTATCTGCCAGGAGATATTCCGCAGGTTGTTGAGAATGACAGTTCCAAAATTTATTGGAACATGCCATTTGCAACAACCCGGGGGATAGATCACAACAAACCTGATATTGTGCTCTTCGACAAGGCCACTCGTGACATTTATGTCATTGAGTTCTCGGCCCCGGCTGAATACAACATCTCAGCCAAAGAAGAGCACAAAAGACAAATATATCAGGATCTCCTGTTTGAAATTGGCAAACTCTACCCAAGTGCGGATGCAAAAGGCTGTCATTTTGGGATCCCTGCGTCTACTTAGGCAAATGAACTTGGCCTGCTGCACTCACTAACCGCCTTGTTGTGCGGAGTGGTGCAGCAGTAATGGATGGCGCTCAGGCTGGGCCCTCGGAGAGTCGGACTCCGGGGAAAACCCCCCTGAGCAATTAATAATAATAATAATAATAATAATAATAATAGGCATTTGACTCAACTCCACATGAGTTGATTTTATATCTACTCAAATGCCTGGGAGTCAATCCCGAAATAGTGGAATGCATTCGGCGTACAATGCAGCTCTGGTGAATGCGATTTCACATTGGAAGTGGAAACGCATTGCACGTAACCGGAGTTGTAGAGTACAAACGAGGGGTCTTCCAAGGCGATTCCTTGAGCCCTCTGCTGTTTTGCATTTCACTGCTGCCTATATCTGTTGCTCTCCGTAAAACTCGTGGGTACTCTGTGGGGCCTCCGGGTGATCGAAACTATTCGATTACCCATCTGCTTTACATGGATGATCTGAAGCTGTATAGCGCTGATAAAGATCATCTACAAGAGGCCCTCAACATCGTAGCAGAGTACACACGAGATGTCGGAATGTCTTTTGGGTTGGACAAGTGTGCGGTTGTACATCTGGCGAGGGGTAAGTGCTCTGATACTGGTGATGATGTCGAGTTAGTGGATGGGAGCGTCTTAAGACAATTAGACGCCGGGGAGTTGTATAGATATCTAGGAATGGAAGAGCACCGCATGCATGCGGTCTCTGAAGTCCGAACAACTCTCCAGAGCGAGTATGTTAGGAGACTCCGGAAAATTTGGTCCTCCGAACTTTCCGGCAAAAACAAAGTCTCAGCTACTATCATGCTCGCTGTCCCAGTCTTACTATACTCTTTCGGTGTCCTGAAATGGGCCCGAAAGGATTTACGAGATCTCGACATCAAAACCCGTAAGATCATTAATATGAATCGGAGCATGCACCCCAATTCATCAGTCGCCAGATTATACCTCTCCCGGTCCATCGGTGGGAGAGGTTTGCAGAGTTTGGAGCGGCTTCACGACCGTTTGGTCCTGGGTTTAACGCACGAAGTTGTCAATTTCACTGCAGACGAGGATGACTTTCTTATGCAAATTGTACATAAACATGAAAATGCGCACAAGGGGTCATTCTTGTATAAGGCAGCAATATATGCGGCAAGAACCCTTGGTCTTGGAGAAATAAACGCTCTTATGGAACTCCGAAAGGAGGAATTTAAGAGCGTCATCAGGAACGCCGAGGAAAAACTACTCCTTGGCGAACTGATGGACAAGTCCATGCACAGCGTGTTCTTTAAACACGTGCGTGATCATGGCTT
The DNA here is from genome assembly GCF_013202065.1 of Cotesia typhae. Lineage (NCBI taxonomy): Eukaryota > Metazoa > Arthropoda > Insecta > Hymenoptera > Braconidae > Cotesia > Cotesia typhae. The sequence continues at coordinate 30,767 of NW_027423745.1, forward strand.
GTCCATCCAGCTGACGTTTTCCTTCTTAAAGTCAGCGGGCCTGATGTCCGAGACTGAAGGGTTCATATTTGCCTGCCAAGATGGTGTCATTAACACTCTTGAGTACCGTAGCAAGGTGCTCCAGGTGCAGCTTCCGGACACGTCCTGTAGGAGGTGTAGACAACATCCGGAGACGCTTATGCACCTTTTGTCGGCATGTCCAGTGCTGGCGAGAGGTGCATATATCCAGCGTCACAATGCTGCCCTGAGAGTACTGTACTACTATCTTCGTCATTGCTACGGTATTGACGTGACACCAGTGCTGCCTTATTTGCCAGGAGATATTCCCCAGGTTGTTGAGAATGACAGTTGCAAAATTTATTGGAACATGCCATTTGCAACAACCCGGGGATAGATCACAACAAACCTGATATTGTGCTCTTCGACAAGGCCACTCGTGACATTTATGTCATTGAGTTCTCGGCCCCGGCTGAATACAACATCTCAGCCAAAGAAGAGCACAAAAGACAAATATATCAGGATCTCCTGTATGAAATTGGCAAACTTTACCCAGGTTACCGTGGCAAGCTTGTCGTCCTGATTGTTGGCGTCCTTGGAGTGATGAAACAGTCTTTTGTATCCTCACTTCCCCTTCCAGGCCAAAGTTCCAGCTTGTTCATCAAAAGCTGAGTTCTTGGCAGTTAGGATGCAGAAGGCTGTTATACTTGGTTCTCTCCGTCTCTTAAGGGAAATGACTTTGGCTTGCTGTGATCACTAACCGCCTTGTTGTGCGGAGTGGTCCAGCAGTAACGGATGGAGCTCAGGCTGGGCCCTCGGAGAATCGGACTCCGGGGATAACCCCCCTGAGCATTTAATAACAAAATAATAATAATAATAATAATAATAATAATAATTGTAATTGTAATTGTTTTGTATCTGATGAAGATAAAGCGTTAAACGCTGTTGAAGCTCTTCGTCATTAGCATCTAGTCAATTGTAGTTTTGAGGAATCAGATGTTGTAAATGATCTCAAATTCTTAGATAGCATCGAACAGCGTATTATTAAAACTAATTCGCAATTAAACATGTCATCCGAACATTTGAGTTTTTAAAATCATAGATATGATAGTCATAGTTCATAAGCTGTGATAACAAAACGTAATATTAATGACGTAATGCAATAACGTCATTAATAACAAAAAGTATATGTTAATGACTAATAGCTCAATATATATATATATATATATATATATATATATATATATATATATATATATATATATATATATATATATATATGTTGTGACATGAGGAATTTCACCTTTAGATTTCAACTAGAGATTAATTTTTTTTAGTATTATTTAGCCTTGTGTGTTGGCCAAGCTGATGGATTGCGGAGATTCGACACGACTGTGTCGCCCCAAGTGGTTCCGATCATAATACAAAGCTCGAGGTAACATTTAAGCCGAACCGCGCCATATAGTACTAATGAGGAATGGATGCGTCCGAACTAAATTTCGATGTATCGGATAGTGTGATTGATAAAGTATGAATGAGAAAAGCGACGGGGCGAACCCGCATCTCAGTCGATATCAACGACCGAGGAGACATCTGGAAGCGACAACAATCAACGAGGGAAACCCGCAACCGGAATGGAATCGGAATTGACGAATAACAGTACGAGGAAGCAACGGGAGCACGCGAGGGCTCCACCTAAACGCCGAATGGAACACTAATTTGGGAATCGACCAACCATCGATCCTGGAAATTTATCCGACGACGGCTGATTGGACGCGCAGCTTGGTAGCTGCGCTAGCGAAAAACCACATGTTGCTGGAAAACGGAAAAGCCAGCAATTCTGGGCGGGATACCGAAAAGACTGTTGAACCATTGTTAATTTTGTAGTCACGATCCAAAGTAAAATTGAATCGATTATTAATTATTAATTTTGAAACTTCTGAGGCGGACACTGAAAAAGCCATTGTCGAACCGCTGATAAAATTATTGTCACGCTACGAAAAAGTGAAACCCGATTGTGAATTATTATTACGAAAAGTCAGCCGCTTACGTGGTGAATTTAATTACTTTGTTGAGTAATTGTTATTTTGAGTGCCGATCCAGTCGACGCTATAATTTTTCTTGTAAATTGCTATAATTGTCAACTTCCAGGCAGTCAAAGATTCGAAAAAATTTTGGTCATTCCGACAACACAAATTCTGGGACGCCATCGCCGAGAGCCTCTGCCGCCGTCAGCCAACCGTCACCTTTTACCTGAAATTTCAACACCTCCCTGGAGAGTCGACTGAACGGAGTAAGCGTGGTTGCAGATTATTTATATACCTGGGTGACTTCACCGCTGTCCGCGATTAAGTAGAGAGTTATAATTTGTGATGGATTACTGAATTTTTTTTGTTATCGAAAAATCAAATAATTACGAATTTTGTAATTAATTCAAGAATTAAAACTTTACCGAAATTCAGCACTTGCGTTGTTGAATTTCGGCTTCGGGGTGACGTCAGCCAGGTATCCGGTTCCAAAAATATTTTAATCCGGTGTAAAGGAATGTTGTGTACAGTGTCAATTTATTTAATCAAAGTTTAAGATTGCATGCCGAATAAAATTGGCTCGAATCAAGTGCCATCTAAGAGCGTAACTAGGACCTAGACCTCAAGCTTTGTCCCGTATATTGCCCGCCGGGTAACAACAGTTACCGACGGTTCACTTACCCGCCGCAGCGGATAATTGATCGATAGATTGTATCATCGAACCAGTATACGACAAATCGATGCTACTGATAAATGCGAAATTGGCTGTATGAACGAAATACGAAACAGTATAATTTTTATTGTTAATTTTTTTTAATTTTGATTCGAAATTGTCTGTTAGGAAGAAAATACGAAGCAATACTAACTTTTTTTTGTTGTTAAATTTTTTCGAAAATTTAAAAAGGTTGTTGATTACGAAAAAAAAAAAAAAAAAGGTCTAAGATAATTATATTTTTGGTTGAGAAATTAAAAAAAAATTTTTTGATACGAAGCAAAGCGACGATAATTATTAGTTTTTTTCATAAATTCGAAATTTTGTTGTAGGAGAAGAAACGCGAAACTATTATAACTTTTATTTTTGTTGTTAATTTTTCTATTCCTGATTTGTCAAGACGAACGACGACCAGTAAAAATTTTTTTTGTATCGAGAAATTCGAAAATTGTTGTTACGAGACGAGCAGCGATCAATTATTTTTTTTGTCATTTTTTTTTGTTGAATTAAAGATTTTGTTGTTGAGAACGGACCAAAGGGACAGACTTTTGGTTTGGATCGATTTATAAATTGTTGTGAAGATAATAAAGCGAAGACAATTATTTTTCGTAATACAAAACTTTGTTTGTTAAGCGAATAAAGAAGATCTCATTATTTTGTATTTTTGATCATATACCGATTGGTTTTTTTTGTTATTGCGAACTGCCGAACCTGTGTACTGGTTCAATCTAGTACCTTGTGAGTTAATAAATCGATTTGTAAACAGTCCCTGTGCGTTAACATTTTCTTTTCTCTGGTGGTAATTATTCCGAATCGATTCCTAGACGCACACTATACAATTTAGGATCTCTTCGACGTTGACCTGCCGCCCAACGACAACCAAGTGTTAACTTTCGAACCGCGGAACGTAAAGTTCCTGGCGCCCAACAAGCTACGAACCAGGTAAGCCAACATTTAGGTGGAACTCCCCGGTGCTGTCGACGCCAGTGCCGTGAAGGAAAACCCATCATAATATATGTATATATATATATATATATATTAGGGTCTGCCAAAATGTAACTTTCTTGATGGACCTTATAAAATTGGAATTTTCAGTTCCGTTTTTGAAATCAGCTGTGTTGAGGCCTTTCCTAAAATATTTTGGGGTAAGACGATAAATTTGATCTTCATAGAATTTTTTAACTGGAGCTTAGTTAGTGCACTTCCGCTGAAAATTCAAATTTTTGCCGGAAGTGCCAAATTAAACCTCGCGCTAAAAAATTATATATTATTAAAAAATTCTATAACTCAAAAAGTATATGTTAATGACTAATAGCTCAATATATATATATATATATATATATATATATATATATATATATATATATATATATATATATATATATATATATATATATATATAATCATATGCACTGGTATGCATCGATGTTGCATATCTTTTAACGATAAAGGTTAATTATTTTTAATACTTTTGTACGTGAGATAATTTAAAAATTATGATTTAACTATAACTGATGATTGTTCAATAAATAATTTAGAGTGTTCGACGAAAATATTTTATAATTCATTACTTCCTTTTTTGTAGTTGTTCTATAGATTTTAAAATTTCGCGGGAATATGCACATGTACGAGTTTTCTTTGAGTGTGTTAGTAAATGCAGGTTCTCACTGACTATTGGTCACAAAATTGTTAGCCACGCCTCTAAAAGTCTGCTTTTCAAAGTTACGCTAGCCCCGATCGCGTAACTTTTAAGAGCGTCTACTGTATATTTTTGGATGTCATCTTGTGCACTTAAGTAGAGAAGATGGAGAGTTTTATTGATTTTGGAGGCTTCTACACGTTTGATGGATTTATTATTGTCAACGAGCTTGCTGTTATCCCGCTTAGTGATCAAGTGGATTTGTTGAGTTCTGCTGCACTAGCAACTTTTGAGCCATCAGCAGAATACACTGACGAATTCATGGTCTTGCAATGCAAAGACTTCACGTTGAAAAACCATGGCATCAGATGGGATGAAGGATTATTCTTTCATAAAGGACTAGAAGAAGTGCTGCTAGAAGCTTTCAAGCACAAATCATACGTTTATGTTTTAGGCGAGGAAAAAAAAACATTGTCTTCGAAAAACCCTTAATGATTCGTTAGAAATAATCGATTTATCAAAGATGAGATTTATTAATTAACTTGAAGATTTTGATTCTATCCAACCGTGTCTCCTGAAGAAAAATCACTCAAGGAAAAGCAATTATGCTTGTACCTAGGAAACAGTTCAGAGAATGAGACGCTAGTTTCTTAGCTGTGGGGATCTAAGTCTATTGCTGGAAAAGTCATTGTAGCTTTTTCATTAACTTCAGTCTTTAGTGAAGATGGATTCATAAAATATTGCGTGTTTGAATAAATCTTCTATACTTCAATTTACAAATCACGAAATTGATGCTATATGGCCAAAGTTATCTCATCACATGAAGAAAGACTCAAGATTTATCAATTACACAAGATCTACAGGGCATTATAAAACTACGTCTGATAACATCCTTGATGGTCCTTATCCATTCAAGACGAACTGTTATGAATGTAATAATAATTCTTGTTATATGAACTAATGTATCTTGAATAATTATCTTAATAAGGTTTTTTAGGTAAACAATCATTAAAATACAAAGTGTTTTTAGTTAATTATTTTCTTTTTACATTGAGTTGATTAATTAACACAGGTTCAATAATTTTATTCAATTCTTGTATTCGTCGACGAAATCGTTCTCTATCTCTTGCTACCTGTTTCTATGGACCTTTTCTTGCGTGTCTAGATGCAAAGTTCCGCACATACATGTAATGCATGGTAGGCTTAAGATCAAACCGTAACGTTGATTAAGTTTTGTTACAGTGCTGCTGATAGGATTGTACTCAACTATACTATCGTGTATTAACAAACAGTAAGCAGCAGTTTGATTTGGAAACTGTTCTGACGATTCATACTTCAGACGTATATCCACAGGTCCAGACTTGATTGACTCATTCTCCGTGGAACAGTCAATTATATACAGAGGTGCTTGATCTAGAAAATTTTTCTTAGTCAATAGTGGTTCAGCTTCTTTTCTATAGCATGTACTTTGAAAATTAGTGTACAAGTCATACATCAAGGCATACTGATTATGCGCAATGTTCAGGTTCAAATTTTCATATGGACATAAGAGTTCAAGAGCAGCTTACTATTTTTTATGTTGCAATGGTCAAACTCGCTTGCATTTGGAATCTGGTGATTTTTTTTTCTATTTGAAATCCAACAATGACAAAACAAGGTTTCTCGAGCTGATTTGTTGTTTTGATTGCCGAAATATGCATAGAGATAGCAGGTAGTAGTGGATACTCATACAATTCCCAAGTCCGGAACCTGATTAGGATAGCTGGATCGGCGGTTACATAATTCAACACCTTAATTTATTGCTTCTCGGACATTGTTATATATGGCACACTCTACTCAATTTATAGTGGATTTCATAGAAATCTAACTATTGCATTGGTCCTCATGATGGAACTTTTAAAAAATTTTTGCTACATTTCGACTCAGCTCGTCAAGCGGATTCAGAAAATGCATATGGTTCAAAAGTTTATATATGTATGTATTTATATATATATATACAGGGTGATTCAGAATGACCTTCACAGCGGATAACTGTAGACAGAGGAGAGGATTCTGAGAGTTCCTGAGTCGCTTTTCGATATTCTCAATAGTTTTTGAGTTGTTCAAAATGTAAATTGACCAATCACAGACAAGCTTTAGGAATTAAAAAAAAATAGAAAAGAATAATAAATAAGTTTAACAACACTGCCGACTTCAAGTTAACCGATATTTATTTAATTTGAAAAGTTCGATTTCTCACAGTAAAGAAACAAAACACGCAATTACAACCTAGAACGTATTTGTATATTTTTTTTTATCTTTTCTTTTTCATAGAGAACATTATCGATTCAAGATGATGCAATTATTAAAAATATAACGTCCGGAGAATTGACAAAATAAATTACGTATTTTTAAATATATAAACTTCAACTGAGATTAAAAAAAATTTTTTAAATTAATAAAATTGTCTTACTGAAATAAAAGCAATTTCAAACAGACAAAAATATAGATATAGAAAATACATAAATTAATTATTGAAAAATCTCTGATATTGCTTGCTTGGTGTTACGTTCCCAAATTTTGGGTGTAATTAATTTTTAAATTGAAATAATTTATTTAAATGTCTAGATTTTGACCTCGTTAGGAAGTCGATAGACTCCTGGTGGGTCATGTTACTGATTTATCCGCGAAGTACTTTTTATATATAATTTAATGATTCTATTTTTATTTATAAAATATGTATTTTAATATTTTACTTTTGTTTTACCTGCCTACAGGTAGGTAATGGGTAGAGTGCCTGAACGCTGGCTAGCGCTCTAGGTAAAGGAACCAGGGTGGAACGCTGATAAGCGCTCTCAACCCTGGGTGAAGGCTTTAATAAGTATCCATTTTAATTGATTAACAATTAAATAGGTTTATTAAAAAGGAATTGGCAGGTTCAGCCTCGGACCAGCAGAGATTGCTCCTCTGCTAAGTCCTCGGACTGACTGCTCCAGATGAAGTCTGAAGACAGAATGTAAGTGTTATAATAATTACAATAAGTTTTTATAATGATTTTTTAGCGACGTTGCATCTCAGGTTACCTTATGTGAACATCAACGCAATCCAAATCCCACAACGTAGATTGTTTAGTCTACTGGGCTGCGTTGACGTTCCAGAAATCTCTTATCTCGAGGTATTTCCGTTACGAAATATCTCGGGTAATAATTAATTAATCAAAATATTAATTAATTGATTTAAATATATTTTAAAATTTACGAAAACGTAACACTCGGTCTCGCTGAGGACTTTACTAAGCGCTTGATGTACGTCATAGCAAATTTGAAAAATTCTCACAAGTGTTTTATTACATATCTTGTAAGTGTTTTTTCTCGGCAACTAGCTGACTAAAAAGTGTCTCTCTCAAAGTCTTTCTAGTGATCTTTCTGAGAATCTTGCTAATGAACGTTCTGGTGGTTGTGTTAACGAACAAACAAATGGTCGTGATAAAGATCTTGCGAAAGGACTTGCTGGTAATCTTCCTGATGGAGCTGCTTAACATCTCGCTGACCGTTTCGCCGGCTATCTTGCTGGCCATCTCGCTGGCTGTTTCGCAGGACGTATCGCTGGCCATCTCGCTGGACGTCTCGCCGGACATCTCGCTGAATGTCTTGCGGGACGACTCGCTGGACGTTTCACCGGACATCTCGCTGGCCGTCTCGCCGGACATCTTGCTGGACGTCTCGCTGGCTATCTCGCTCAGTGTTTCACTTAACATCTCGGCAAACATCTTGCTGAGTAGATCACCTGAAAATTTCTGTTTCTGTACAGCCCATTGTTCAATATACCTACGCAAGACTAGAAAAAATAACCATCACGTTCTGCACACTTTTACGGACATCACGTTTTGATTTTGGCCAAAAATATAATGTTTTTACGATATTTCAGGATTTTTAAATGTTTTTCGGCCTAGAACTCTACTGTTTTTTTTTTTTTTGTCTTTAGTGCGGATGCAAAGGGTAGGTTTTCTTTAAATCAATTATTACTGTGATAATAACAGAGCAGCAGAACTTGTTTTTTTTGTTCAATTCTTTATGTCAGTAGCTGTATTCAAATGAGTTTAATATATTATTACTATCCTGTCATTTCTGATAAACATTATTTTTGTCGAAGTTTAAAGCTGTTTAGATCGTTTAATTTAAACCGTTTTGTCGTTTCTGTCCCATTGTTGTCATTTAGTCAGTCGTATATCTGTACTGTGGTCCTGTTTTTTTTTATCTGTAAAAAAATCATCGCAGATTACACGCCGCAAGAATACGCCAATATGATTTTATTTTACGGCCGGGCTAATTGTAACGCCAATGAAGCTGTCCGTCAATACTGTGCGCGATATCCGAATGCTCGCCGTCCGAGTGCTCATGTTATACTTGGAACTTTTGCGCGTCTCTGCAAAACAGGCAGCGCTTTACCAAACCACCGACTAAATGGAGCGGCAAGGCGCGTTCGAAATCCTCAAAATGAGGATCGAATCATCGATCTCGTCGAATCCTGAGATCGGTATTCGAGGTGTAGTGGCACGCAGTAGCTTATCGTACAGTACAGTTCAGCGTACGTTGAAAACTGAAAAACTTCACGCGTATCATTACACTAAGGTAAATGCACTTGAACCAAGGGATTACTCTGTTCGCCTGCAATATTGTCAACAGCTTCTGGATATGTACGCTACGGATCCAGAAATCCTGCACCAAATTCTGTGGACTGATGAGTGCACTTTCCAACGCGGAGATCACTGGAACTCCAAAAATTTCCATTGGTACGCTCGAGAAAATCCTCATCGGATAATTGAAAGAGGTCACCAAGTCGGTTCTCAATGAACATGTGGGTGGGGCTATACATTGGAACTCCATGTTTGGTATGTCCATTTTAGGTTCATCTATTTTTATAGTCGTTTATCTAAAGTAATCTTTTCGTTTCTAATTTTTTCCTTTTTAATTCAAATAAACAGGTTGGACCTTTTCAATTTCAAGAAAACCTAGATCAAAACGTGTACACTGACTTTCTGGACCGTTGTTTACGTCGTCTGTGTCTGCGATCAGGGATTACCCAGCAGCAATTTAATGAAATGTGGTTTCAGCAAGACGGCGCACCTGCTCATACATCTGGAGCAGCGCAAGCCGGGCTTTGGGCCCATTTCCCTAATCGATATATTGGTCGAGGAGGAATTCTCAACTGGCGACCACGATCCCCTGATTTAAATCCACTGGACTATTTTCTATGGGGGTACTTGAAGTCCAAGATCTATCGCCATGCTATTGATAGTGAGATGGAACTCCAACAACGGTTTCAAGATGCTTTGCTCACAGTTACGCCAGAGATGATCATTAATTGTCATCGAAGCCTTCTACGACGTCTTCAAACTTGCGTCGACCAAAATGGTCGCTACATCAAGAATTTAAGTCATTAATTGTGAATTTCTCAGAAGTGAACATCTCACTAGGTGTCTTGCCAGACGTCTCACTGGCTGTCTCGACATTCGCTGGCTGTTTCGCCGGACATCTCGCTAGCCGTTTTGCTGGGTGTCTCACCGAACGTCTAAATTAACATCTCGCTGAGTGTCTCGCTGAATATGTCCCCGGAAGTCTCGGTGAACATCTTACTGGGAGTTTTTCAAATTATGCAATTATTAATTAATAATTATTATGTTTGCGCTGAGAGCGAAAGATTTCAACGCCGAAGGTGTTGGTTACATAAACGTGCCGCACAGCGGAGTCCTTAATTTTCATTATTTGTGTTTTTATAATAAATTCTCTCGATAATTAATGAACTTTCACTTCATTTCGTATCATTTAGGAAAACTAGATCTTAAATCGATCTTTCTGGAGGTCTCGCTGGTGATTACGCTGACTTTCTGAAGGTCTCGCTGGAAATCAGGCTGACGATCTCGCTGGAGATCATGCTGACGATCTTTCTGGAGGTCTCGCTGGCCATCACGCTGACGATCTTTTTTTAAGTCTCGCTGGAGGTCACGCTAGAAATCTTGCTGACGGTCTCGCTGGTAATTTTGCTATCGGTCACAGTGACGGTTTCGCTCGAGATGACGCTGACGGTCTTTCTGGCGGTCTCGCTGGAGATCACGCTGATAGTCCCGCTGACGGTTTCGCTGGAGGTCATTTCGCTAAAAGTTGTGCTAATCGTATTGCTGCCAGTCTTGCTGGTAATTTTGGTAGCGATCACGGTGATGGTATCGCTGGAGATTACGCTGACGATCTCGCTGGAGATCACGCTGACGATCTTTCTGGAGGTCTCGCTGGTGATCACGCTGACTGTCTTTCTGAAGGTCTCGCTGGAGGTAGTTTCGCTGGAAGTTTTGCTAATGGTATTGCTGCCAGTCTCGCTGGTAATTTTGCTAGCGGTCACGGTGATGGCATCGCTGGAGATTACGCTGTCGGTCTTTCTAGAGGTTTCACAGGAGATCACGCTGATGATCTGTTTCGAGGTCTCGCTGGTGATTACGCTGACGGTTTTTCTGGGAGTCTCGCTGGAGATCAGGTTGATGATCTTGTAACAGTTTTACCTGCTTAGATTGGCCCCTAATCAATTTTATAAATAAACTAACAAAACTAACAACAATATAATTATCAGGGTGCCACCAGGATTATTAATCACGGTTCCTCGAACCGGTCCATAGCTGAGAAATCTTATTCTTAGGGTAGAGAGAGTGGAGGAAGGTGCTGTTGAATAATAAATAATTAATTAACAAGATTGGCCAATATTTATTAACAATAAAAAATTTAGCCATTAAAACATTCAATCTATATAATTTAATAACACGATAACTTTCAATTAACAACCTCTTTCCAGAATAGCCTTAACTAACTATTACGATTTTCAAATTCCGATTGTTAATTTTCTTTGAATTAAAGTATTATTGGGATTAAAATTCATAAGTAACTTATAGTCATGATCTTATTGATACAACAATTATTTAGAACAAAATGTCTCAATACCTTGAATTAACTTTTGATAATTAAATTAATCACAACAAAATCAAGTTTTACAATCAAGTTCCAAATTATTAACACAAGTTTAATTAATTAATTCTGACTAAATTTTCCTGTGACCTTCTTGACTCAAAATAACTAATTTCTTGGACTTAATGTCCACGCCGATAATTATCAATTTGGAATAAAAATTTAATTTAACTAATTCACGGATTTAATCCCTAAATCAATTAATTTCCATGTGATAAAATAATTTTACAATATAAAATATTCTCAGTAAATAATTCCTAATAAAATATTATCAACAATTTTCTAATAGTTTTATGAATTATAATAAATCGACCCAAGTCGAAATATTCAATTTTATTTGCTAGAACATTCGCTAGCTTATTTGTATTTGACCTTGAGTTTTGGAATTTACTGCGAAACAAAATGTACTGACGCTCGACCAAAATTCCACGAATAAAAGTTTGTCGATTATTTTCAAAGTGACAAAATTACTCAATTTTTCTTAAGTTAATTATTATAAAAATTATCACAATAAATTTAACGAATTTTTCGGATGTTAATTAATTCATTGATAAATTTTTAGTTGTTAAGTTTTTCCCGCAAGGTCGATTGAGTGTTTCTCGGGTATGAGTCCCCAGGACAATCCTCGATCCAAACTAGCAAATGTTCAACTATTATTTATTGAAATAATCGTCGATTAAACGATCCAATTGATAATTAAATAGGAGAAGTAACTGGATATTGGGTAAACCGCGGTTCACTTCTTTCCCACAGAGTAATAATTGATACCTTGACGAATAAAGTGATGATTTAACTCGCTTATTGATGATGAAGTCCTAGTTGTAGTTGGCTTCCTTCGTCTCGTCACTACTTCGGTGATCGGTCCTTCTCGATTTCCGTGGCACTATCTCTGGCAGTCACACTACTTCTCCCTTTTCCACTGTACGGCTCACCTATTTTAACCCAAAACTACCCCCTCCTATTCTCCCTTTAGGCCCGAAGATTAAGACGCGCCAGTGCTAGGTCGAATAATTATCGATATCCGGTGACATCGATTTAGGGTTATATTACCCTGTTACAATCTCGCTGGAGGTCTCGCTGGTGATCACGCTGACTGTGTTTCTGAAGGTCTCACTGGAGATCACGCTGACGGTCTCTCTAGAGGTTTCACAGGAGATCACGATGACGATCTCGCTGGAGATCACGCTGATGGTCTTTCTGGTGATCATGCTGACTGTATTTCTGAAGGTCTCGCTGAAGATCACGTTGACGGTCTCTCTCGTCGCTGACGGTCACCTATTTCGTCCCGAACTTGTTGCAATTTTTTTTCATGCACTAAGTCAGTGTAAATGTTTCGCAATGTCGATGGGTCGGGCATTTTTCTCTTCATGTGAGTTTCCAGAAAGTTCACACATTTAATACAGTTCAACTTATCAAAAGAAATATCAGCATCCATTAATGATCGCATAGAAAATCAATGAAGGCGTTTGAAAACTTCACGATAGTACCTATAACATATAGTGGATGGCTTTTGTCAAAAAAATTTATTTGAGTTGAAAACTTTAACCGAAAAAAAGAAAAAAATTCGCAAAATTAAGGATATTTGGATAACTTGGTATAACTTTGGGTAAATGGATGAACGGAGGATATCGTCAGTAATTTTCCAATCTTAGTGTCCCCAATGATCTCTGAAAAATTCAAAGTGCTGTGATTTTTGTTTTCATAGTGGCCCAAAGCTTTAAATTCTTTGTTTTCGCAAAAATCACCATTATGAGCAATTTTTTGATCCTTGTTCATTTTTTCAATGAAAAAAATTTTTTTTTCCAAAAAAATTTTTATTTTTCAAAGAGAGATTGATTTTTTTAAGAAATTTAAATAAGAAATATAACTTTTTTTTTTAGAAAATTTTTTGTTTCTAAAATTATTTTTTTGAATTTTTTTCTTCAAATTTCGTAAAAAATCAATCTCTAATTAAAAAAAGATTTTTGAGAAAAAAAAATTTTTTAGAATAATTTATCAAAGTTCGTGTTATTTAGCAGTCTGTCACGAGTTATTGTCTTTTGTTTCTTCAAGTATATACGCTAGTAATTGCTCTGAGTATTTAAAATATATTAACTAGTTCTCGTAATTTTCTAATTCCTCACAATGTATGCCTTAATTTTCTGGCCAAAGGAACATGCAACAAGTGTTATTCAAACGACTTTGATTAATAAGCGTTTCGAATTTAATCGAGTGACCGTTAGATGGGGCCGACAAAACGTGACAGCTTTTCTAATTGCAGAAAGCGGTAAGTTTTAAACGATAATTGTCATCATTTGATAATCATAGATTATTCATATGAATTTCGTTTTGTTAATTTACAGAAGATATTGTTTGGCTGCAACGTCCTATAGTCAATACGTGTGGAGTCATTACGGGTTACGTAAATGATCGTTTGATGACTGATGCCTGCATTCAATGCTCTACTAGTTCTCAAGATGGAAATGGTGCTGTGGACAATTCTTTAGGTCACAGTTCGAATCATTTTCAATTTGATTCCGTCGCTACGGCTGAAATTGTTGAGCGAACAGCTATTGCAGTAGCTTTTCCTGCTCCGGATGTGGTAGTTATTCCTACTATGGATCCAATAACGACTCCAAATGCGCCAACTACTCTGGATTCTGATTCAGATGCTGCTGTCAACCTTACAACTACTCCAACTTCTTTTACTACTTTGGATGTTGTAGCTGTTACTTCTATCGATCTCATAACTACTTTAAACATACTTACTGCTCTGGATGTTGATGCGGATGCTGCTGACAACCCAAAAGCTACTACATCTTCTTTTGCTACTGAGGCTGCTTTAGTGGTTTCTGCAATGGATCCAATAACTCCAACCGCATCTTCCACTCCGGATATTGCTGCATTTTCTGCCTTTAATCAGACAGTCACTCCAAACACGTGCATGACTGGAGATATTGCTGCGGCTCCTACTGGTGATCTGACAGCTATTCCAGCAGCTTCTACTTCGGATGTCGTAGTGATTCCTACTATGGACCCAATAACGACTCCAAATGCGCCAACTACTCTGCTGGATTCTGCTTCGGATGCTGCTGTCAACCTACCAGCTGCTCCAACTTCTTTTACTGCTCTGGATGTTGTAGGTGTTTTTTCTATGGATCTAACAACTACTTTAAGCGCGGTTACTGCTCTGGATGTTGATGCGGATGCTGCTGCAAGTCTAACAGTTACTCCATCTTCCTTTACTACTGAGGTTGCCGCAGTGATTCCTTCCATGGATCCAATAACTTTTCCAAGCGCGTTTATCACTCCGGATACTGCAGCAGTTTTTGGTCTGGATCTGTCAACTACTCCAAGCGCGTCTACCACTCCGCATATTCCTGTGGCTGTTACTGTTGACCTCACAGCTACCCTAACTCCTTTACCGACTCTGGACATTGCAGCAGTATCTGCTCTGGATCTGACAACTACTCCAAGTGCATCTACCACTTTGCATATTGCTGCGGCTGCTGCTGTTGACCTAACAGCTACTCCAATTTCTTTACCTATTCTGGATATTGCAGCAGTATCTGCTCTCGACCTGACAACTACTCGAAGCACGTCTACAACTCCGGATATTGGTGTGATTTCTGCTATGGACCTGAGACAACCAAGGCAAACACATTGACAACTTTAAGTGTTCCTGCAGCTGCTGCTGTTAATGGTGATTTTGCTGTTCCTTCAACTTCAACATCTACTGGAAACCGAGCCATGGTTGCATTGATGGAAGGGAGTAACGTCCTTATTGAGTATCACAAAAGGAAAGATGTCTTACGGTTCGTAAATAAACCAAAAGAGATGACTAGATGGCTGTTGGTTAGTATTATCGGTAGAGAACAACTGAAACGTCTGACACACAGAGATTAAATAAAGTCCACTGTTATTTGGAATTCTTAGTGCTGTTTAAAGTAAATTTTGATTTTTTTCAGAAAACTATTGATTTAGTGTTGATATAGGTATGCAAAAAATAATCAAATAATCGAATTCCCCATTATGTTTCAGAATTTACCCTGCAGAACTCAGATACAGAATATCAATTAACGACGGATCAATTTATTAAATGTGTGACCTCATTTTTATATAATTTAAAGCATTCTAAAAATCCTAAATTAATGTAACTTTTGTTAATAAATTTGAAATTTTGTAAAAGTTAATAAATGTGAATCTATTATTATTATGAATTATTACTATTATTATTAGTATTTTTGTATACTAACTGAACTATTAATTTAAATACTTACTTAATTACTAACTTGAATACTTATTTAACTAATAACCTAAATACTTATTTAACTACTAACTGCGAATAGTTATTTACTGACACTTTTAATGTTCATCTCGCTAAACGTTATGCGGGTTAGTTTGCTTACCATATGATAGTAGTCATAAGAATTACCAGCAATACCGTCAGCGTGATCACCAGCGTGACCTCCAGAAAAATCGTCTGCCTGATCTTCAGCGACACTCCCAGAAAAACCGTCAGCGTAATCACCAGCGAGATCGTCAGCGTGATCTCCTGTGAAACCTCTAGAGAGACCGTGAGCGAGATCTCCAGTGAGACCTTCAGTAATACAGTCAGCGTGATCACCAGCGAGTCCTCCAGAAAGACCGTCAGCGTGACCTCTAGAAAAACTATGAGCGTGATCTTCAGCGAAACCGTCAGCAAGATTTCTAGCGTGACCTCCAGCGAGACCTTTAAAAAGACTGTCAGTGCGATCTCCAGTAAAATTACTAGTGAGACCGGTAGCAATTCCTTTACGCGATCCCAGCGAAATCGCCAGTTTATCACTGTTCACTTTTAATTTGTTTCATTAAGCATTTTAGTTATAACACTGTGTTTCAAATTCTCTTCTTTATTCATCTGAGCAGCACAGACTTGTATTTGTTTACAAGCACATTCACATCTGCAAACGAACCTGTTTTTTTTTTTTGACATATTTTTCATATTTTTATGTTGGATTAGCAATCTAAACTTTATTTTTTATTCAAGCTGCTGTCTCCACTTAATAGCGATAAACAAAAAAAAATTTATTTATTACGACAAATCAGAACGCTTGGTTACGCCTATCTTCTCTCTCTCTCTCTTAAAAAAAAAAAATAAATTCTCGGCCCTACTTATGACATTTTATCCTAAATTTACCCTGAAAAAAGTTACAAGCACCTCTCGGTGCAAAGCTACAAGTTTCCTCTAAAATGGAGTTAAAAATTACAACTTTTTTAAATTGACAATTAAATACCAAATTAATGACTAGTAAATATACAAATACGTTCTAGGTTGTAATTGCGTGTTTTGTTTCTTTTCTGTGAGAAATCGAACTTTTCAAATTAAATAAATATCGTTTAACTTGAAATCGGCAGTGTTGCTAAACTTATTTCTTATCCTTTTTTATTTTTTTCAATTCCTAAAGCTTGTCTGAGATTGGTCAATTTACATTTTGAATAACTCAAAAACTATTGAGAATATCGAAAAGCGACTAAGGAACTTTATTCTTAGTGTTATGTCCACCCCAAAATTTTTTTCTTTAAATTTAAATCACCCGCGCAGATGGAAGACTTCTCCATGCGCGAAAGCCACAATAAAATATAAGCTACGCGACTGCTGGTTGACTAGCGGGGACTTCTGCAATCTCAGCACCGCGAGTATTTAAAAAGGCGATCAACAGCCAACGCCTTGTCTTTGAGCAAGTAATTTGACTTCCGCGTATACTTGACGGGCCCGTGCCTTGTAAAAGTCCCTCATCTTAATTTGCGCTGCACTTAAGACGAGTTTAGTCTCGGTTCAACCGGCAGGCTACGTATTGGTCTTTAAGCAATTAATTCGACTTCCGCGTTTAATTGACGGACTCGTGCCTTGCAAAAGTCCCTTATCTTAATTTGCGCTGCACTTAAGACGAGTTCAGACTCGGTTCAACCAGCAGGCCACGTATTAGTTATTAATTAAAAATCTAGAGAACCGGAATCTCAAAGTTCTAATTTGCCCTGCACTTAGGCGAGAATCCGGGCATTAAGTTTAAATAAAATATCTCTAAAAAGCTAAATTTGCGCACTTTACCCTACGGGGGACTGGAGGACGTTAGCTCAAATAAATAAAATTCATTAATATAATTTCGATTGAATAAAATTTGTGATAGTGTAAAAGTTTAGGTGTTTATTAAAATAAATCTTAAAAAGAAGTGAAATTCCATTCGATTTCGTTAATTTCGTAAGACAAGAAGCCCTTAGAATAAGCAGCCCAAATCCACCCTACTTCATCCGCTGCGAGAACCAACCAAAGGGCCCAATCAAGGAACAGGCGCTAACGGCTGCCCTAAAACCACGGATCTGACCATCAATAAAGTTCCTGTAACAGTAAGTACATCTACTCTCATAAAAATCCGTCAGTCTCAAATGAAGGCGTGGTAAGTTCGTATCTCGAAAACGTCCCACATAAATAATTAAAACACCGGAATTAAAACCTCCGTTACGTATTCTTTAAACTGTTAGTCCAAACCTCCACCGTTTACGCTACCGCTCTAAAAACGCCCTTGGACATAACATTAGAATCGTCTCCTCTATCTACAGTTTACCGCTGTGAAGGTCATTCTGAATCACCCTATATATATATATATATATATATATATATATATATATATATATATATATATATATATATATATATATATATATATATTAGGTGTGCCAAAATGTAACTTCCTTGATGGACCTTA
Organism: Cotesia typhae; assembly: GCF_013202065.1. NCBI lineage: Eukaryota > Metazoa > Arthropoda > Insecta > Hymenoptera > Braconidae > Cotesia > Cotesia typhae. The sequence goes on from NW_027423745.1 coordinate 48,856, forward strand.
TAAAATTGAAATTTTCAGTTCCGCTTTTGAAATCAGCTGTGTTTATGCCTTTCCTAAGATATTTTGGGGTAAGATGATAAATTTGATTTTCATAGAATTTTTTAACTGGAGCTTAGTTAGGGCACTCCCGCTGAAAATTCAAATTTTCGCCGGAAGTGCCCAATTAAACCTCCTGCTAAAAAATTCTATGATATTATCGGCAGTGTCTCTTCTCTAACTCCCGTAATTCTATACGGGTCTTAATAAAACGTAACATACTTATTCTTAGGACGATTTCCGAGATTGAGTTCTAAGATGAGCCAAATCTGTCGTTTAGTTTAAAAATGAGAGCAATTCAAAAATTTTCAAAAATCGCAAAAAATTTTTGCTTTTACCTTATATCCGTGCAATAACAATAGAAAGCGACATCCTATCGGATTTCTGTAAATTGCATTTAAAAGCTTATTTAATAAGCTTCAATTTTTGTACTGATTCCTTTTTCCAAATTGAACAGTTCAGGAATAATAGCAATTCAAAAATTTTCAAAAATCGCAAAAATTTTCAATTTTTCTGTATTTCCGTGCAATTACAATTGAACGCGATATCTTATTAAAATTCTATAAATAGCATCTGAAATCTTATTAAATAAGCTTTAATTTGTGTACCTTATAATCAGTCTTGGCCAAAAATTACCTACTTTCTCAGACAGATTTAATGAAATTTTATATTTGCATTCGTTTTTATGTCATTATATTATTGTACCAGAAGATGTATATTATTGTTATTATCATTATTTATTTTACATTTTGATTATCATTTTCAGTCAATCGTATAGATATTTAACGCTTGCACATGATCTTATTCTTGATCAATCAAAAAAAAATGTTCCTGACGATTCTCATTCTTTATTTTCTTGTTTTTTTTCGCCCATAATAGAATTTTTTTACATCTTATCATATTTTTTAGGTTCACAAAATTACATCAAAACAATACAGAATTGATTATTATAAGCTATATGTAATTACTAATAACTTGTTAAAATATCTAGTAGATCTGTTTATTCTCTTACATGTACTTCATACTCTTCTATTTTGTATTTTTGTCATTCGGCGATTGCTTTGGCATTTAAATTGAATAAATAACAACTATGTAACATAATTGTAATAATAATTGTAATGAAAACAAATTTAATTCATTAAAATCTAAAATTCTAAATAAATGAAATCTACTTCCATTTCGGCTGCCGAATGGCCTTTTTTGGATTGTAATCTTTTCATTGTCAGCCGCTGCGGCGGTAACAACATAAGCATTTTGATCAGTATTTGATTTGATTAATATCAATTTATGCCTGGCATTAGCAATAGTTCGTTGATGATCTTCAGCAAAAGAATGAAACTCAGCGGTACTTAGACATCAAAGTAGCCATCAGCATTAGTAAACTTGTTGTTATCTTCATGAACAATTCAACCTGTATTTTCCAGAATATTGTGCTGTCCTTAACTCAGAGAAGCGTATCCTTACATTACACTGGTAATACCAACGCTCTTACATTCATCAATTTCTACACCACGGAGCTCATAACGTATCTCTTCAAACATATGATAAACCACCATGTTGACCATTTTTGTAATAGCACTCACAGCAGTACCATCAGCTTTTCTAATTGTTCCATAAAAATGTAATGTGCTCTTGCTTGGAAGCATAAACAGATCTTGGTGCTGAACAGCAATCCTGATTTAATCACTGTCTTTAAATGTTAATAATGCGTATCGTAGGTGTGATTGAGCTACACAGTGTGCGATTGACTCATAAAAAAAATGAATTTTTTATATTTTGATTATATTTATGATTTTCGCCATGGTATCACTCAAGCTTGACAACAAAAATTGATTTTCATCTTGTGAATTGTTCACGTAATTTAAGTCCTAAGCTTTTAAGAAACTGCGTTCTGACGTGTCAACACTTTCAGAGCTCCATGATGACTGATAATCTTTGGAAGATACTCATTACAGACTTTTTATATGCAGCCTTATCGTGATAGTCTCACCACGGAAATTTGCTATATTCCTGTTGTTGCGGAATCATTCAAACCTTCCCGCAACAAACTGGTAGCACCGAGGCGCCGCTACACAAGCGCCCTCGGGTGCTCTACCTCAACTCAACTGGCTCACCGGCAAGCGGCAGACTCATAACACGTGCTAATTACACAGCGTACACACGCATTTACCGTGAACAGTGCACTTTGTGTATTTATTAAATCATCAAGCTCATCCACTCAGCTTAACTGAAGCCAACTACAGCATCGCTACTCATCTCATTCACCAGCAATCATTGGCAACTCAGGTACAATTAAGTATTCATTGTAAATCATCTGAGATCACTTTATCACAATTCAATGCTCCCTCTCTCTCTTACTCATTGTCACATGGCTTACCCATGTGTCGCTCTCTCTCACACACATATACAACAGTCACCTACACTTTCTACCTAGCAACGATAATACTACAACTACTAATAGAAATTCGTCATCATGCGGCAAAATCAAATGCCGCATTGCAGAGGTTGCTTGGTGGAGATTGGGGGTGACTGCCACCTGCTCTTGGGCCTGTCGGCCATTCCGTGTTCAACGTTCAGTGTTCTATCTCGTATCCCGAGACTCACGTACTCAATTAAACTCATTAGTTTTAAGGCTCATTCGCTCACACTGTGAGAGTTAATTATATTGTTAATTGATTAATAATCCAGTGACTCTAATTTTCTACAACTCATATTTATCGCTCATAATTGCTAGTGTTAATTATATTTTACATTAATTAACAGTTCAATTGAAGATCAATTTCTACAACTCATACTCAGTATAATTAACATACATTAATTGATACAACTCATATTTATCGCTCATAATTGTTAGTGTTAATTATATTATACATTAATTAACACTTCAATTGAAGATCAACTTTCTACAACTCATGCCCTGTCTAATCACCATGCCTTGATTAGCAGAACTCAATTGAACTCAATCAACGCGTACTCATGAACTAATGTAATAACTCAAATTCAGAATAAGTGTTAAAAGTGCTCAATATTTGTAAACTGCTCAAACTCTGTACAACCAAAACTACGTCTGTGATTAATTTTAGAATAAATACTATTATAACCACGAATGTGTCTCCTCCATCTTTTAACACCTGGTCCCGGCAAATAAATATTTAATGTTAAGACAATTATCTTACATTGTGGTCCCTCGAGCCGGATTAGGTGTTAAAATTAACTAAAAGTGATCCCAGACTTACATCACACTCACAATCAATAATCAACTAATTGTTATACATTCCTCAGATTCCACACTCATCATGATTGACGGAAAGGTCCCTGACAATCATCAGGAAGATACTCAACCTGCTCAGCAGACCACTCAACAGCATACTGCTACACCGACTCCAAAAGGTCAGAGCTCATCCACTCATCCAGGCCAGGGAACTGCCAGCATCGGTCTCACACCAGACAGCGTACCACTGCTGGTGCCACCTCCCACGTCCTCCAACATCTCGGGCAGTCACGATCTCAGTGACTCTGAAGTCACAGATGGTGATGGTGGCTCAAAGACTGATGGGAAACAGAACCTGACCCCGTCAACACTCGCAAGCGATCAACCTCTCGCATGTGCGAGATGGAATTCAAAATTGCCGGCCAACTGGCTCGCATGAAGCTCATCTCCGACAAGGAGACTCTCTCATCAGCACTCGACGCAGCATCTGGGGTTCACATGCTCAAGGCTCATCTACAAGTGCTCAACGAAGAGTGGAAGCTGTTCCAGGAAGTCAACGACTATCTTGGATCAGCTGGAACCAAGGAGTTCTTATCACCCATATGTCACTGATGGGGTGTATCAGGTGACATATCAATCCTACCAAGGGGCTCGTACAGCACTCACTGCACTCATCAACCAGGTGGATATTCCAGCTCCACTAGCTCCAACTGCTCAACAAAACCAATCAGCTCCATCCACCATCAATCTGGCACCTCTCAACATCACGGTGTTTTCTGGTGATTTCACCAAGTGGCCAGAGTTTCGTGACATGTTCACCACACATGTCATCAATCGCAACATGGGAGATGTGGACAGGCTCCACTACCTCAAGAACTATCTTTCGGGATCAGCTGCTCAACTGGTGGTCAACCTGCCATCATCTGGCGATCAATTCCCCATAGCTTGGGAAGCCATACGCTCACGGTACGAGGTTCCTCGACTACTCATCGGCGCTCAATTGGAGAAAATCATCAAAATCCAACCTCTCACCCCCAGATCAGCCTCACAACTCAATGCACTCATCAACCAGGTCCACGAGGTGGTTGCAGCGCTCAAGGCCATGAAAGTGGAATTCTCGCAAGGTGAAAACCACTTTCTCACCTACTTCATCATCTCCAAACTGGACAGAGTCACTCGTGAAGCCTGGGAACACTCATTGGGATCATCAACAGAATTCCCAACACTCACACAACTCAACGAGTTCCTATTAGAGCGTGCAAGAGCTCAAGAGCGGTATGAAGAAAGTACCAACAAGCTCAACTCAGCCAAAGACTCATCTAGACCCCACCGGGGTCACTACAATGCAACTCCACAGCGAGATCAGGTTCGCTGTCACCTCTCATCATCACCCACCTCTCATCCATCGAGCTCCAATCAAGTCCAGAGGCCAAGCACGGCCACAGCACAGTATCCTTGCGATGAATGCCAAGGCAACCACTTCATCGTAAGGTGTGAAACATTTGCCAGCTTAACACCTGCTGAAAGGGCCATGCGAGTTGCCAAGCTCAAACTGTGCCCAAACTGCCTAGGACATCATCAAGTGGCAGCATGCAAGTCCAAGTTCAGATGCAAGGTCTGCAACGCGAATCACCACACCATGATTCATCCTGGACCATCAACCAAATTAGCAATCGCAAACGCTCCATTCACCGACTAGGAACTCGAGCTTCCGCATGAAGCATCACTCATCCACTCAATATGCAACTCAACTACTTGGCACTCATCAAACTCTGCTCACACTCATACTCAAGATCCGCCAAAGATCAACACTCATGATCAGTATGATCACTATCACACTCACCACACTCCAACTGGTACTCTCAATGATCAACACTCTGCCACAATTCTCGCCACCTGCCTGGTCAACATCATTACAAAGCTAAGTACCATTCCAATACGCATCTTGCTAGACTCTGGTTCTGAGATCTCCTTTATTTCAGATTCATTGGTACATAGTCTCAATCTCACTCGCACTCGATCTCAACTCAGTGTCATTGGCATTGGCAATGCAAAGGCTGGCCGAACCAATGGCTGTGTTGAGCTAACTCTGAGATCACAACACTCAAGCAAAACACTCAACCTTCACGCTCATGTATTGCGCGGATTGACAATACAATTACCATCAGTGTCAATCCCGCACAATCAACTCACACAACTACAACATCTTACTCTAGCTGACCCTGAATTCTGCACACCAGGTCCAATTAACATCATCATTGGAGCCGATTACTACGGTCAAGTGATTACTGGTGGACTCATTCAGCTCGAATTTCCGGGTCTAATCGCTCAACACACTCTATTTGAATGGATCATTCTTGGTCCCACCCAACATCATACTCATCAGTCAAGGAGATCATTCCAGGCAGCTACTATTCAACAAGACGTGAACCTACAGGACATCTTGACACGGTTCTGGGTTCAAGAAGAGATCATCACCACTCATCAACCTCAATTAACACCCGACGAGGAGGCTTGTGAAGCTCACTTTGCAAGGACTCACTCTCGTGACTCATCTGGGCGATACATGGTCAGATTACCAGTAATCTCTCCAGTTCACAAACTTGGAGATTCATTCAAAGCAGCATACCAATGCCTTCGCCACCTCATGCATCGACTCAGCAAAGACCCACAACTCAAACAACTCTACATGGAATTCATGGCAGAATACATATCACTCAACCACATGGAACCAACCACATTGCGATCATCATCAGTTCAATACTTCCTACCACATCATGGAGTATTGAAGCAGAACACCAACTCACCCAAAATCCGTGTGGTTTTCAATGGCTCAAAAAATACCAGTTCTGGTCTCTCACTCAACGACATCATGCATACTGGACCGAATCTACTCATCAACATCTTCGATGTTCTCATAACATCCAGAAGACATCGGTTCTTCTTCATCACTGACGTGGCAAAAATGTACCGCCAAGTCTTGGTCCATCCTGATGATCGACATCTTCAACAAATCCTCTGGTTCAACCCAGATGGGGACATCACTCCATACATGCTCACCACTGTTACCTATGGGACAAGGGCTGCACCATACCTAGCCGTTCGTGCTCTACTCCAACTCGTCAATGACGAAGGCCATAGATTCCCACTGGCAGTGGAACCACTTACTCAAGGACGCTACGTGGATGATATATCCGGTGGCGCAGACACTCAAGATCTACTACAACAAATAGCAAATCAAACAGAAGAACTCTGCATGGCGGGCGGATTTCCTCTAGCCAAGTGGGCAAGCAATCACCCTAAATTAAAACAACTCAATCATGCGGAAGCAATAACACAATACACCATTGAGGATCCAGACAACAGCACAAAAATTCTGGGTATGTACTGGTTTCCTCAACGAGATTACTTCTCATTCAAGAACTCGACACCATGCAAAGCTCAAAGATACTCAAAGCGATCAATTTTATCAGAGATCGCCCAAATCTTTGATCCCCTGGGATTCTTGTCACCACTCATCATTCAAGCCAAGATGTTCATGCAGGAACTCTGGCTTGTCAAACTCAGCTGGGACTCACCATTGCCTGAAACTCTCTGTAAACGGTGGAAGGCATTCACTCATCAACTTGCCATGATCAATTGTATTAAAATTCCCAGGTGGATCCACTCGTCCACGAACTCATCACTCGAAATCCATGGATTCTCAGATGCCTCGCAACTGGCGATGGCAGCTGTGGTATACATCAAGGTCCATCATCACAACTGCACTCAAGGAGCAAAGGTTACGCTGCTTTGCTCCAAAACCAAGGTAGCACCGTTAAAACAATTAACCATACCAAGGTTAGAACTCACCGCTGCTCATATGTTGGCTAAACTCATGGCTCATTGCCAGTCAATACTCAAACTCAACAATGTGCCAACATACCTTTGGACCGACTCTGCAATTGCACTCACGTGGATACAATCGCATCCGTCTCGTTGGAAGGACTTCGTCAGAAATCGTGTGTCACAAATCCAAGATCTAATTCCAGATGGCCACTGGAAGTTCGTTCCTGGCTTAGAAAATCCAGCAGACTGTGCAACAAGAGGATTGACAACCCTCCAACTCAAAAGTCATCAACTATGGTGGACTGGCCCACCATGGTTACTTCAAGACTCATCGTCCTGGCCACTCATCAACTCGAGACTCGACTCCAACACTCAGCTGGAAGAACGGCCATTAAAGGCCCTCTACTCAACCACCAAGCCTCTAACATCAAGATGGTCAATCATGGACCGACCAATTCCATTACTCCGCATGTTGCGAGCTACTGCAATATGCTGGAGAGTTCGGGACTTGATCAAGAAACGGCCAAACTCATCCCTAGCTCACCCCATCACCTCTATTGAAATCAAACAAGCTCTACAATTCTGCATGAAGGAAACTCAACGCACTCATTTCCATTCAGAGCTCAAAATGATCAAAAATCAAGCATCATGGCCAAAAGATCATCCATTTGCACGATTAACTGCCTTCCTGGACACCGAGGGCATCATTCGTGTAGGTGGACGTCTGGAAAACGCACCAGACTCTGATCAACTTAAGCATCCTGCCATTCTGCCTCGTGATGCTGCTCTTTCCAAACTCATAATCTCTGATGCTCATCAGCGTACCATGCATGGTGGAACTCAACTCACACTCGCATACACTCGCCAACGGTACTGGATATTAGGTGGACGCCAACCAGTACGAACTCAAATACTCAAATGCCTCAAATGCGCTCGACATCGAGGAATTCGTGCTCAACAACTCATGGGACAGCTCCCAGCTCCAAATGTCACACCAGGATCAGCATTCGCTCATACTGGAGTGGACTATGCAGGTCCAGTGCAAATCAAAACTACCAACATCCGAGGATCACGTACCTACAAGGGCTGGATATGTGTATTCGTATGCCTGGCATCATCTGCAGTTCATCTTGAACTCGTCAGCAACTACTCATCCTCGGGATTCATTGCAGCACTTCACAGGTTTACCAGCCGTCGTGGACTCTGCACAGCACTCTACAGCGACTGTGGGACAACGTTCCAAGGCGCCTGTGCTGAACTCAAAAGGCTCTTTACTCAAGGAACTCAGGAATCATCAGAAATATTTGATGCACTCACAGTTAACGAGATCATCTGGCATTTCAACCCCCCAGCTGCTCCACATATGGGTGGAAAGTGGGAAGCAGCTGTGAAATCAATGAAACATCATCTCACACGGACAATCGGAGAATCGTCATTCACGTTTGAAGAATTTACGACTCTTCTGCTCCAGGTGGAGGCGATTCTCAACTCACGACCATTGGAACCACTCTCACAAGATCCCCAGGATCTTTCAGCACTCACTCCAGGTCACCTACTCATTGGACGTGCACTCAACGCTATTCCAGAACCATCACTACTCGAACTCAACAGTGCCAGACTCTCCAGATGGCAGTTCATTCAACAACGAATCCAATACTTCTGGAAGCATTGGTCCAACAGTTACATTCAACGACATCTAGCTCAGACCAAGTGGCACCGGGCTTACAACAACATCACCATCGGGTCACTTGTCCTCCTGACTGACGAACGAACTCCACCAACTCGCTGGCCCTTGGCCAGAGTCACTGCTGTCCACCCAGGCAATGACAAACTCATCCGAGTGGCAACCATTGAGACAGTCAACGGCACTCTCACTCGTCCAATCACCAAGCTAGCTGTACTACCACTGGCTCCAGAACTCTAACTCATCACCACCAAGTGCTCATCACTACTGAGATCATAATCAGCAACCCAGTTCCTGATGGCGGGCGGAATGTTGCAGAATCATTCAAACCTTCCCGCAACAAACTGGTAGCACCGAGGCGCCGCTACACAAGCGCCCTCGGGTGCTCTACCTCAACTCAACTGGCTCACCGGCAAGCGGCAGACTCATAACACGTGCTAATTACACAGCGTACACACGCATTTACCGTGAACAGTGCACTTTGTGTATTTATTAAATCATCAAGCTCATCCACTCAGCTTAACTGAAGCCAACTACAGCATCGCTACTCATCTCATTCACCAGCAATCATTGGCAACTCAGGTACAATTAAGTATTCATTGTAAATCATCTGAGATCACTTTATCACAATTCAATGCTCCCTCTCTCTCTTACTCATTGTCACATGGCTTACCCATGTGTCGCTCTCTCTCACACACATATACAACAGTCACCTACACTTTCTACCTAGCAACGATAATACTACAACTACTAATAGAAATTCGTCATCATGCGGCAAAATCAAATGCCGCATTGCAGAGGTTGCTTGGTGGAGATTGGGGGTGACTGCCACCTGCTCTTGGGCCTGTCGGCCATTCCGTGTTCAACGTTCAGTGTTCTATCTCGTATCCCGAGACTCACGTACTCAATTAAACTCATTAGTTTTAAGGCTCATTCGCTCACACTGTGAGAGTTAATTATATTGTTAATTGATTAATAATCCAGTGACTCTAATTTTCTACAACTCATATTTATCGCTCATAATTGCTAGTGTTAATTATATTTTACATTAATTAACAGTTCAATTGAAGATCAATTTCTACAACTCATACTCAGTATAATTAACATACATTAATTGATACAACTCATATTTATCGCTCATAATTGTTAGTGTTAATTATATTATACATTAATTAACACTTCAATTGAAGATCAACTTTCTACAACTCATGCCCTGTCTAATCACCATGCCTTGATTAGCAGAACTCAATTGAACTCAATCAACGCGTACTCATGAACTAATGTAATAACTCAAATTCAGAATAAGTGTTAAAAGTGCTCAATATTTGTAAACTGCTCAAACTCTGTACAACCAAAACTACGTCTGTGATTAATTTTAGAATAAATACTATTATAACCACGAATGTGTCTCCTCCATCTTTTAACACCTGGTCCCGGCAAATAAATATTTAATGTTAAGACAATTATCTTACACCTGTCCTGGTCAACAATGCGTAGTCTCAAGTTGTGTATTGCTCGTACGGCGACTGGTAGGTAAATGATGTTTGTTCGTACCTCCACTATTTTATATCCCGCTGGATTCCTCGGAAAAAATTCGTGGATTGTGTGATTTTTTTTTCCGTTGATGTATGATCCAGTAGTTAGATTGCACTCGACTCTCAGAGCGTTGATTTTTAGTATTTGTACAGGCAAGTCAGATCTATGTACTACGTTAGGTTCAAGCAGACGCTTAGTGAATCCAAGTAATGATCCATTCGAATCTTCAGGCTTAAAATTTATAAACTGATTACTCTATATTTTACTCTTCAACTCATTGTTGTGTGCTTTCAAAGTAAAACTCAGCTCAGGCGCTATCTTGTATTGTGATTACTTGCTCATAATTAGGAATGGCTTGGATGACATATCTCTAAGATCTTATCTTATGATGTGTAACATACAATTTATTAGCATCTTCATCTACATTTGATATTGAAATAATGTCAGGAGCTTAACAAGTCTAAGAACATAATTTTTTGTAGGTGATAGCTCAATTGGTGGAAAATAATTTGCCTTCAATACAGAGGACATTCCAGATACTGTCAAGGTGAATGACTCTGCCATGACTGATAGTTGTAGCCTCGAGTCACTTCAATTTGTAGTTCTCTCGTTAGGAATTGTAGACATAGCTATCCACATGTGATTGTATCAAAGTCTTGATATCTTTTGTAATTGTTTTTTACGCTACCAACATCGAGATATTTCATCCAATTTTGTGGAGGTTAGAAATTACCAAAACTGTCACAGTAAATAAGTGGATCATTTATCTTCTTGTATGCAACCCAGTGAGTTCCAAGTCCACGTTCATCATCCAGATTCATTATTGCTGATTCATCAGTCTTAGGTTCAGATTTTGGTAAATCATTTCTCATAAAAACTCGCCGAAAATTTGGAATTTTAAGCTACTTAGAATATTCTAATGAATCGATGTTAGTCAGTGCTCGATGTAATAGCTCTACTGGTTTTTTGACTTTTTGCAGCTAGCTTCATCTGGGTATGGTTTGATATAGAGTCCCATACCACTGCGGTATAATTTGAGGAATAATCCTTTACTTACAGCGATTTCCTCCATCTTTAAGTTGTGACGTTTCTTTTCAATAAGTTGACTTTTAACTTCGCTTGCATCGTTCACAGCTTCTGCAACACCTGCAGTTTTACCTGTCAGAGCACCAACAGCTAATAACTCAGCGAACAGGGGAATCAAGAATGTAAGTACTTCACTAATCTTTGATGGAACTGGTAGAATACGAGGCAATCAAACGTTTTTCTTTCCACCAGCATTCTTAACAGCTTTGTGGGCACCTTCAAGAGCATTTCAACTGGATCTCCACCAGGCTGCATAGACTTTTCAGTTTCATTAACAATCTATCTCAGAGTAAAATCCTTCTTCTTGGAAGTCTTGAGCTTTGTTGTCTATCTTTTAACTGTCTTCCGCTCAATTATCTTACGCTTTGTTGTTTTTCGCTTCGTTATCTTTTTTTAACAACTGTCATACGCTTCGTTGTTTTTCTTTTGATTGTCTTACGTCTGGTTATGGGTTTTTCCTTTTAAGACATACCGTAATGTCTTTTCAACTTCAAGATTTTATTCACCCTTTAAGCAGCATCTTTTTCACCAAGAGCAGCGTCTCTTGCTTAAAATCATTGCTACGTTTTCTTAACAAGGATTTTATCAGCCTCGTGACGGGCTTAAAAATTTTCACGATTTTTAGACTAAGCTATCTCGTATTCCTTACAAGCAGCGTCCAGAGGATTTATTGCTCGATCACCTCCAGCTTACCTCTTAGCTAACTTTGTACCTGGACCGCAGTACTGGTACCCGGGGATATAAAGTTCAAGTGGAAGCTTGTTGATTACATTGTTGATGAGACCTCTACCACATCTGATTTCAGACATGTTACGTTAAAGACTGACTGATGGTCTATGTATACCGGTAATTATACCCCTTGAGCTCAGAACTTAATCGGCAGTCATCGAGTTCAACAAACCAAGAGCTCAGTTACCAGTTGTTAACTTTGATTTAATCGTTCAAGGGGCAGGTGTAAAAACCGAATGTCACGGTGATTTGCTTCCAAACAGTATCCGTGCAGTATTTTGTGGACCATCCAACTATGAAAAGACGAATGCTCTGCTGTCTCTCATAGTACACCCAAACGGTCTTCATTCAAAGTGTCTCAATTAGCCACAGTACAAGTTCCTGAAGACACTTTTTAAACAGATTGATGGTATTGGATTCTTCACATTCAGCGAACATAAAACTGGAATCAAATCTGAAGATGCTAAGCCTAACTCCTTGATGATATTTAACGATTGCTTGTGAAAAACAAGATCACATGAAGGCTCTTTTCTACATGGATCGACACACGGATGTTGATTGCTTTTATCTCCGTCAAACTTTTACACGAATACATAAACATCTGATTAGAGATAACGCAAACTTTCTCGTTCTGTTTCGTCAAGATGAAATGAATCTGAAGCATATATATAATGATCATGTCGATACAAATATGTCGCACAACTCATTTAAAGATTTATGCTCAAGCATGCTGGAATAAACATGGGTTTGTAGTAATAGATAAAGATAGTAAATTAAATAGTGGCAGGTATAGAAAAAGATTCGACTGCATCATTAGTATAAATTGAGGTACTTCAGAGTGTGATAGTCATACATGCTGTAGACATTAACCTGTCAACATGAGGCCTGAAGAAATTTTAAAGCAGAAAGATATTCTTCATCAGATATCTCAAGCCAGTAATGCTATTTGACGGAAGCACAAGATGTTGGACAAAGATACAGCTGAGAAAGCCATGGTGGAAATGTTCAAACCTATTGTCACACCACTTTAGAGTATAGTTGAATCTTCAATGTTGAAAGGAGGAAATATTGAAAATGAAGAAGTTGAAGAATCTTTATATGATGATCCAGAAGAGTTGAACAGTTTAATATTGAGAAATGATAGTTCATTAAACAACACATCATTTGCTGTAGCACAGCTACCACCATCGGCAAGTACTCTAGTTCGTAAGAATGGTCTTCTTACTAATTATTTACAACGTTAAAGTTTAAAATACAAAAATAATGATATAAGATATGGTGTAGGCAAAAAATATGGTGAAATGTTGCAACGTGGCCAGTTGGATCACAGTGGGTAAACGCCAATTTACCACCTGATAATAAGCGATTGCTGTTAACACGTAAGTCAGATAGTACGAAAATCGTTTGAGTGTGGAGCTAGAACGTGCCCCGACTTTCTATGCTAATTTAGGTACGCGGAAGCCGCGTGCGAGCAGTCTTTATTCAACCTCTATTCAATCACTCAGTCTTTATTCAACCACTCTAAAAAAGCAATACTAAAAGTTGCTGTGAGAAATTTGCAGATAGCTTTTGAGAAAGCTAAAGCAGTACTTTTCTCTCATTAAAATAACATCAAATATCTCTCTGAGAAACTCAATGAACGACAAAAAGGCACTTATAACTGAAGAGCTTTACAAACCAGCTCGCAGGAACTATAAACGACGTCATGTTGACATCCGAAGTCTCGATGAGATTTGGCAAGCTGACTTGGATGAGATGATTTCACATGCAACAGTTAATAAAGAACCCAAGTATTTGTTAACAATTGTAGATATATTTTCTTAAAATGCCTGGACACATGGAAAAAAAATTATATGAAAAATTACAATAGTAATATCGTAATCCAGAACTATACTTTTAGAATCTTGATTATTACGATGCTGCCGTCTACAGAAAACAATTTGGATTATTGAAAATTACGATAATATTCAGTCAATTTTTTTTCTGTAAGAGCAAGTAAATAAGGACGCATACTATATGTTTTAATAAAAGAAAGACAGAGTCCAGTAGTCTGCGGCGCCACCACTAAAAGATGACCAACTACTGTATGGAGAGTCTTATTATGTGACTGAACAGAAATTTAGAAATTCTCTCCGATAGCATTAGGGAATAAACCTTGGGCTTGTGGCGGAAAGGACTCCGGGTTCAATTCCTCTATGATACAGAATTATTTTTTTCGGTGACCTAAGCATCTTTTTAATTTGAGTCATAAAAATTTACGATACTGCATCGTGAAAATTACGATGTTTGAGTTTAGGTTCGGCATTACAATATTCTGTACTAAAAACTACGATGTTTTCACCGTAATTTTTCATACAGTTTTCTTTCCGTGCAGTTTCACTTAAATCAAAAAGTGCTTTTGATGTCACAGGTGCTATGAACTCTGTACTCCAGCAACGTTGTGTCCCTTAAAATCTTTATGTTGATCGGGTTAAGAAGTTCTACAACGAAGATTTCAAAAATCTGATGAAGCAGCACAAAATAATCTTTATTCGACATTTAGCAATCTCAAACCATCAATATGTTAACGTTTCAATAGAAGTCTTAAGAGTAATATGCGGCAAGAATCCACAGCTCGTGGTAGTTACAAATTGACTAAGATACTAGAGGACTTGGTGAATACTTACAATAACACCAAACACAGCACCATCAAAATAAAACCTGCTGATGTTACCGCTGCTCAGGAGAAACAACTGCTTGAAAAGGTCTATCAACCTCTGCAAGCAAAATTACTACAGAAGAAAAATAATATCAGACTTGTCGACAAGGTTCGAGTGAGCAAGTATAAGAATATATTTGAGAAAAGAGATACACCAAAGCTGGACAACAGAAATCTTCACAATCAAGACTGTTCAGAATACAAGGCCAATAACATACAAGCTTGTAGACTACCAGAAGCAACAAGGAGCTATACAACCAGTACAAGGCGGATTCTATGAAAAAGAACTCAGTAAATTCAAATATCCAGGTGTATATCTTGTTACAAAAATTATTAAAAAGCGTAGAAATAAATACTACGTTAAATCGATAGGATTTGATACGAAACATAATAGTTTAATTAATAAAACAGATATATAATTAACAAATAATTGTCAACAAAAAAACTTGAATCTATTCATTCACAACCTTGAATCTAATTATTTATAACCTTAAATCTAAGAATTTAGACTTTTTTACATTTTTCTATTTTTCTTGGTAAGTCTACAAACGTATACTTGGGTATAACCCCAAGGAAATGTATCAGTGTTATCGCTAAGCAGTTGACGTTTGTTATCATCCCAACTCAGTGTCAACTTCTGTTATTGTAAGACTGTTTTAACTTTATGTCCACACTTCTAATAAGGTATTGTATTGATCTTTTTTCAGTACAACATGATCAAACAGACATCGCTTAAAGTTATTAAACGTGATGCTTCGGAAAGTTAAACTTTTAACACCCTTTGCTCGTTTTTTAACATCTTTTTTTTTTGTTATACAGCTTAAAAGCATATAAATTTGCTCTGAGACTTACAAACTCAGACATGATTTCGCCGTCGTTTTCGTCTTTCATAAGCCCCAGAACCTTTTTATTTTCTTGAGGCATTCCAAACTCATTATCAACAGAGTAGTCAGAGGTGTCAAACTTGTGAATATCACTTTAGATATCTTCGTAAATGTTTGGCCTGTTGAAATGATAGATAAGACTATCCGTACCTGTATATAAAAGCTTAGATGTATGTTCATAATTCATCATAACATAGTTGTAGTGAAAATCATAAATAAATATTTTTGACAAGTCTAAGATTGAAAATTATACATAAATCAGTTTATGTAATGATACGTTAACTTTCTTCAGCTCAATAATAACGGTATGTTTATTAAATACAGTTAGACTATGGAAATTCAGTTTACAAGTAAGGTCTTTTGCACCATATTTTTCACAATATCTAGTAATGAGATGCACTTCTTTTTGCTTTCTCATGTTTTGCATAGTCTTACCAAAGATTGCGTTACTCATGAGCTTAAAGAAGTTTTTCTCATGATCGTTCTTATCAGTTTTTCTACACTCTGTATTCTTATCTATATACAGTTTGAGCTATGTCAACTGTTCAAATCGCAATATTCTATGTATTTTTCTTAAAACTAGTCCTAAATCTAAACAGTGTTTCAAATTTTTATAGTGGATGACATAATTTTTTTTATCAAAAAGTGTAGGAGCTAATTTTTTTAGCTTACTGACTGGAGGAACAAAATAAGATAAGTCTATGTAATTCATGACGGTTTGGTGGATATTGTAAATCTACTTCTAAAATGTAGCCTATGATTTCGTCATCGCAAAACAAATTATTTACATGAGTTATATTTTCTACCGACTCAAACGAGCCTATTGGTAGCGGTCGACTTATAGTTGCACCGTATGAATTATTTACAGCGTAATACATAAGATTCCTCTTTGCTCGGATCAAAATGTTATCCTATATAGCGACTGTTTGTCGCTGCATATCGGTTCGCAAACATTGAAACTCCACTCCGAATGGCTTTCTCAACAAAGAGTGATATTTCGGGATCAGTTAAAAGCTCTAATTCCACACCAGTATACTTCAGCATTGCATTTTGAGATAAACCAGGAACTGTATAATAGTGTAATGCATTCAGAGAGCATGTCTCAAAGCAGTTCTTTCTAACGTTTTTAAAAACGTCAGTTCAGAGAAGTACATCAGTTTTTAGATATTAATCAGAGAACTCTTCCAGTGTCTTGTGATATTAAATTTGGTCTAAACAACTTGAGCAAAAAAATAGTCTTCATCGGAAATATTTTCATTTGATAATTTTGAAAAAAATTCACTTTGATCAGGCAATTGTTCTAGTTTTTCAATGCAGTCAATGGATTCATATGGAAAAACTACTTTACGAGTTACTATATTAACTGTTCTAAAATCAAGTTTTTCTGGACCGCAAGGATGAACAGCAGCAACAATACTCCAGAGGAAGCAATAGTTGTTATGATTCTCGATATTGAGTACAGCATCCTGCTTCTTCAGAATATCACTCGAAAGTTTCACATTAGTTGTATTCCCAGTTGTATCCCCATGTTCACATTGGTTGAATCCCCAGCTGAGAGTAGTGTACACTTCGACATCGTGATGACAAGATTCTTTATTTCAGACAAAGTCCATCCAGAACCTGCTGTCTTAAGCTCTTCGAATTTTCATAACATTTTATTTTGTACGTGTTCTGTATACCAGTCTTGAAGAGATGTGGGAGGGAGAATTTCTTGACTTCTTTGGCATTGATGGATTTGGTTTCTTTAAAAGTCAAGTCAGCTTTCAAATTTTTAAATTTACAGAACCATTCGACGCTGACTTTGAAACCATCTACTTCTCTTAAGATGCCATCATCATTCTCTATAACTACTCCACGTGAATCTTCGAAGAATGCGCTGGGATCTGTGTGAGTTAGATTAACAATGCAACCCGTCCTGATGTTGTTTGTAAAAGCATTCTCTAAATCTTGACATTTAATGCGACGAGGATTTACGTCTCCACCAATAACTACACCCCCCCAACCGCAGAAACTGAACATCATACCAGTTCAGATTTGCTATGTGATTTAAACTTGCAGAGATTCGTCTTGTAGCACTTGGTTTTAACATTGAGTTTTAGCACTGGATTGTCGCAGACATTTTTCACTGAAAAAGATTCACTTTAATAATGAAAATGCTCGTGTAGTCGTCCGCTTTTACATGCTCATGATCGCGTCAGTTTTTCTTCAAACCCCATCACAAATCGTATACTGCATCATCTTTTCATTGTGACATCATTACTTTTTTCACACCGCGACTTCTCCCACCATTCAGCACCAACCAATCGCGGCTTTCCACAACTGATATTATATAAGTACCACGAGCTACCGGCGATCACTTCTCATCCATTCATCAACTTGGACACATCATAGAGATCATAATCGACATTCAAGGATT
Organism: Cotesia typhae; assembly: GCF_013202065.1. NCBI lineage: Eukaryota > Metazoa > Arthropoda > Insecta > Hymenoptera > Braconidae > Cotesia > Cotesia typhae. The sequence goes on from NW_027423745.1 coordinate 66,964, forward strand.
CGAAGGTGAAACTTTCATAGCCAAGAAACGAGCGTAGATGACAGACGACGTAAAAATTGAATAAATATCTAGCGTCGTATTCAAGCCACCTTATTCGTGGAGCTCTCAATCATAACACTACCAGCGACTTAACAACGCCATCATCACTGCTTGCCAAAAGATTTTCTGGACTCAAGGACAAGTTGCTTACGACAAGGTCAACCAAGTCATAGACAAAGCAGTCGTTGACAAACAATGCATATACGTCAAGGGCTTAGAGAAAAAACGCTGGCTACAGATTATTGTCAAGTCAAAGACAATTATTGACTTTGAGGACCTGGACTCTTCACCGCTGAAAAAACGCCACGATTATACTTGTCATTTCTGCAGTAATCATAAGCAGCATGCTAACTTGTACTGGTATGCTTTAGAAAATGTTCAAAAGTTAAAGGTGTGGTTTGTTAAAAATTACTTTAGCAATCCATCGCTTGAAAAATAACTGAAATTATTCTCCAAGTTAAGTATGAAAGACGTGAGACCTCAAGATGTTGCGATTCCATCGAAATATTTTATTATTGGATACGGTGCTGACAAAATCAACAGTATGTGGTCAAAACTACCAGCAACTTTTCAGGAAAACAAGGACATCAAGAAGTACAGATGCCGTAATAAATATTATAGAACAAAAGCTATTGAATATAATAATTTTTAACTTCCCGCTAAAAATCTCAGATTTTCAAAAATCGGGAAGTTATTGTTTTCACCCTGTTTTGCAAAAATCGAGTTTTCATCAGATCTCGACGTTTGAAGGTCACAAGAAGCTTCCCTGACTACCCCCGCGATGTTGTCACTATACCTGTGTGCGCGCGCGCGCGCGCGCGCGTGTGTGTGTGTGTGTGTGTGTGTGTGTGTGTGTGTGTGTGTGTGTGTGTGTGTGTGACTATGTATCTCGTTTATAACTTTTGAACGACTGAACCGATCGGAACGAACTAAACGATGCTCTAAAGAGCTTCCTCGAACTTAGATGTCCTGAAAATTTGAACCGATTCGGAGAGATAGATTTTAAGAAATCTTGAAAAATCTCAAAAAAAATAAGAAAAAAATAATTTTTGAAATTGGTTTTCTGAAATATCTTTTAAACGGCTCTATCGATCAACTTAAAAAACTAATCCGCTCTTAAGCTTGAAAAACCACGCCAATCGTAGTTAATCCAGTCAACATCGGTTAATTCGTTGGAAAGATATCGTGAACGGAAGAAAATCAAAAAAAGGGTTTTTTTGACATAACTTCGTCATTTCTTCTCGGATCGTTTTTAACGATATAGAATAATTTTTAGAGCTTAAAAAGTCGCGTCGATCGCCGCCAAAAACGTAGAAATCGATTCATTAGTTCGAGAGACATACTCGATAAAATATTTGGAAACAAGTGTTTTTTTCAACATAACTCCGACATTTTTTGGAATAACTTTTAAACGGCTGCACTGATCGATTTCAAAAACTAATCAGCTATTACCATGAAAAAATTACGTCGATCGCCGTCGAACCGGTCGAAATTGGTCAATTCACTCAAGAAATATCATGAACAAAAAAAAACCAAAAAAAGTATTTTTTTCGAATTACTCCAAATTTCCTAGTTTTATCAATAGAAACTTGAAGATTCATCATGAAACTAAAAAAATTGCGTTAATTTCTGCCAACCGCGTGAAAATCGGTTGATTTATTGAAAAGTTAGTGTGGTTTGAAAATTTAAAGAATAATATTCTATGATACTTCTATCAGACTTTTAAGCTCGAACAACTCAAAATAACACATGAATTGTATTTTTAAGTTTGAACAGCTTAAAAACATCATTAGTGCAGTTTTATGCACCTAGGAATGAAATTAGCGGGAAGTTGAACGGATGGCCTTCAGGGTCTACCGTATTCCTAATTTTTTTTATGATGTTTCATTGGTGATTAATTGTAAATTTTGTAAAAAACAATGAACCATAATTATCTTCAATCATCAGCAATTAAATAAATTTGCAAGAGATTTTAGAGATTTCTTTCAAAATAAATTATTAATAGATCAAATAAAAATTACTTCGTCAAAAAATAAATGATAGATTAAATATTGAATAAAATCAGTAAATAACAGTTTAAATTTACGTATTTTTGAAATAAATTATTAATAATTTCAATTGAAAAATTTTTTTTTAAATTAATTAGTGATGGATTGAATTGAAAAATTTTTTTTAGCTCAAATTAATAGGAGTTTGAATTTAATTATTTTTTTTCAACGTAAATTAATGATAAATAAATAAATTGATTTAGAAATATTTTTAAATTTAAACTAAGTTTAAATTTTGATATTTTTTTACAGAAAATTAGTAATAGTTTAAATATTTCTTTGAATAAATTAGTGATAGTTTAATTAAACATGTTATTAAAAATAAATTAATAATAGTTTAAGTTTGAATATTTTTTCTAGAAAAATATTAGTGATGATTTAAGTTGAAATATTTTCTAAAAAATAACTTAGTGGTAGTAGCATAAAATAAATTTCCTTTGTATAGCTCAATTGTTTTTTGAAATAAATTAATAACATTTAAATATTTTGTTTTAAATCCTTTTCTAATCATCCTTTATATATCAAAATTTTTGAAATTTTAATTATTAACTTTTTCTGACAAACTGATAGTTAACATTTTGGAGTCGATAATAATAATAGTACAGTTCGATTTACCGTCATAGTTCAGTTACCATACGAGTCCAGTTACCATCATCGACAAATTCTAAGGTTTGTTAGAGGGCGTCTTGAATTAACTTATTTATTGACATATGATTTTTTTGTCGCGGGGGATTTTTAAATTTTTCTATAAAATATTTTTTATTTATCAGAAGAAATTAATAATTAAAATTTAGAGACTCTTATAGATAAACTATTATTGTAAGAATATTTAAAAAAATTTTCTTTTTTCAATGAAAAAAATAAATGTAATATTTTAAATTATAATTTTTTCCCTCAATTTTTCAACATTAAATTGATGATAATATTATTTTAATGCAATGTCATATTATTTCGACGATTGATATTTATTATTTAATGAATTATTGATACTGCTTGATAAATATTTTAAGAATTTATTGCTACCTATAGCATTTTTGGTCAACATCACCAGACTCCAACCGGCAACAGCACGCCGGTTTGTTTACAAGAGCTGTCATATTGCTATCTCACTTACTAGTATGGGACTTATGTATTTTCTATCGTACTCGAAGCTTGGGTGTCGCGGGTGTCACAAGTCTTCAAAAATGTTACTGTTTTTTAGATGAACAAGCTCAAACAAGTTAGCAAGTAGACGCTATCAAAAAATAAGGTTAAAATAAAACATTATGTTTATCTTTATATTTCTAAATTGCCATAACTTTTTCAAAAGTTGACTTATTAGGACGTTTTTTTTATTTTAATTTTTATCATTAAATGTTCGTTTTGAGAAGAAATAGACAAAAAAATTCCAAACCTAACTTCATCGATTTTTTTTTTAGATTTTCCGAAAAAAACTCTGAACTTCTCGATGATTATCATTTAAAAATTTTTTTTCGTTTCTTTTATATAAAACATAGACATTTTCTACAAATGTTTTAAAATTTCCAGGAAGGTGTTTTTTCGGATTTTAATTTTTTTTAATCGTATTTTTAATAACATCGTTCCAAAAATTTCCAGAAATTCTCAAAAAACAAGAAAAAAGTATAAAACCAAAACTTGAACATGTAAATCATCGAGAAAATTGATTTTTTTAATAACAACGAAAATTAAAAACACAAAAAAATATAGAATTCAAAGTTAACCAGGTAAGCTTCTCAGAATTGCTTTTCTAATTTTTAGTCCTTGCGAAGCTCGAAGTCTATATTCAAGTACTCTAGACTTCTTCGAGAAATGATAGTCTGCGCTACCTATGAATCCTCTTCTTAAAAAAAAAACTGATAAAGTGCCATCTACAGAAATAATATTAAGTCAAAGAATATTTTCTTGCTTAGCTCATCTTCATAAATAAAAATTATAACATTACCTATGGTTTACTATTATTAATTCTAAGTTAAATACCACTTATTTAGTTTTTGTCGTTCTAAAAAGCTATATTTTCTCCATTAATTGCTATACTTAAAATAATTACCAACAAAATTAAATAATAATTGCGACTACTCCACGATTCGACCGATATTGCAACCCATGTAACCTAGCAAACAATTTAAGAACAAGAAATTTGAGAAGCGCTAATAACTTTTTAAAAAAATCACTAAATATGTATGGCGGTTATGTCTCATGCGTTGATTATAAAATGAAAGTGTACGCATCTGCAAAACATGTAAAATTAGTTGCCAGCAATGTTGATAATGTTGACAATGATAAAAACGTTGACGATGATATTGTTTGTGAAGACAACGTTAGTAGTGATGATGAAAATTCTGATAGACAATGTGACAGTTGTGAAGGTTCGTCTAATTCATCTTTAGGACATGCAAATCAAGCCACTGCACTACTGCAATCTTTTGGTGATAAAAAAGCAATTATTTCACTAACTAATGTCCCTAATTTTTATTCATACTTTGAATATTAAAATCTACGTTATTATTTGAGAATCTTTATCATCTAAATTTTTTTTAATCGCAACTGGTTCAATCAAGTTCTGCATCTGGAGTCAGTATTGAAACTCAGTTGCCAATAGTGAATCAAGCTTTTCGTCTTTTGTATAAATCACCAATTTTAAATAAAACATTGCAAGATTAAGTTTATTTGGATCGTAAAGTCAGCCAAATCACTTAGAACCTAACAAAACTTTTTGGTCTTGATAATAATGGTCAGATCTACACGTCAATTAAGCAGATTTTCAGGAAAAATCGAACGTTCAAAAGCTAAGTTTGCTGGAGCAAGTCTGACACATACAATCTGTGTGTGTGTTATTCATCAGATTATTAAATTGATGATGCTTGGTTATTAGTTAATCAATAATTGTTGATTGATTCGTGAGTGACCGAGCAACATTTAAAAAAATATTCTTTTTTGCAGGTGCTACCTTGAGCGCACTCACAAAAGATTGAGTGAGTTCACTGACTCATTATGGCAACTGTCTTAATCTTTTAATGTGTGAATCTCTATCTTCTGATTGTTATTTTAACAAGTATGATAATTGCCTAGATACTGAACCACTTAGTGACTTATTGACCAATATATTCGATTAACACAATATTGAAACTATTACCTATAAGTTTTAGAATTTAACACTGCGCTGTATGCTTGAAACGCAATTAAAGACGTCAGTTTATCGAATAATTTTGCGATAACCTAAAAGTTTTTTAACCTCATGCTAACATTGATAAACAGCAAGCTAGGTACTTAAAAATTTTAAAGCATGATTTGAAAGAAGATGAATTTTTGATTGTCTGTGACTTTGCAGAGAATTACGCTTTTGTGATACAAAATGTTGCATCTAGCTTCCACTGTAACGATAACATGGATAGAGTTTTTCCAGTAGTGATTTATTTAAAAAATAACAATAAATTATGCTGCAGAATCTTAGTCATTGTATCAGATTGCAATAATCATAATGCTGTGGCAGTTAATGTTTTTTTTTAAATAGTAACAAGTTATGTGAGAACTATTTCGGAAAATGTGAGAAAAATTTATTACTTTTCTAAAGGTGCACCTAAACAGTTTAAAAAATTTCAAAAATTTTGTGAACTATTATCACGAAGAGGATTTCGAAATCTTAGCTGAATAGCACTTTTTTGCTACTGCGCACGGAAAAGAGCCATGTGATGGAATTAGTGGAACATCAAAGAGGATGGCTGCACGTGCAAGTTTTGAATTGCTAGTGGATCGCCAAATAACAACTTTATTCGAACTATTTAGATGGGCAACTCAGCCAAATAACTTGCCAAATATTACGATTAAATTTTCACTCTCAAACGACTATAGTGTTGCAAATGAGAACTTGGCGACTTGATTTGCCAAAATCCATCGTAGGAACTCAAAAAGTTCATTGTGTTTTATCTGACAATAATGGTTGTTTCTTAGTTAATTATTATTTAAGCTCTACAGAATCTAAACTGTGTACAATAGTTAAACGTTCAAGAAAATAAATGTCTGTATTAGTTTAAGAATTATTGCATTTGAGACATAATCATGTCTTAAACAATGTTTATTTCAATGCTCGCTATGAATTAAGCAATAAATCAAAAAACGACTGTTTTTCAATTTTCTTTGTTTTTAAAAAAATTAATTTTCTCGATGATTAACATGTTTAACTTTTGGTTCTATACTTTTTTTTTGTTTGTTGAGGATTTCCGGAAATTTTTTGACCAATTTCATAAAAAATGATTAAAAGAAAAAAAATTTTTTTTTTTCAATTGAAAAAACATAGACATAGAAAAAAGACTTTTCTGAAAATTCTAGAATTTTTTTAGAAAATATTAAAGTTTTATATGAAAGAAAGAAAAAAAAATTAAATATGGTAATCATCAAGAAATTCAGTTTTTTTGGAAAATTCAAAGAAAAAACGATGAAGATAAGTTTGAATAATTTTTTCCCATTTCTTTCCGGAAAAAGAAAGAATAACAAGAATTTAAAAAAGAAAATGTCCCGATAAGTCAATTTTTGAAAAAGCTATGGCAATTTAGGAATAAAAAAGCGGTTTTTTTTTTTAATTCATAACAGAAAAATTTGAAAAAAATGATGAGAGACGTTTTCGATAGGGTAGTAAAGGTTGGTAAACTTTCAGCCAAATAAAAAGGGGTCAGGGTCAGAAGTGGTCGATTTGGCGTGGAATGCCCCATATATAGAAGACTTTCTATAGATATAGTCACTCATCACGATATCTCTGGAAGCATAAGACCTAGAGACTTGAGATCCGGCAGGAATATTTCTTTTTCCACGTAGAGGTCAGCTAAGAACGGATTTCACAAAATTTCACTCCCGAGAGGGGTTGCGGGGGCATTAGCAATGAAAAATTCCAGTTTTCAAGCTATAGCTCCCATCGACTTTAAATTTAGTAAGAATCTTCTGTAAGAGATGCAGAAATCATCCATCATTGAATTTCACGATATCTCTCCCCACAGAGGGTCGCGGGGGGAGGTATGAACAATCAAAATTTTTAATTTCCAAGCTATAGCTCCTATAGACTTCAAATTTAATGGGAGTCGTCTACATGTGATACATAAATGATCCAAGAATGGATATTACACCAAATCACCTTTAATTAAGATCGCAGCAGTGGGTGTTAGCAATAATAAGTCTTAATTCTTAAAATATAGCTTCAAAAAGCTGCAAATTTAGTAAGGATCTTTTATTTGTCAGTAGAGATCATCTCAATACGGATTTTAAGAAATTCTATTTCCGATTCGATGGAATGTAGAACCTGTGCAATTCAAAATAATACCCTAATTGAATTTTAAGTCTAGATTTAAAACTACAATTTTCTACAGTGCCCAGTGGTGCGGGCGGGTAACAGCTTGTTATAATATAATAGATGCATTGGAAAAAAAAAATATTTTATGATAAATTAAATAGCAGTTGATGTAAAATGATATAATAGTTGACATACAATTGAACCAAAAATAATAATAGTAAAAGAAACGTGGAAAAAAAATTATTTTTATAATAAATTATATAGTAGTTAATAAAAAATCAAAATTAAAATCGAATGAAATAATTGATATGAAATTAAATTGAATAGTGAATGTGATATAAAATAAAATAATAATGCATTGTGATGCTATTCAATGAATAGAATAATAAAAAAAAAAACTTGAATAGAAAAAAAACTCGAGGCATATAATAATAATTTCCACCTTAAATGTAGAATTTTGGATTTATAAACATAAGAAATATTTATAAATTATCAAAATAATCGAAAGATAGTTATAATGTTAGAAAAAAATTATGGCGATACTATTTTCAAAAATTAATTTTTTTTTGCAGACTATGACTGATTGGGGCTTGATTGATCGCTACATCAACTGCGATGCAGTGATACTGCGAGCGTGGTTATTATACCACCGTAATAATATTGACAATTCGATCGAAAAACCTCAGTTGCAATTAACGCAAGTTGTTAGTAATGGCGTTGCACTAACTATATGCTAATTATTACAATTGGTGATCATGCTGTAATGTTTGTGTTGCCGCTTGATGAGTAAGCTAGGTGGTTCTGGACGTTCGGGGTATATAACATGACCGATCAACGTTATTATGTACCATAGTACATAAGACTATGCTACAAATATATTCTCAAACATGAATATTAACAATCTGGATGATGGTCTTCAAATACATAATGTAAACGTTGGATCATTACAACAACCAATGACACCTTCACCACCATCATCATTGCTAATACCTCCGACAATATTAGACCAAATAGCAACCGATAGCAGTTGTTATTCATGGGTTCAAGAGCCCATGGGTATGAGAAGATAAAGTTTTTAGAAAATGTTATAACAACAGCATCAACAACAACAATATGATGAAGAAAAGGAAGAGCAACAACAACAATGAGGACAACGACGACGACTACGACAAAGCTCATCAAGTTCATCAAGTAAAAGAGATGAACTCGATCGACACCGAGTTGATTTTGGAAATTTGCAAATTCCACCACGCCGCCAAAGACGAAGAAAGAATTTACCACAACCGGGGACATTAAGCGAGCTACCAGAGCTCAACCTGCGATAGCTACGCTTTCATAATGATGTACAATCTTCATCATCATTATCATTATCATCGAAGAACCTTGATATCCACCAGATTGTTAATGATGGATATATTGCTGATGATGATAATAATTCTCCCGATTTCTTTTCACTAGAAATACATCAGAAAAAAAAATCTGGAGATAGGAGGTGTCAACATTGCGAATCATCACATGTCAGAGATGAAGGATCATCAGGTTTTAGACAAACACCATCACTGTCAGCATCATTATCAGTATCAACCTTAGTATTATCAACAGCATCAATAAAACATAATTTTACTGAGATTTCCGCTATCCAACTAAAAATGTAGATTATAATTCTAATGGTGAGCATTTATCAAACGATGACGCTGTTGAAGTCAATGACTTATTGTCGTATTACTCTATAGTTCTAATATACAGTATCACATATAGTTTCTATTAAATATACTTACTCTCTATTTTCCTATTTAGTAATGTACAATAAACCGATTCATTCGGACGTGTCATTATAACTCTGCGTAAGGTTTATTATCACCAGTTATCCTGAATTCTTGACAGACGCTGAAATACTTATAGATTTATAAACTACATTTTGAGTTATGAAGTAGAAAAATGTCAGTACAATAATTTTTATTCAAATACTTTTATTTATGATTTTTCTTCCATTTTCAATCTTTATATCAAATTTTCTTTTTTTTTGTTATTAACATTTTTTATAAAAAATTTTTTTTGAAAAAAGAAAATTTTTTTTTTTAATATTATTATTAATGATTTTTTACATTGTACAACAGTATCAGAACTGCACTATTACAATGAATTCGGATCACGTTTACTGCGTTCAAACTTTTTCCTGCATTCGAATTTTTATAATAACTGCGTATTTTTTTGCGGCTCTGGACCGACTTGTGCGTCCTGTACTGCATTTACCGTATTCCTCACCTCTTTCTAATGGCTGTTGGAATAGTGTCGTGGGGAAACCACAGAGAAAATCCATGCCAGTACAAGTCGTCTACCGGAGCGATTCCCGACGGTTGGCGTTGGAACTATTCAATCAACCGTCGGTGCTCGAACCCTCTCCTCACGAAATGATGTACGAACGAACGAATAATATAATGAGTTAGCCCGTTCGACCATCCTGCCGCTGTTGTTTTTTTTCTTATGAATATTAGATCAATGAATGTAGAATAATAATAACCATATTAATAATAGCAAAAATCATAAGAAGAAAAATAAGAATATATATATATATATATATATATATATATATATATTTATATATACATATATTTATTCGGTTACTTGGAAATTGAAATCAAGCAATAATTGATAATAAGAAAAAAATTTATTGATAATACGAATGATGGTGAGTAAAAGTTTATTATACAAGAAAATGATAATTGCTATTCTTCAATTGAAATCAAGAACAAATTGATAATATGCAATAAAATTGAAACAGTTTAATATTGATAAATAAGAAAAGAAACAAAAACTTATAGGGCCTTTTTTTTGTTTTCAATGTAAATTTTTTTCTTACATACATCTAGGATTTAATTATAAATTAATACATATTTTCCTTTTTCTGGAGATAGTGTAGGTACAGTAAATCGTCGTTGGTAGATATGACTAATTTCGCGAAGATGTCAGCGTTGGCATTCGAAAATTTCACACTTCTAGCGGGAAGAAAAATTTGAAATTCTACATCAATTGCGGTGACATATTTGGAGACAAACTTGGTAGAGACCATTTGCAATTGACTAATCTTGTAGATTTCACCATCTTTCAGCTGATTGATCTTCTTCGTCGGTAGATATCCTGGTGTAATATTAATTTGTTTGAGCTCGGCATTTTTCTCAACATTTTGATCACGGAATTCTTTACTAGCGAACTTGAAGTTCACAGTCTGATGAACTAGAACTGAATGATGATCTCGCAGTTGGAAGCCGATTTTATATCATTAATTTCCACTATTAAAAATCAAAACGTAGGAGGAAATTGCGCATAAAGGATTACATCAGAAAAAACATTGCGTCAGAAAATTACGTCACTAACAAGTTGGGACTTGTTTACAGGAAGTAAGTAATGAAATCGCGGTCAAAAAGGGGTATCGTTGTCGCAGGAAATAGCAGCTACTAGATGGTGGATCAAAATTGAGTTATTGTTTGTTGAAAATTTTCACGGAAGAATTTGGTTGTAATTAATTTTTTATTGGTGTTTATTTTATATTAATAATTTTTTGAATTTGATCATTAAAAATTATTATTGGGATTAAATTAATTATCAAAAATAATTCTTCGTTTAAATAACTTCTATCTCGGCAGAATATTAAGACCTCTATTTACATAATTTTAATTTATTTACTCAAGACATTAACACCTCTTGTTTTAAACATTTATTGATGTAATATTAGGCCGACGGCAGTAGATTAGTTCGGAATTTCAATCCATTCTAATATTTTAATTCAGAATTATAATTAGCAATCGGAATTTGAAAAATGGGATATAAGTTCAAGTTATTCGGAATTCAGTTGTTTATTTGGAACGTTGTTAGTTGAAACTAATGATTTAATATTTTAAGCAAGTAATTTTACATCCAATTAATTATTATAAAATTTTAAATTAAAATCAATTTCTTACAAGTGTGGGATATGTGTGTGAAGATTAGTGTGGGTAATGTGTGATAGGGAGTGTTAATAGTGTGATGTTGGTTCTGGATAACCGATAGTTAGGCTAGACGATATCTGTCACACTGCAGTCTCTGTGCAGAGTAATTAAATAGTTCTGGTTAGCCGATAGTTAGGCTAGACGATCTCTGTCGCAATGCAGTCTTTGCTCAGAGTGATTCGTCGGTCCTGGTTAGCCGATAGTTAGGCTATAGATAATAAGGTTTGAATAATTATTGTGTGACTGTGTTGGTGGAATTTAGTTCATCTTTTATAAGTACTCGAACTGTTAAGAATTGTTGTTAATAAATATCGATATACTGTTAATCAATGATTTATTCTTCAGCAGCACCTTTCTCCACTCACTCTATCCTTCAATAGGAATTCTTAGCTCTGGACCGGTTCCAGGAACCGCAAATAAAAATCCTGGTGGCGCCCTAATAATTATTGTCGTTTATTCTTAAATTGTTAGTTCATTCATAAATTGATTAGAGGCCAATCTGAGCAGATAAAACTGTTATAATGTGTGTCCCCGTGTGTGTGTGTATTTCCGTGTATGAATTGTACCGACAGCTCATCTTTAAGATACACAATGAACTTCTAATATTACATTCGTTTTAACTTAGGAAAAAGTGATTTCATCAATGTGATTGTAGCATTTGTATTATAAGTGTTGTGATTTTATTTGACTAGAAAATCTACTTCCATTTCGGTTTCCACATGGCACTTTTTTTCGTTTAAATTAGGAGGTTAATCGTCAAGAAAATCAATTGAAATCTCGATTAAAAATATTCCAGCCTAAGACTCCGTGTATAACGAAGTAGGAAAGTGATTTTTGAAATTTAATATCTCAGTAAGGAAATGGTGAATCTTTTCAACATTTTGGGATGAGATGAATGGCGTATTTAATTATACGTATATTTCAATTCAATGCTAAAGTTTGCAATTACATTTCAAATTAGATTTGCTTAAATCTTTATATGCCACAATGTCTACAATAATACGTAATTTGAATGATTACCTGTAGTCTATCACGTTCATTTCAGTCGTTGATCCATTAATATAGAAAGATGATGTCATCGTATATTTTGGCATCGTTTCCTCCGTAGTAGTTAGTGAGTCATTTTGAGTACTGAAACCTTCTTCTTGGGACGTAGGAATAGTTGAAGCCATGTCTGCAAGAAAATTACGATTCTAATAAATAGTTATCATCTTCAACGTGTTGAATAATTATTGGCGAATATAATCCGCAATGTATGACTTGAAAATGACAATCGGGAAATAGTTATCGTACGGGATCTTTATTGGAATGTTGAATGTTGTCCAATTAATAAAAATTTGGTTAATCAATTAGTTTTTACTAATCTATCGGAGTTGATCCACTTCAAAACTTGCAAAAGATGTCGAAATAAAGGAGAAATATAAGATTATTTAATCGAATTGTGTACTCATCTACGTGAATCGTTTAATAAATCGAATATACATTAAAGTCAACCGAAAATGTTGACACCTACAGATTAATGTACGATTATGAAATTCACCTCAGATTCTAATAAATTCATTAATAACTTAGTGACGAAACTTGACAAATTCGGAAAACATATTTGACAGCGAAGACTCATATACATCATTGTTCACAAACAAAACAAAATTTTATATAATTAGGAAAATGGTCGACCCTCCAGGCAATTCCTGTCAATTCCCGCTAACTCCATACCTAAGCCCCTAAAACTTTACGAATGATGTTTTTAGGCTCTTTGAGCTCAAAAATCTGATAGAAGTTTCATAGTACATCATATTTTGAATTTTCAAACCACAATAACTTTTAAATAAATCAATTGATTTGCACGCGGAATGTAACACTTGATGCAGTTTTCACAGTCATATAAAGAATCCTCAAGTTTTAATTGATCAAGCTAGGAATTTCGGTGTAAGAAAACAAAAACGGTTTTTTCGGCTTTCTTTCGTTCACGATATCATTCGAACAAATCGACAGATTTTGACTAGCTTGGTGGCTGTCGACCTGTTCGTATTGTTGAAACCTGATTAGGTTTTGTAATTGATCGGTATAGCCGTTTAAAAAATCTTCCTAAAAATGTCAGATTTATGGAAAAAAACACCTGTTTTTAAATGTTTCGTCGACAATATCTCTCGAACCAATTCACCGATTTTCAGGTTCTTGGTGGCAATCGACGCAATTTCTTGAGTTCTGATTATGATAATATTATATTTAGAACGATCTTTAAAAAAATGTCAAAGTTATGTGGAAAAAACCTTTTTTTCGGTTTTCTATCGATCATGATGTCTCTCGAATGATTCTACAGATGTCGACTAGATTAGTGACAATCGACGCGCTTTTTCAAGCTCAAGGGCAGAGTAGTTTTTTGAGTTGATTGATGGAGCCGTTAGAAAGTTATTCCAAAAAAACAACATTGCAAAAGGATTTTTTTTTTGAGATTTCTCAAAATCTAATTGTCCGAATCGATTTAAATTCATAGGAACTCTAAGTTTAAGGAAAATCATTAGAACGCCGTTCGGTAGATTTTGATCGATTCAATCTTTCAAAAGTAATAAGCGATTCACATACTTTCACACACACACACACACACACACACACGCGGGCGCGCGGACATACACGGACATACACGGACATAGTGACACTCTTTCAGGAACCCTCGAAATGGCTTCCTGTGACCTTTCAACGTCGAGCTCTGATAAAAACTTGGTTTTTGCAAAACGAGGTGAAAACAATAACTTCCCAATTTTCGAAAATCTTCGATTTTCTTAGCGAGAAGTTATAAAACGCCATAGACCAGCTGAAATGGAAGTAGATTCAATAATCAATAAAAAAAAGTTAGAAAAGCGGTTGACCTTGAAGGCCATCCCTGCAACTTTCCGCTAATTCTATACCTAGGCGCTTAAAGTTGCACTCATGATGTTTTTAAACTTTTCGATAGACGTTCCATGAAACACGATTTATTAAATTTTAAAAACGCATTATTCTTGAATGAATCAATTGATTTTCACGCAGTTGATGAAATATGAAGCAGTTTTTAAAACCTTATGAAGAATCTTTATGTTTAGATTGATCAAACTAGAAATTTGGGAGCAACTCTAAAAGAACGGTTTTTCTAATTTTTTTTTTGTTCATTATATCTATCGAACGAATCAACTGATTTCAACTGGCTTGGCGGTAATCGACACGGTTTCTTAAGCTCCATTAGTTACAGTCTTAAATCAAAAGTGATCCGATACGAAATGTCGGAGTGGTGTTAAAAAAACAACACTTGATTCCAAATATTCCGTAGACGATATCTCGCGAACCAATCCACGGATTTCCACGTTGTTGACGGCGATCGATGCAGTTTTCTTGATCTAAAAGCTGACCATTACTCAAAGTTATTCGAAATACCGGGTTTTTGAGATTTCTTAAGATTAACAGAATGGCGGACTCCGGAAATTTTTTTATAGAACGTTGGAAAAAAATTAACAGTTCATTGGTCTTAATAAGCCGAAATTTAGAAAAAAAATGCTTCGATCAGCCGCAAGATTATCTATTAATTAAACTAATTTTTCTGATCCGATTGATTTTAGATGAATCTTTGAAGACTTATGATAGTCACTGCAAGAACCTTTCTTGAAACTGTGTCAACACAAACAGCTATAACTTTGGGAATCATAGATATTTTTTTCAAATCTTCGTGACTTCAAGTCAAAACATTGTGTAACAGTGCTATATTATTACTTTTGTGGAATTACATCTTTCCGCGAATATCTCGATGGTGCATGTATAAAAGCCAGCATAGCGGTATCTAGCCTATCAAGGATCATAGCCAACACAATGGGACTACAAACCAAAAAGAAACGAGTTCTTCTAGAAGCAGTTAATTCGATACTGCTTACGAAGCGAAAATGTGGGCACGCATGTTTAATCAGAAGACGTACTGGCGAAAAATGGCCGCAGTGCAGCGGCGTGGCGCTATCAGGGTCGCGAGCACCTACCGCACGGTTTTCGAAGCAGCTGTATTAGTCATTGCGGGAGCTACGCCCATCAATCTACTAGCGTTCGAGAAAGCAAAAGTCTACGACGATAAAACCAGTGGCGGAAACAGGAAGAAGGCAAGAACGAGAATAAAAACGGTAACTCATCAAGAGTGGCAAGACTGATGGACCTGAGAAGAGACGGGCAGATGGACAGCGCGCAGATCCCAAACATCAACGTCCGGCTTTTTCGGAGGCACAGGGATACGGACTTCTTTTATACCCAGTTATTGACAGAACACGCACAGTTCAACGCCTATTTTTCTTATAATGGGACTGCACTAGACGACAACACGCAAATATGGCCCAGACAAAATTGACAACGCCGAACACACGTCCTTCGAATGTTATCGGTGGAAGGACAACACAAGCAATACCCAAGAAACTATTGACACCACGCTCTCCTCCGAGAGCGGGTTTTAAAGCGGATGCATTGATGAGGCATATATCCCCCTCGGTATCGATGAAGAATCGCTGATATTTGCCTAAGAGTAGGTTACACGGTAGATAAATTTTCGGCCCAGATCCTAAAGCGAGGACCTTTTGCTCTGGGAACTTTCGTGGGTTAATTATCGGAATTGGTTGAATAGGCTTATTTTTTGTTACTAAGGTGTTCCAGTCAAACGAGATGGTTACGCGTTCTCGAACGAAAAATTCATTTCCGAGAATAGCTCCATAACCGCCAGGTAGTTCTGGTACGAGGTGAAACATGATTTTGACTCCAAATATTTTAAGGTTTATCGAACCTGCTATGAGTATTGAGCTTGTAGCAATACCTCCTACTACTCCCGTGTTTTCGATGTTACAAAAGGCTTCGTCGCGTAATTCGACGATGCAGAGCAGGTTAAGGTGGGAACCGGTGTCGAGGAGGGCGTTTACTCCCCCGTTTTGAAGTGCATGACTTCGTTGATGGACTGTGGGGTCTCTTCCTGTGGGTCGAACATTTTAGTTCGTCTTTGATTATGCTCGGAGCTCTGCTGCAGTCATCAGTTGTTAGTTTATTGGTCCCGGTGGTGACGTCATGTTGATCGGATTTGGTGGTTGTCCTGATCTCGGGAGGGGTATTGGCGCTGTTATAGTCGCTTGATATTTTAGGATTTATTTCTGGGGGTTGTGTAGGATTGATCGGATTGATTCGGAAAACCCCGATATTTGATTCTTTGATCCTGTTGGTAGGTGTTGGGACCCCTCGTTGAAGTAGGCAGAGACTGGACGGGCATACTTGCCATTGCCTTCGGTTGACGAGCGCCCGACCCGTTTATAAGATCGTACGTGTCTCGACGTTCTCCCTTTGGTCAAAACGGACAGTTACAGATTATCGTAGGGTCTGTTTCATGCTGTAATTCAGCCTCTTCCGAGTTCTCGTCTTCTTCGAAGTGTACCGGCTTTTTAGTTGAAGCTAATACCTTCGAGTGATAACGGTTTTGATTATAATATTGAAAGTTTCGCGGTTGGTAGTAATTTTGAGTTTTAGGCATAAATTGAGGGGTTCGTTCGGTTCCGAACGCGAAGGTAGAACCTATCAGTTGCTGTTCCGGTCGATAATTCGCTGTGTAGTAGTTGTCTTCGTACATGTCGCGAAAGGGGTCTTCATAATAGTCCGTAGAAAATTGCAGCCTAGAGACATTTGTCTTGGGAGTTTGACCATATTTTTGGTACGTTAGAGTGCGAGGTAGTTCGCGATAATTACCTCGATTATCGTAATGTCGAGAAGGTCTCGGCATTTGCGGGTAATGTCTGTGACCGTTTTGTCTGAATCGTCTGTAAAATTCTACCGAGGGCCTGGTGGAGATTCGCCTGGTGTAAGTCCGTCGTCTCTCATAGATCGTCTACGTTCAGGTCTTCTGTATGCGTCATTTTCCATGGCCTTGTACATATCGTCTAGGGTTTCGGATCTCCTTATTTTGCATAGGCATCTTAAAAAGTCTGGCCAGTATTCGTAAAATATGGTAGCTGCAGTTTTTTCAAATGTCCGTTTTACCACAGGTCTGTCATCTTCAGGAGCATTGAGTTCAATACGACGAACCATCTCGCTTAACCGATAGTAAAAGTCTTCGATATTTTCTGAGTCTTTAGGGACCGCAGCTGCTAAACTTTTCTGCCAGGCAATATATGGGTCACCCCTTTTTAGTTTTCAGGCTAGGACTGATAGGATATCCTCTACGGAAGCTAATTCGACGTGTTCGATTAATCTTTTGGCTCGCACATATAGTTTTTGGGCTATACGGCGAGCGAAGAAGCCTTGGTTATTGGCCGAAATACTCGGTAACTTATTTTTTACTATTCCACCGAATAGTTCGAAATCTCTTACGGCATTTGAGCCTTTTCCGTTAAAGTACAGGAGCTCAAAAGTTTGACAGGCATTTAATAATCACTATTTTTTTAATTTTTAAACCGCAATAACTTTTGAATGAATGAACCGATTGCCGTGCCGTTAGCGGCATCAGTTACCGCTCACCAGTTATCCGCCGCGGAATTGACGAATTTTGACTGCGAGCGGTAAATGATGACCAATGGATATTATCAATTAAGATCACTAATTTTCTTTGAAATTATATCATAATTATTTGCTGGGAGCAATAATTTTTTTTTTAAACCACTAATTATCGGTTGTGATTCGTGATTTACAATTTGTTGAAATTGATTATCGAATATAAATTTATTATTGATTTTTTTAATAATTAATTTTTGAATCAATTTTTTTGTTTAGATCAATCTGTTATGTCCACCCCAAAATTTTTTTTTCTTTAAATTTAAATCACCCGCGCAGATGGAAGACTTCTCCATGCGCGAAAGCCACAATAAAATATAAGCTACGCGACTGCTGGTTGACTAGCGGGGACTTCTGCAATCTCAGCACCGCGAGTATTTAAAAAGGCGATCAACAGCCAACGCCTTGTCTTTGAGCGATTAATTCGACTTCCGCGTTTAATTGACGGACCCGTGCCTTGTAAAAGTCCCTCATCTTAATTTGCGCTGCACTTAAGACGAGTTCAGACTTGGTTCAACCGGCAGGCCACGTATTAGTCTTTGAGCAAGTAATTCGACTTCCGCGTTTACTTGACGGACCCGTACCTTGTAAAAGTCACTCATCTTAATTTGCACTGCACTTAAGACGAGTTCAGATTCGGTTCAACCAGCAGGCCACGTATTAATTATTAGTTTTAAAAATCTAGAGAACCGGAATCTCAAAGTTCTAATTTGCCCTGCACTTAGACGAGAATCCGGGCATTAAGTTTAAATAAAACATCTCAAAAAGCTAAATTTGCGCACTTTACCCTACGGGGGACTGGAGGACGTTAGCTCAAATAAATAAAATTCATTAATATAATTTCGATTAAATAAAATTTGTGAAAGTGTAAAAGTTTAGGTGTTTATTAAAATAAATCTTAAAAAGAAGTGAAATTCCATTCGAGTTCGTTAATTTCGTAAAATAAGAAGCCCGTAATATAAGCAGCCCAAATCCATCCTACTCCATCCGCTGCGAGAACCAACCAAAGGGCCCAATCAAGGAACAGGCGCTAACAGCTGCCCTTAAACTACGGATCTGATCATCAATAAAGTTCCTGTAACAGTAAGTACATCTACTCTCATAAAAATCCGTCGGTCTCAAACGAAGGCGTGGTAAGTTCGTATCTCGAAAACGTCCCACATAAATAATTAAAACAACGGAATTAAAACCTCCGTTGCGTATTCTTTAAACTGTTAGTCCAAACCTCCACCGTTTACGCTACCGCTCTAAAAAAACGCCCTTGGACATAACAAATCAATCGTGGATGTTATAATTTTTTTTTATCATTTCTAATATTAATAGTTACATTGTTATTTTGTTAAGGATTAACTTCTGACTTAATTTTTTTTGTTGCGATTATTCTGCTGGACATAGATTCGATTTCTTATTTGAAATTTTTCTAATGTCATTTTTGTTAATTTTTTTGCGCACTAATTTCTCGACCACGTATTTTGATTTTTTTTTGTAAGTTCGTGGGAACTAAATTGTCGATTAAGTATTTTGATATTTTTTTTTTCAAATTAATTTATCGATCACCGATTTTATTTTTTTTTTTGTTAATTTTATTTGTCTCCTGCGAATTAAAGCGTCGACCAATTATTTGATTTATTTTATTTATTCAGTTTGGATTTTGTTAATTTTGAAATTTATCGTATTTTGCGAGTTATTTACTATTTTTTAATTTTAATGTTGAATAAAAATTTCCTCACGAACGTTATTGCGCTTTCCTAACAATTTATTTTTCGAAAAACCAATCTCACATTTGTCTGTTGTCGTTTACTTTAGTAAATGTAATTTCTTCGTCATCGAACCGTCGCCTTACGACGATCGACATCGACCCGTGGAACGTCGTTTACTGGCACTCAACCAAAATTACGAACCAGGTAACCTAATTTAGATGGAACTCTCCGGCCCTGTCGACGCCAGTGCCGAGAAAAAGCCATTAAAATATTTAGATATTATGGTGCTTTTTTTTTGGACTATTTTTTTTTCCGTTCTCACAGTCAAAATTTGTTGGAAGTACCAAAAAAAATTCACTAAAAGTTTGCGCCCTTAATGTTAATATTAAGTACTCGACCAAGGCGTGTAATGATTTCCCACTTAAAATACACGTTAAAATTGATTTCTTTTCTTTGGAATTTTATAACTCAGCGGCATATAATAGAATTATCTAGGACCTGGACAGGTATTCCTTAAAATTGAAGGCTCTACAAAAGTCTCTGTTACGGCGAAGTCATAACTTACACCTTCGGGGTAGTACGGGCCACTAAAGCTAATTTTTTCTTAATATTCGCGTTTTCTTCTCACTATCTCGTAAACAACTCTAGATTTAGAAAAAATGTAAATAACAGACTTCTAGGAATTTAAATCGACCACAAAAAAATATCTAACCACTAAATCGTTAAGAATAATACTATTCGAGATAGAAAGGTTTTATGTTGAAGCAGTTTGGAATTTTTGAGTTAAATTGTGAAGAAAAAACTTTCTCTTTGAATTGTTATATAAATCATTAATTATTCATATTACAAATTACAAATAATTGACAAATTGGATAGATGATCATGTTGAAACTGACACTAAAAAAACAAAAAAATTTTTTAATGGATCTTTTCAAATTTTCTTTTTTTTTACCAAAAATTTCTTGTGATCTCTGCCGATTTTTTTTTCCTTTTTTAATCATCTCATACATTCAAAGTTCTCAAAAAAAGTAAGAGAATATTAACTAGACTAACCAAACGAACCAGTAAAATAAAATTCAGGCAAATCCGTTAAAAAGCGGTTTCATGCTGGAACTCGCTCCATTGTTAAACTATCAGTGTTCTATTGTGAATTGTAAATTTCCCATCAAATTGAATAGTCGTTAATAAAAATGACATTCCAAGTAAAATTATTATTGAAAAAAAAAAAAAAGCGATTTATTAAATGATAGTTTCCATAAATTACAACAATGTGACAAATAAAAAAAAATTTAATGATAGTAAATGTCTCATCTGTAAGCACAATTTGAACATTTTATGATATTTTTTTGAGCATATTACTTTTGTATACCATGGGTATTGCAAACGATGATTTTGTAATTTTTAAATAAGCTTCTGCCCTTTATCTTCATCATGAGTTGAAACTCCATTTAATTTCTGAGTAAGGGCGACTCCTTTTTTAGCGATATGATTTATTACTTGGAGTTTCCAAATGTGCCAAGACATTTTTGGTTATCAGGATTTGATTCCCATGGGTGTTATTCAATATTTAAAAATTCATATGGAAAGTCAAACTTTTTAAAAATGAACGTTGAGTTTAGAGTCATACAATCACTGATATTGTTGTCAGCAAGTGAAGAAATTAAGTTATAAGGCACTTAAAAACGCTTATTAGATTTCTCAGAAACTTTATTACTGTTTATTCTTCCAACTATTTTCATTTTTTCTTTTCGCAACACCGTAATGTCGAACAAAGCCAAGCAAGCTTATTGTTCCTGCAAATACTATAAATGTCGAGATAGTTTTTTCAGTGCTGCATTTGCAATGTCTGGATGTATTTTCCAATATTCGATAAGATTTTTTATCAATTTTAAATCAAAATTCAGTGCTCTCACCGCATTTGGTGCACCGAACCATATTTTAATGTAAAATAATATTATAACTACACAGACTTTACGTAGAAAATCCAGTTCTGCTGCTGATACTCTGATCTGGTTACGAAATAAATATATTTTCAAACAGTAAAGATCTTTTGAATGCCATCTTGCATGATGATAAGCACCAGGTGCTTTAAATCGTACATTCTGATTGTTAACACCACCTAAAAAGATGCTGCTCAGCACTAACAATTCTTTACAGTCATCCCTTGGATAATTAATCGAATTGTAAAACAGAAAAAGACATCAAAATGTAAAAAAATTGTTATTACTTCCGGCAATCAATGTATTTTTGGATCAGTTATCCCTAGTTGTTTATATTATTTAAACAAAAGTATTATTTATATCATTTAAACACAAATTGTTATTTATATTATCTAAACGAAAATTATTACTGATTGAAATTATATCATTCTCATTATATCATTGGAGAAGAAATATTTTTGTTTATGATTTTGGTAAAAGTGATTGTTTATATTATTAACGATATTTGAGATCAGCATTAACGTTTAAGAGTTATGAGTTAGAGAGTTTAAGAATGTAATTATTAAGCAAATAATTATGTGAGACGTTAAGCGGACTATCATACTAATTATTGTACGAATTACTAACTAGATTATTACATCGAATGTCTTGCAAAGTTATCAAAGGAATTGTTGAGCGAATTATTTAATAAATTGTTGTACGTAAGTTAGGAAAATCCTACTTGAAATCCCATATGAAAATTTAATTTGCTAATCGTAAGTGGAAGTTGAATAGCCCTCGTAGGAATTCAATAATTTGCAACCTCTGAGCCCTTTGAAATAGCAAATTTTCCACTTTCAATTTTATGTTCATTTCTTAATTTTTTTTTTAATACTTTCTTTGTGCTCGATAGCTTAATCTTTCTGCACCTCCTGTATTTACCTCCATTTTCCAACTGAGAGGGAATATTCGGCTAAAAGGGGGCTGTATTACTAAATTACAAGTGACATCTATTATTTAACAATTAAACTTGCGTCTCTGTCCACCTGCTCTGACGGCTCATTTTTTCCCGCCAATTCGGATCGCTGATTGATTGCTCGGTGCGGCCCTTGGTTGATTTATATTTTTGGTAATTTTTTAAAAATTATCTGGCGTGCAACGGGGTTCCTGATCTAGCCTGTGGGTCTTCGGGCCTATTGACTTTTCTCTGAGGGCGGCGTGCTTTACTCTACCCGGTCGGTATCTCCGCCTACGGTTTAGAATCTTCAACGGGGAAAAGTATTGTTACAAATCGAAAGTTCTATGTGTGACATGGACAAGCCCAATCCACACCCCATCTGGTACAAGCTGAGTAGCACACGGCAGTGTCATTGGAAGATTCCTGTATACTTTGTTCACGGCTGATCTACCTGTAGACGAACACACCACTGCAGCTAACTTTTCTGCCGATGCAGCAACTAAAACTGCAGACACTGACCCTACGATAGCCTCAAAACAAGAACAAAATGAGATCGTATAGTTACACTCATGGATCGACTACTGGAAACTAAAACCAAGCCCAGCTGAGTCAGTCGAAATCACCTTCACGACCAGAAGAGGTGACTGTTCTCAAGTCATACTTTATGGTGAACCTGTCTTGGCTACCAACAAGGTTTAAATCTTGGATTATACCTTGACAGACACCTAACCCGGGCAAAACATATAAAAACGAAGAGGGAGGAATTGGACTGAAGTTAAGACGATCACATTTGCTAATTGGTAACAAATCAAAACTTTTGCTAGACAATGAAATAAACAGATGGGTTACATTCCATGTCAAATCGAAAAATAGTTAAAATCGATCTCTTTTAATTTGGACAAATTTTAGTCAGAAGATTTCTGTTGTCACGAAACAAAGTTCTGCCGACGAAAAAAAAATAAAAAATTTTTTTTCGAGTGTTATGTTCGCCCCAAAATTTTTCCTTAAACTCAAATCGCCCGCGCAGATGGAAAACTTCTCCATGCGCGAAAGCCACAATAAAATATATACTACGTGATTGCTGGTTGACTAGGGAGGACTTCTGCAAGTTTAGCACCGCGAAGTTTTGAAAAGGTGAGCACGAGCCAACGCCTGGTCTTTGTTAGTTCAGATACGGTTCAATCGGCAGGCCACATATTACTGAATCAATTATATCATAGAGAGTCGTATTCTCAAAGTTCTAATTTGCTCTGCATTCAGGCGAGAATCCGGCCATTAAGTTTATTTAAAGGTTCTAAAAGCTAAATCTGCGCACTTTATCCTACGGGGGACTGGTGGACCTTAGCTCGATTACTTAAAATTCATTAATATAACCTACGTTAAAAATACTATTGTGAAGGTGTAAGTTTTAGTGTTTATAAATAAATCTAAAAACTAGAAGAAAATTCAGCTATTCTCATTCATAAAAAAAGGAGCCCTTAAGAAAAGCAGCCGAAATTCATCCTACTCCACCTGCTGCAAGAACCAACCAAGGGCCCAATGAAAGAAGAGACGCTAACAGCACCTCCTGGAATCACGGATCGAGCGATAAGAAATAATCCAACAATTAGTAAGTACATCTATCTACATTCAAAATCCGTCAGTCTCAAACGAAGGCGTGGTGAGTTCGTACGTCGAAAACGTCCCACATAAATAATTGAAACAACAGAATTAATGCTTTCTTTGCGTATTTTCTAAATCTTTAGTCCAAACCTTCACCGTTTACGCTACTGCTCTATGAACGCCCTTGGACATAACAAAGAGATATCCAAATTTTAAATTCCGCAATTATTCGAGCTTTTCAATTTTGTTTTTGTATTATCTTGATCGCGGTTACAGATACAGGAATGTCCTTTTGCTAGTTTGAAAAGATACATTTAGGGCTATTGGGAAAAGGAATGTCTGATTAGTTTCGCTTATTTATTATCTGAATATAGTTGCTGATAGTTGTTAAATACGATGTCGTCAAAATTAATTCTGAGTGAGTGGTAACCCGCTACTTGCAACCCGTGACTGTTTATTTTTAATCGCTCCAAATCATAAAACATATCTTTTTTGTAATATCCATCAGTACTTTCTCATCTTATTTTTTTTTCTAAAGACCGAACAGTAAAAAGATTTTCAATAAAAATTTAAAATTACAGAAATTTTGTCATTAAATATCACAAATAATATTGATTTCAGCAACTTTGTGCTCGGGACTTTGATTATAGAAAATTAAATTTTCTACAAGTTTGTTGCCAACATTTTCTCTGTAGCTCATGTCATTCACAAGATAAATGCAAAAAAACGCGAATTTCATGGAAAAACGAAGCTTAGTGGCTCTGTACTCTCTCGCCGGTTTCAGTGACGGCTTAGTTGCAATGAACACTTTTGTAGAGCATTCAATACTAAAAAATCTGCCCATGTTCGGAATGAAGCTATAAAATGCCACTGAGCTATAGAAATTTAAAGACAAAAAGATCAGATTTTCTGTGTTTTTTAATTGGAAATCCTTACACGCCTTGGTCGAGGTCTTAATATTGATATCAAGGACCCAAATTTTCAGGGAATTTTTTTTTTTTGGGTAATTGCAATGAAATTTTACGGTGACACCGGAAAAAAAAAATAGTTGAAAAACAAAGCACTAGTATATTGTTATATCCGGCATACCGTATATATTACAGGGCCTCCCATTCCCGCCAAGAAGTGCAGCGCTTGCATATTTAGGGAACAACAACCCGGACTGCGCGACAACTCATTCGTGGCTGAAGAATACATATTACCGCGCATTGTCACCTCATCAAAAGAACCAATTGTTTAATTATTAGCCCCTCTTATGAATCGCGACCGAGGTGATAAAAACCGCGAACACCATAATTCGACAGCTTATTTACAAGGTAACAGTTCTGCCTTAAAGCCTGGGTGAGTCCTATACCCCGACACATATAGGCGAACTTCAATTATTAAATTAATTATTCATCTTTTCCCTAACTATTCATTTCGATTTCCTTAACGATATTTCCGAGTTCTGTGATAGTGATTCTTCGAGCCCCGATTCGTCTTTATGATAATCGAGATTCCCGCATTTCCAGTAACCTGGTCCCCTCTCAATTTATATATATATATATATATATTTTTTTTTTTTGTGAACTTAAGACAGCGAACTTTTATTTGCCGGAGTCGTTACTCCGGTTACGAACTCATAAACTTTTAATCTGTATTTTATATTGTTAATAGTTAATAAGTGAATAGTGTAAATTAAGACGTGTCTGCCCATAGGGCCATCTAATCAGAATTTACAAACTAAAAACCCGAATCGAAGTGTGTCATCATTTCTAAGTTGCGAACCTTCAATCTTCGATCTCCAGTCAGCAGGAGGAAGAAAGCAGTCAAGCAGCGGAAGAACATGAAGATAAATGTCTAATCCAAGGCTGAATCTATATTCGCGTCAGATTCGTAATAGTAATTGGAGGTTATTATTATTATTTCCAAGATCGATTGTCTATTCCAAGGGGCCCTTTTCGGGGTTTTAACTATCGCGAACCTATGAATTACAAACCTAACGATCCTATTGTTAGGGAAATTCATCTGTTATCCGAACCTCCGATGGTCCAGCTACCGAATTCCAAGATTCTATTTTTCGGACATAACAATACACATAAATAAGTTATTATAAATGTATTAGTCTATAAAATCATATGTATCCAGGCAAAATTGTTTTTACTAGGTTAGAAATTCTTCCGCGAAAATTTGGGTTCAAGTACGATATAAATTTTTTTTTTTAGTTTTTTATTTTTTTTTTTTATAACAGAACTTCGTTTTATAACAAAAGAAAACTTCTAACTAAAATTCGTCTAAATCAAAAGGGGTCGACTCCAACTATTTGTCGATTTAACATGGAATGACTAATATACAAAATTATCCTCAAACTTATCTGGAAGTATGGTATACAGCTATGGAGGTTAGCTAGGAACTCAAATCTAGAAATACTCTAAAGATTCCAAAATAAGACAATCAAGAACATAATCAATGCCTTCAAGTATGTATTTAACACAATAATAAGTAGAGACCTGAGTATTCCAACCATCAAGGAAGAAATTACGAGACTGAGCATAAAACACCGAGGCAGATTAGAGAACCATCCGAATTCCATGGCAACAGGATTGTTTGACAACAAGACGATCAGAATATTAAGACAGTTCAGAACAATTGATTTAAAAACTTGTTTTTAGCAAAACTAGTAGACATGGTTCCAAATACCTGCCACGAACATAAGCTTACGAAAATTATTTATTGTTATAGAGTAACAGACTGTAACTAAAAAAGAGCCATTCGGCAGCCGAAATGGAAGTAGATTTCATTTTATCAGAAAGTGAAGAAATATGAATTTTTATGATTTTGAAAATTTTGAAATCTTGGCATTTCTAAATTACTTGACCGATTAAGCTCATCTTCGAACTTAACTTCGGTATCTATCTGTAGAATAAGTATGTTGAGTTTGGTAAAGATCCGTTGTAAATTGGTGACGCTATCGTCGTGACAAGCTGCGTTATATCGTATACTAGTATACGTTGCGCGCACAAGCGCGCGAGTACAAATTCTTTATTATGATTAATATATACTTATAACCAATCACATAACAAATATTTGTTTGCGGACATATATTTTTTCATATTTTTTATCTAAATTATAGGATAGGATCTAAACTTTCAATAACGTAATTGCTCAGTTCGATACTGAGTATCACAATCATCTGCAGCAACCGATAAATATGCAAAAAAAAAGTAGATGAAACATGAATAAATATCTGCGCATGTTAATTTGGCGCGAAAATTTCAAAATCACACAAGGAATTCAAAATCATAATAGTCTCAAAATATACATCGTTACGTCCTACGTATGTACGCACTTTATATGAATAAAATAGATGAAAAAATTGATGCATAAATTTTCTTATGCATGTGCAAACGTATTTATATTTGTTCCCTGATAAAAGATATTGATTGAAAAACATTCAATTTTATATGATTTGAATTTTTTTCAATAATTTCTATTCATTTCAATTATTTTTCATGTATATAAAGATAGATAATTTACGTAGTGCCAATTTTTTCAATATTTTTCAATCAATATTTTTAATCATATACTTATAAGAATATGTATATGTATTTGTACGTATGTGTATTGACGTGTATATATTTGTATGTCCGTATTCATATATGTATGACGATGCACATGTGCTATATGTTCGATTAAAAACAAAAGAAATACATAATCAACAAAAAATCAGCGAGGCTTAAAACATAAAACGAATTTAGCATGGTGTCATAGTTTAGCTATTATCATGTATATAAAGATAAATAATTTACATAGTGCCAATTTTTTCAATATTTATCAATCAATATTTTTAATCATACACATTATACCTATGAGAATGTGTATATGTATATGTATATGTATTTGTACGTATGTGTATTGACGTGTATATATTTATATGTCCGTATTTATATATGTATGACGATGCACATGTGCTATATGTTCGATTAAAAACAAAAAAAAAACATAATCAACAAAAAACCAGCGAGGCTTAAAACACAAAACGAATTTAGCATGGTGTCATAATTTAGCTATTATATGCTCTATAAATAATTCTGTTTATAATTATTAATTTCAAGTATTTGTTTTGTTCGAATTTCGGAGATTCTTCGAAGGTTTATTTTTATTCATCGTACTTTTATTTTGCATAATTTTAAGTGTGTATGTATGTATGTGTATATACTGGTGTGAAAAAAATCAACTTGACCTATGAAAAAAATCTTGAACGAAGGAAATCGTTTTGAAAAAAGTTTTCTTTTGATTCGAGTAACACATTTTATCAAAAATTGTTTTTTTGAGTGAAACTTTACTTAGAATGAAATAAATTTCCTATTAGTGCATAAAGACTCATTTGTTTATTTGTTTTCATGTGTGCATGTGTGTATATATGTATGAATGTGATATGTATCAAATTATGTATGAGAAAGCATGTTCGATTTATGCTTGTACATATGTATGTGTATGGAGCGTATACATCTGTGTGCGCATTCGTACATATTTTTATACATATGAATATGTAAACAATAGTAAAAGTATGTTTATATGTATCAATTTTTGGACCTGCAAAATTGCATAATTTACATAAAATCGTATATACACATTACTCTGCATAACTTTTTTGGTGTATAACATTAAAAACTTCAGAAGCAGGTATACATTATAATTATGAGAAAATTTCTTTATAAACGATGTTTTTGACAGTCTTATCTCGGTTCTCAGGAGACAAATACACTTGTAAACTTGACCAAGATCGGACCCTCGAAAGAGCAACATAGAGTTGACCATGATTGAAAACCTCTTTAGCAAGATCTATTCCAATCTTGTCAAAAGTTTTACCTTGAGCTTTATTAATAGTCATGCAAAAAGCTAATTTTATAGGAAATTGTCGTCTTTTAAAAGTGAACGGATATATATATTCACAATATAGTGTTATTCAGTTTATAAATACAATATTTCCAGCGTTATCACCTGTTAGGATTTTACATTTTAAGACATTTGTCCCTAATTCTAAAAGAATCAATCTTGTACCATTACAAAGTCCTTCGCTCAAATTCAAGTTTCTTATCAACATTACGATTGAGTATTGTCGTAAAATAATTTCATATGGTGGGAAATTAGGTGGATTTAATGTGTGCAGATATTCGGGTAAAATTGCATCATCCATATTTCCGTTATCACAATTTTCTGTACTGTCGATAGCAGTGTAATTTTTTTCCGTTGACGATTCTAAAAGATGTACTACTTGATTATTGATGTAATCAACATCTACACTTCGAGCTGAAAGAATTACAGCTGCTGTGAGTTCATCATAACGCTTACCTTTTATTATTCGAGCATAAATATTTTCTACAACATTGTCACTATTTGATGTAAAGTATTCACCAGGAAGGACAATTTCATCATTTATATTATTAAGATTTCCGTTACCAACATTCAGTAAAAATTTGACAAACTCAATTTCTTCTGGTAACGCTCGCATATTCTGCGTCAATGAAAATTTATGAAAATAAGTCCATAAATGACTAAATTTTATTAAAACTTTATTAAAACTTTACAACACATTATAGTAGGTATACAGGGGGATCTGACTCCGCCGGTAAAACAGATTTGTGGGTTCGTGTCCATACTAAGGGATCTGTATAACCGACTGTAGGTTCGTGGCGGGTATCATCTGTGAGTATGGGCGACCTGTTTTACCGACAGTTTGAGGATATGGTCGAGGTTTTGCAGGTGGCGCTGGTGGTGAATTCCGCCGCCATCTTACTGTCCGCCATTTTCCCGCCATTTTTAAAATTTATCTGCCATTTTGAATTGTGAATCCGTCATTTGAATCCGCCATCTGGTGGCTGCTATCCGACATCTGGTGGTTGCTATCTACCATCTGATGGCTGCTATCCACCATTTTGAATCTGATTTCCGCCATCTGGTGGCTGTTATCCGCCATTTTGAATTGTGAATTCACCATTTTGTTAAAAAATGCACCTGTGATCTAACCATCAACTATAGTTGCTTAGATCACAGGTGCATTTTATTGTTCATAATCTGAAAAGGTTTATATATTCAAACTGCATGTATGACGAGTACATGCGAGAAGATACACCATCTGGTGAGGTTTTTGTCAACCTTAGGTTTAAGCCTGTTCAAGGTCATACGCAGTTTTCTTTGTTCTCCTGCGTAGTAGATGACGTCATCAGATAGGTTTGAACCTGTTCAAGGTCGCGTAACTGGGAAGTTTTCTTTGTTCTATTTCTAACTGCGTAGTAGATGACGTCATCAGACAGGTTTAGACTTGTTTTGTGAAAGGGGTGGGGGAAATTTCCACGAACCAGATGACTCATTCTGTTCTAGAATTTTCTAACTGCACAGTAGATGACTCATTCTGTTCTAGAATTTTCTTACTGCGCAGTAGATGACGTCATCAAACCGGTTTCGAGGTAGAGGAGTGGGGGTAACTACGCAGTATTTTCTGCCTATATAAGCAGCTCGCTGAGAGCGTACTTCATAAAAAACGAAGTACACGTCTCCAGTGAAGTACCAGTTGTCGACAGACAGTAGTGAAGTATTGGTGATATACATCTTCTGCCTATCAGTATTACTAATTGTAAGTATTCATTTACTGTCTAATTAAAATATGAATTGAATGAAGAATCATTTAATTAATTAAAAATTTTTACAGCTATCAATCATGGATTTTACCAAGATAAATGAGGTTAATTGTCTTACTCGGATTCTTCCTGTTAAAAAAATGATTCATTTGGAGTTTAATCGAGAATATAAGATTAATGGTATCAAAGCTATTACAACTCAGTATGGGACTAGGATTGTTGCCAATCTAAACGATGAATTTAACATTTATCTACCATCTAGAACTATTCAACATTTAAAAGATGATAACTTCCTGAAGAGTTTGAATGAATTAATAGATTCAAACTACCTTTTTCTACGTTTCCATGGTGGAAAATATAATAAATTTGAATTTATTAATTCTAGTCTTGATGTAAAAATGACCAGTGGAATTATTTAATCAATAAAATATTGGATTTCAATATAAATAATTCATTATTTTTATTTATAATTCCTCACATTTTTAATTTAAGATTAATATTTATAATTCAAATTCAATAAGTTATACTTAATCATAATTTTTTAAGTTACTTATCATAATGATAGTTTGAATTTCGCGCTTCTTGTACTAGAGCCATCTACTATCAGTTTATTCTTAGAGCGTGAAAGCTGTCAAATCATAAATATTAAAAAAATTTTCTAGTTATATATACATATATAGAATAATACATGACTTTTAATTTAAATAAAAGATAAATAATTATTATTAGTTTATAATATTTTGTTATTAATATTATTAATATTTATTTAAATTAAAAGTTATGTATTATTTGATAAACTAATATGGGGTTGATGTGCTCTGTATCGTCAAATCCAAAAATCTTCTATATATTTTGAAAATCAATACTCAGTTTTTATTTTTAAATGGTTATATAAAATAATGCATGACTTTTAATTTAAACAAATATTAATTATAAAATTTTAGAAAACAAAAACTGATTATTGATTATCATAATTAAAAAATCAAAAACCATTACGCCATCTGTTGATAAGTATTAATATCAGTAGTAGTGTTGGAAAATTATTTGAATTTAATAACTAACAATAATTAATTCTATTCTGAATTAAATGTGTTAGGATGAAATAATAATAACAATTATAATTCATTTATTTTAGATTTATTGAGTGCTTACAAACCAATCTTTTAAATTTTTTACATTTTCCAAGGCACATAAATCAGATAAACGATCATGATAATTACAAAAATGATTGTTACAAATTTTCATACTTTTTAGAGAGGGACATTTGAAATTATCGAGATCGATTACAATTTTATTATTACAATCAATTAAATTTTGAACCCATAACTTTTTCTCGATACCTTTGACATAAATAATTTTTTTATTACAAGTTAAATAATTGAGAACTTCTTTTAGCTTGTAATATGAAGTTGTTCCAGCATTCCAACCGATTCCATGATAATTTCGGATCAGCCAGGTATTCAGACGTTGATAGTTGACTGGTAACACCTTCCAGTGATATGGCGGTTGAAATAGTGTGTATGACAACTCTTCAATATTAACAATATCATGTTGAATTGTTATTGAGGCCAACTCCTTAACAATGAAGCGATTATCAGCTCCTCTGAATCCTTGAACGTCTAGAATGATCTCCATTTTTACTGCTCTTGACAACGAAGAGTGACTGAATGATGACTCTTACAATCAATTCAACCTTTTTATAACCCGATCTCTGGATTTTACCCCCACCACTCGATAATCTTATTGGTTAATTAATAATTTGATTGGTTATTCAAACTACGTCGTAGAGTTTTAAACTGCGTAGTAGATGATGTCATCAGACAGGT
This sequence comes from Cotesia typhae, assembly GCF_013202065.1. NCBI lineage: Eukaryota > Metazoa > Arthropoda > Insecta > Hymenoptera > Braconidae > Cotesia > Cotesia typhae. Next base: position 99,471 of record NW_027423745.1, read on the forward strand.
TTGAACCGGTTCAAGGTCTCGTAGCTGTGCAGTTTTTCTTTGTTCTATTTCTGTTGGGTAGTAGATGACGTCATCTCATTTTTACAGGTTATGTTTATGCTTTCCCGCCATTTAACTCATTTTACAGGTTATGTTTATGCTTTCCCACCATTTAACTTATGATTTCAGGTTATGTTAAACTTCTTGTGCGTCATCTATCATAACTGCGCAGTTTCTATTTTTAGATTATGAGTCATACTATTCTAGAATTTTTCCAACTGCGCAATAGATGACGTCATTACCTTGCTATAAAAGCAGCGCGACGCGAGCATACTTCATCGAAGTGAAGTACGAGTGAAGTACCATAGTGTTGTGTGTTAGAAAATATCAAGCTTTTGAAATCTGCTGTTCTGAAACTGTTTTCTGAAGCCTGCTACCAGCTGTTGAAATCTGCTACCTCGTGCTGGAATCTGCTACTTGAAATCTGCTGAAGAAATCTCAATCATGGCACCGTACCGTAAACATCCTGTTACTGATACAATGCATTAAATTGAGAGATCAACAACTTTCAAGCGTGTCAAAGTTGAAGATAAAACTCCAAGCCCGTTGATGTTCAAGAGGATGTGTGAACTTGAGGTGGGAAAAACTTACAAGCTAACTGGGATTGGAACGGTTATGACAGATCATGGACTCAACGTTGAAATCGATCTGGAAAACCACTTTTCAACGTTCTTCCCTGCTACCACCAACCAGAAATATCTCAACAATCCTGATATGATATTTAAAATGAAATTTTTAATCTTATGCAATACTTTAAATCGACACTACATTGGGGCCAATTATAATAAATTCAAGCTTATTAATCACTCTGGGAAATCAATTACAGAAATTGTGAGAGAATTGTGTTTTGATATGTGCACTTAACTTTTATTCTAAATAATTGTTTTATACTTAACTTTTATACTAAATAATTTTTTATACTTATTCTAGTAAGGTTTATAGTTAAAAACGCAAAATTACAAAAAAGTTTTTTCTTTATTTGCTATTTTTAATTACATTAAGTTTATGGATTATTTTTAATCACAATAAATTTTTAGATTAGTATAGGATCAATAATTTTATTTAATTCTTGTATTCGTCGGCGAAATCGTTCTCCGTCTCTTGCTGCTTGTTCCCATGGACCTTTCCTCGCTTGTCTGGATGCAAAGTCCCACACATACATGTATTGTATGGTGGGCTTGGGGTCAAACTGTACCATTAAGTAAGTTTTCTCACAGTGCTGCTGATGGGATTGTACTCAACTATTCGGTCGTGAATTATTAAGCAGTAAGCAGCAGTTTGATTTGGAAACTGTGCTGACGATTCAAACTCCAGACGTATATCCACAGGTCCAGACTTGATTGACTCGTTCTGCTTGGAACAGTCAATTATATACAGAGGTGCTGTACTTAGAAATTTTTCTTAGCCAATAGCGGTTCAGCTTCTTTCCCATAGTAAGCACTTTGAAAATTTGTGTACATATCATACATCAAGGCATACTGATTATGCACAATGTTGAGGTTCAAATTTCCATATGGATAACTCTGAGAGTTCAAGAACAGCTTAATGTCTCTTATGCTGCAGTGATCAAACTCGCTTGCGTTTTGATTCGATTGATTCTTTCTTGCTGTTCGGAATCCAACGATGACAAAACGAGGTTTCTCAAGCTGATTTGTTGTTTTGATTACCCAAATATGCTTGTTGGTAGCTGGTAGCAGTGGATACTCATACAATTCCCAAGTCCGGAAACTGATTGGGATAGCTGGATCGGAGGTTATGTAATTCAGCACCATAATTTTTTGCTTGTCAGACATTGTTATGTATGGTACAATCCACTCAATTTTTGAATCGTAATTGAAGCATTTTCATTCTCAACGGTAACAACATAAGCATTTTGATCAGTATTTGATCTGATCAGTATCAATTCATGCTTGGCATTCACGATAATTCGTTGATAATCTTCAGCAAATCCAAGAATGAAACTCAGCGGTACTGAGACATCAAAGTAACCGCTATTATCAGTCAGCTTGTTGTCATCTTCATTAACAATCCAACCAGCATTTTCCAGAATATTTTGTTGTCCCGGACTCAGAGAAGCGTATCCTTTCATAACACTGGTGATACCAACATTCTTACATCTATCGATTTCTACACCATTGAGCTCATAACGTATCTCTTCAAACATATGACAAACAGCCATGTTGACCATCTTCGTAGTAGCACTTACAGCAGTACCATCAGCTTTCCTCATTCTTCCATAAAAATGTAATGTGCTCTTACTTGGGAGCAAGCACAGATCTTGATGTTGAACAGCAATTCTGATTTCATCACTGTTGTTGAATGTTGATGATGCATATGGTAAGTGTGAATGAGCTTCACAGTGTGCAATAGACTCATCGAAAATAATTGATTTTTTTATATCTAAGATTTCCGCCATGGTATCACACAAGCTAGACAACAAAAATTTATTTTTATCTTGTGAATTTTCCACGTAATTTTAGTCCTAGACTTTTTAGGAACTCTGCGTTTTGACGTGTCAACACTTTCAGAGCTCGATGATGACTGATAATCTTTGGACATCCTGCAATCCTTTTATACCCGTTACCAGTCTTTGTCTCATATACGATACCCATTACAGACTTTTTATATGCAGTCTTATCGTTATAGTCTCGCCACGGAAATTTGCTATTCTCCCGGCCTGATCAACAATGCGGAGCCTCAAGTTGTGTATTGCTCGTACGGCGACTGGTAGGTAAATGATGTTTGTTGGCACTTCCACTATCTTATATCCTGCTGGAACCCTCGGGAAAAATTCATGGATTGTGTGATTCTTCTCACCATTGATGTACGATCCAGTAGTTATATTGCACTCGACTCTCAGAGCATTGATTATCAATATTTTGACTGGTAAATCAGATTTATGTGCTGTGTTAGGTTCAAGCACGCGGTTGGTAAATCCAAGTAATGATCCAATGGAATCTTCAGGCTCAAAATTTATATATTGATCACATCTTATTTCACTTCTCAACTCATTGTTGTTTGCTTTTAAAGTGAAACTTAGTTCAGGTAATGTCTTGTTTATATAAGTTTCAATATCTTTAATTTCATAACTCCCTGTTGGTATAGTTATTTCTTGAAATCTCTTGATTGTACTTCTTTTGGATCTTTTTGATGACACATAAAATTTATTAGCACCAACATCAATATTTGGTATTGAATTAAATGTCAGGAGCTTAACGAGTCCAAGTACATAATTTTTTGTTGGTGATAGCTCAATCGGCGGAAAATAATTTGCCTCCAGTATGGAGGAGTTTCCGGATAGTGTCAAGGTGAATGACTCTGCCATGACTGACGCTTGTTGTCCCGACTCACTTCAATTTATAGTTGTCCAGCCAGGAATTTTAAGCACAAATGTCCACATATGATTGTATCAAAGTCTTGATATCTTTTATGATTGTACTTTACGCTACCTACATCGAGATATTTCATCAAGTCTTGTGGGGGTTGTAGATTACCAAAACTGTCAAAGTAAATTACTTGATTATGATTCTTCTTGTATGCAACCCAGTGAGTTCCAAGTCCAAGTTTATCATCTAAATTTATTATTGCTGATTCGTTTGTCTTTGGTCCAGATTTTGGTAAATCATTTCTCATAAAAACTCCTCGAAAATTTGGAATTTTAAGCAGCTTGACATATTTTAATAAGTCGATGTTAGTCAGTGCTCGATGTGGTAGCTCTACTGGTTTTTTGACTTCTTGCAGCCAGCTCCTTCTGGGTATTGTTTCAGATAAAGTCCCATACCACTGCGGTAAGGTTTGAGGTATAATCCTCTACCTACAGCTATTTCCTCCATCTTCAAGTTGTGACGTTTCTTTTCAGCTAATTGATTTTTGGCTGCGCTGGCATCGTTCACAGCTTTTGCAACACCTGCAGCTCCACCTGTTAGAGCACCAACCGCTGATAACCCTGCAAACAGGGGAATCAAGAATGGAAGTACTCCACCAATCTTTGATGGAACTGGTAAAATACGAGGCAATCGAACGTTTTTCTTCCCACCAACTTTCTTGACAGCTTTGCGGGCACCTCCAAGAGCTGTTTTAACTGGATCTCCACCAGACTGCATGGACTTTTTAGCTTCATCAACAATCTGTCTCAGAGCAACATCCTTATTCTTGGTTGTCTTTCTTTTGACTGTCTTACGCTTCATTGTTTTTCTTTTAATTGTCTTACGCTTTGTAATAGGTTTTTCTTTTTTAAGACCCATACCGAAACGTCTTTTCAACTTCATGATTTTATTCACACTCCAAGCAGCAGCTTTTTCACCAATAGCAGCGTCTCTTGCTTGAAATCGTTGCCACGCTTTCTCAGCAAGGATTTTATCAGCCTCGTGACGGGCTTCTAAATTTTCACGATTTTTCGAGTAAGCTATATCATGTTCCTTACACGCAGCGTCCAGAGGATTTATGCCTGGATCACCTCGAGCTAACCTTTTGGCTAACTTTGTTCCCGGACCACATACTGATATCCTGGTATGTGAAGTTCAAGTGGAAGCTTATTGATTATGTTGTTGAATAAACCTTCACCACGTCTGCTCTCAGACATGTCACATCAAAGACTGACTCGCTTATCTATATAAGCCGGTATATATACCTCTTGAGCTCAGAATACAATCAGCAGTCATGGATAGCAAACCAAGAGCTCAGTTGCCAGTTATCAATTTTGATCAAATTGTTCAAGGAACCGGTGCGAAACTCAAACGACACGGTGCTTTACTTCCCAACAGTATCCGTACAGTGTTTTGCGGACCATCAAACTGTGGAAAGACCAACGCTCTACTATCCCTTATTGTACATCCAAACGGTTTGAGGTTTGAGAATATATATCTTTACTCAAAGTCTCTTAACCAACCAAAGTATCAGTTCCTGGAGACGCTGCTTAAACAGATTGATGGTATTGGATTCTTCACATTCAGTGAACATGAAGCTGTAATCAAGCCTGAAGATGCTAAACCAAACTCCCTGATGATATTTGATGATGTTGCTTGTGAAAAACAAGATCACATCAAGGCTTTTTTCTGCATGGGTCGACACAAGGATGTAGACAGCTTTTATCTCTGTCAAACTTATACACGAATACCGAAGCATCTGATTAGAGATAATGCAAACTTTCTCGTGCTATTCCGTCAAGATGAAATGAATCTGAAGCATATTTATAATGATCATGTCAATACAGACATGTCGTACAACTCATTCAGAGATTTATGCTCGGCATGTTGGAATAAATATGGGTTTGTGGTAATAGATAAAGACAGTGAATTGAACAGTGGTAGGTATCAACATGAAGTCTGAAGAAATATCAAAGCAGATAGATATTCTGCATCAGATATCTCAAGCCAGTGATGCCATCCGACGGAAGCACAAGATGTTGAAGTTGGGTAAAGATACAGCTGAGAAAGCTATGGAGGAAATGTTCAAGCCTATTGTCACACCACTCCAGAGTATAGTTGAATCTTCAAAGTTGAAAGGGGAAAATATTAAAAAAGAAGAAAAACCACAGGTTGAAAAACAAGAGGTTGAAAAATCTTTATATGATGATCCAGAAGTATACAACAGTTTAATAACAGATGATGAAAGTTCATTTGAGAATACAGCACTTGCTATTACTCAGCCACCACCATCAACAAGTACTCCAGCTCGTAGAAATCCTCTTCTCACTAATTATCTACAACGTTTAAGTAAAAACATAAAGATAATGATATGAGATATGGTGTACGCAGAAAACGCGGTGAAATGCATATAGGTGATTCACCTATTTCATTTGCAAATGATACAATAACTGTCAAAGAAAAAAATTATCCAATAACTCCTGGGTTGTTGGAATTATTATTTAGAAAATCACCAGAGGATGCACTCATCACCCCAGATGATAAGAAAAAGTACTTGGACATAATTCAACATACCAACGCTCATAGGAAAAATTATGACCCAAATCGTACTATTTATGAAGATACAACAATCAAGTTCAATAAATACATTGCTGATTTTATCACCAAGTTCGGTAAAGGGTTACCAAAATATATGATTGCAAGAAAACAGAGATTACCAATGGACTATGTTTACTGGGATGATCCAAATGAACTAGTTGATCGTTTGCGACTACTTATGGCATCTCAAGCTGCTGGAAATCCAAGTCACACGAATGAAATCATGTCAATTATTGAAGAGCTTAGGGATGCTGGAGTTATATATTAAAAGCGTCTGAAAAATTAAATCATTCACACATTGACAGTCAAAGTGTTCACAACCATGAGCATCGATATATTTGGACGTCCACTGGACAATAACTTAGGTCAACGAGGGCCAGCTGGTAGAGGTTTCAATGTAACTTCTGATGGAAACTATAACATTGAGAATAAAAGGCTGTGCAATCTCGGTAATCCTTCAAATGAACATGATGCGGCGACAGTGCAGTTTGTACGGAGACAGATGTCTGAACTGAATAAAAGTATAGACAGTGAACAGAAAGAGATTATTTCACATTTACACTCTGAAATAGTAATACTGAAGGCTGCTGTGGGAAATTTGCAGACATCTATTGAGGAAGTTAAAGCAGTACTTTCCTCTCACCAAAATAATATCAAATATCTCACTGAGAAACTCAATGAACGACAAAAAGACAGTGATAGCTAATGAGCTTCACAAACCGGCTCGCAGGAACTATAAACGTCGTCATGTTGACATCCGAGGTCTCGACGAGACTTGGCAAGCTGACTTGGTTGAGATGATTCCATATGCGACAGTCAATAAAGGACACAAGTATCTGCTTACAATCATAGATATATTTTCTAAATATGCCTGGGCAGTTCCAATTAAATCAAAAGGTGGTGTAGATGTCACTAGTGCTATGAAGTCTGTACTCCAGCAAGGTCGTGTTCCTAAGAATCTCCATGTTGATCAGGGTAAAGAGTTTTACAACAAAGAATTCAAAGATCTGATGAAGCAGCACAAGATAAATCTTTACTCAACATTCAGCAATCTCAAAGCATCCATATGTGAACGTTTCAATAGAACACTCAAGAATAAAATGTGGCGAGAATTTACAGCTCGTGGCAGCTACAAGTGGACTGATATACTTGATGACTTGGTGAATACTTACAACAACACCAAACACAGTACCATCAAAATGAAACCTGTTGATGTTACCGCTGCTCAGGAGAAACAACTATTGGAAAATATATATCAACCACTGAAAACCAAATCGAAGCAGAAGTTCAAAGTTGGAGACAAAGTCCGAATCAGCAAGTACAAGCATGTTTTTGACAAAGGATACACGCCAAACTGGACAACCGAGATTTTTACTATCAAGTCGGTGCAGAACACGAATCCAACGACGTACAAGCTCGTGGACTATCAGGATCAACCAATTAAAGGCGGATTTTACAACGAAGAACTCAGCAAAGTCAAATATCCAAATGTATATCTTGTTGAAAAAGTAATTAGAAAACGTGGAAATAAATACTATGTTAAATGGCTAGGTTTTGATACTAAGCATAATAGTTGGATCAATAAATCTGATATGTAAAACACAAATTATATATTGTTTTTATTTACAAACCTTAAAACTATATTTACATTGTTTTTTAATATTACAAAACTTTTTGCTTCTTATTATTATTATTATTATCTTGCACAATCTTTCTTTTCTTAAAAACTAGTGGCCCCTTGTAACCCCATGGTAGGGTATCAGTGCTAGCCTCAATAAGTTGACGTTTATCATCACCCCAACTGAGAGCAAGTTTCTCCTGCTTTATTGTGTGTACTTGATGATTTTTACTTTTTATCATGTACTGCTCTTTTCTTAATAATACGTTTTCAAACAGACATCGTTTGAAGTCATCAAACGTGATTGTCTTCAAGGTTGATCCTCCAACACCCTTTGCCCGTTTCTTGATCCTATCTCTTTCCTTCTCAGGATTGTGAATCTCGAAGGCGTAGAGCTTGGCTCTGAGACCCACAAACTCGGACATGATTTTTCCATTGTTCTCATCCTTCATAAGCCCCAGGACCTTTTTGTTTGCTAACGGCATGTTGAAGACATTGTCGGGTGGGTAATCGGAAGTATCAAACCTTGAGATATCACGTTTGATGTCTTCATAGATGTTGGGTACATTAAATTGGTAAATTAAACTATCTGTGTCGGTGTACAATAATTTTGAAGTATTTACATAATTTTTAAGCACATAATTGTAGTGAAAGTCGTAGATATAAATTTTAGATAAATCTAATATACTAAACCCTACATAGATTGGCTTGTTGAAGCAGACTCTAGCTTTTTTAAGTTCAACTATAACCATATCCTCATCAAAAATTGTAAGGCTGTGGAAGTTTGGTCTACATACTAAATCTGATACATTGTATCGACCTTGCCACTTTGTTCTTAAATATATATCTTTGTACTTCCTTACATTCTCCATCGTCTTTCCGAAAACCGCATTATTCATTAATTTATAAAAGTTTTTTCGAACTCATTTTTGCAAGCTTTCGGCATTCAGTATTTTTATCGATATATGATTTGAGCCAGTCTGATTGTTCAAATTTCAAGACTCGATGTATTTTCTTAAGAACTAAACCTAAATCTAAACATTGTTTTAAATTCTTATAGTGAATTACATAATTAGTCTTATCATACAGAGTTGTTGTTAATTTTTGTTGTTTGCTGCCAGGTAGTATAAAATGTTCTGGGCATAAAGGTAGATTTTTGTGTAGATCATGTAATTTCTCAGGATAGTGTAGATCTACTTCAAGGATGTAGCCTACACTCTCATCATCATTGAAAAACTGATCTACATCATCTACATTTTCAACCCATTCGAATTTACCTTTAGGTAATGACATACTCATCGCTGCGCCATACAAATTATTTACATCGTAGTACATCAGGTATGTTTCAGGGTTGTTTGAATCAAAATCTTTGCCCATGTACCGGTTGTTAGCTTCAGCGTGTCTATTAGCACACATCGATACCCCACCGCGAACACCCTTCTCAATGAAAAGAAGCATCTCAGGATCAGTTAACAGTTCAAGTTCTACTTCAGTATGCTTTAACATTGCAGCGTTTGAAAGGCCTGGTGCTGTAGTAATAATTACTGCGGCAGCGTAATTATTACAATGCCGTGTTGCATTTATTCGAGGAGAATCGGCCGTGGAAGCCGAGGACGACGGAACAGTGCGACCCAGCCAGAAGACTATCCATTACTGATTAATTTTGACTGCTGTATTTTCCTGGGGAGACCGACGCCTTTTACCAGGGTAAGTGGTCTCGTCTTTAAGATAGCTCGTGGGATTCACATACTCGGACAAAGAGTACAAGTTATTTGAGTATTTTTCTTGAAATTAACAAAAAAAAAAAAAAAAATTTTTTTCTTTATTTAATTGTGTTCTATTATTTTGAATTGTTCTGAAGATTATCCCACGAGGTATTTCTGGTACCAAAATTTCATTGTTAGGGATTATTTACATTATCGAGAGTTTATGTTATAATCCCGAGAATTGAGCTTCGGTCATGCGGTAAAGCGATAGTTGAGAATTTTGTATTGACCAAATAACTAAACTTAACTAGCAGTTGACGTTGACCTTGTCGGAATTCGGGACTTATTTTTTTTAATTGTGTTAATTGCGACGGTGTCCGAGAGATTAAGGATACTGTATTTTTTTTTGTTTTTTTTTTTACAATTTGTTAATTTAATTAATTGAGAGGTAATCTAATTAATTAATTAAAATTCATTGAATCTTTGCGACGATTGGTTATTTAATCCGACTACGTATTAGTAGTCTAACAATTTGACGACGGATAAATTGTCGAATTGATTAAGTATTATTAACGAAGGAGTTGTATTTAATTTAATCACAATTAATGGCGATGATTATAATCTTTGAATTTATTTAATTAAAGTCGATGCGGATTCTGTTTTTTTGTTGTTAATAAATTAGAATTAAAAAAATAGGCCGGCGAATTATTAGTACCCAGGTTATTTTCCTAGTTCCTTTTTTAAGTTAGGTCGTACCTTTTGACCCGCCACCCTGACTAAGAGTACCGGTCCGAGTAAGCCGGACACGACGTGAGTGGAGCTTAGCTCCTGGCGCCCAACCAAGAAATCAGCAGGTAGGCCAAATTGTACTTATTTCGGACTTCGTCCTCGCTAACGCACGAGGTCGAAAAACCCGTTATAATATATATATATATATATACAGTGAAAACCGCTTATAACAACATTGAAGGGACCTCCTGTTAATGGTCGTTATAGCCGATAGTCGTTATAAGTAAAAACTAGCAATGCATGGGTTATATTCAAAAACAAAAATGCACGGATTAAATTCAAAAACAATACTTCATGAACATTTATTAAACTACACATAAATTAATTTATTAAACATTTTAATAAAACTACGTATAAATTTCAATGCTATATTTAATAAACATAATTATTTTTGAAAGTAATCAGTTACTTTCATTTGTTTCTTGCACTTAAACTGTACATATCTATTTTGTAATTCTCGGTTCATGTTACTCAATGTTTTATCGTAATTATACGAAATATTTTCATCGTTTCCGAGAAAATACTTTTTCAACACCGTAATTGCACTCAGAACTTCATTAATCGAAGGTAATATAAAAGCCTCCTCCTGTTCTTGTTCTTCTTCTTCTTTGCTTTCATCGGGTTGGTCGTTTTGAACTTGGCGTAAAATTTCTTCATCCGTCATTAGCGAACAAACAGCAACATTATCGTCTACTTCAATGAACTCTTGTACATCTTCCTCAGATAAAGATGGTACGAGAGCTTGTCCCAATTGTTGAAGTAAAACGTCATTCGTTTCAATAAAATCATCCCTTCCATCAGGATACTGCACAAAACCAGCATGTTTGAAACAGTTAGCAATAGTCCTTTGGGTAACATTTTTCCAAGTTTCTGATACCATCAAAATAGCATCAAGCAATGTGAGAGCTTTTTGCTCATTTTTTTCGAAACTTTGGAGTAAATGCACAACGAGCAATTTCCTGTAATGTGTCTTAAGAGATTTAATAACTCCTTGGTCCATCGGCTGTAAGACGGAAGTTACGTTTGGTGGTAAAAATACGAGTTTTATAAATTTTAAATTATCAACTTTGCAGTGTGCGGGACAGTTGTCGACTATCAAAACAATTTTTCTTTGGTTGGCTTTAAGTTCAGCGTCCCAAGAGCGTAGCCACTTTTCAAAAATTTCAGACGTCATCCAAGATTTAGTATTATTCTCGTAGACTACAGGTAAAGAATTAACGTTTTTAAAACATCTCGGCTTTGTTGATTTTCCAATCACCAATAACTTTTTTTTGCTCGAGCTTGTCATGTTCGCAGCCACCATCACTGTTATTCTTGTCTTTGCCAATTTCCCACCAGTACATTTTTCACCTTTAAACTTTAGTGTTCTATCCGGACTCATACTATAAAACAATCCTAACTTGTCTGCGTTGAAGATATCTTCCGGTTTGTAACCTTCACATAAAACAGGCCACTTTTGTGATAACCACTCTTCTTTTGTTCCACTTGGCACATCAGTCGCTTCACCACTAATTTTACCACTGACAATGTAATGACGATGCCTAAATCGTTGTATCCACGATGAAGAACCATTAAAAGTTTGTTTTCCTAGCTGTCGTGCGAAATCATTGGCTTTCTCCTGCAAAATAGGACCACTAATTGGCACGTTATTCGATCGCTGGTGCTTAAACCACGTTAATAATGCTTGGTCTATGTCTTCATGTCCAGTTGTCCTAGCGCGTTTAATCTTGACGTTGTTTTTTTCAAACAGAGATTTGATTTTATCTCTATTTTTCCAAATTGTAGAGATTGTTGAATGTGAAACATTGCATTCATTTGCAATATTAGTATTTGTTTCACCGTTTTCTAGTCGCCAAATTATGTGAAATTTTTCATTTATGTCGAAGACTTTCCGTTTTCTTTTTGACATTGTCAAATAATTATTTTGCCAAAGAACGAAAGTGTTTTCTACAACTTGTAAGACCATTAACTAAGATGAAAATTGTGATCCTCATTAATTTAAAGCTGCAAAAGAATTTGATGACATCATAAGTATATTTACTGCAAAATGAATGAAAGTATTTGTCAGACGCTATAACCGATGCATTTTGCTATGAGTTTACTACTATGAGTACTGTGAATTCAGTTGCTATAAACGATTTGTCGCTATAAGCAATGTTGTTATAAGCAGTTTTCAGCTTGAGTGTTTTATATGTAATAGAGACGGGACTTGAAAATTTCGTCGTAATAACCGGCAGGTCGCTTTAAGCGAAGTCGCTGTAAACGGTTTTGACTGTATATATAAACTTTTGAACCATATGTATTTTCTGACTCAGCTCGTCGAGTTAAGTCGGAATATACCAAAATTTTTTAAAAGTTCCGTCATGAGAACCAATGCAATAGTTAGATTTCTATGAAATCTACTAAAAAACAGGTTTTCTTGTATGTCGCATACAACTTTTCAAGGTTAGGAAGTGTAACGTTCTCGGAAATTTTAAATTTACTTTTAATTTAGTAAATTATTATTTCAATCAATTAATCATTATCCGAGGTATTTCGGAACAGAACAATACACCCGTCGACACACAGGCTTGGTTAGAAACCCCGTTGGACGCCAGTTACCCTTTTATAAGGGAAGAATAACCAACCCGTGATCTATCAGGGCCTTTCAGAAGTCGATTTTGAGACGAAATATAGGAAGGTGGATAGAAAGAAAGGAGAGTAAATGCGTATGCGTAAAATATGACGTGCAAAATTAAAGAGACAAATAAATATTCTCACGGTGGTCGTAATCAAAATAAACAAAATATATTTAACATTCAAAATGCTTAACCTAACTATGAATCATAGCAAATTGACAGATTTATAGTTATTAAAGCAAATTATTGGACAAGTAAATTTATAAAAATTCAAATTATGGACTTATTTCTGACATAAATTAATTATTTAATAATTAATGATAAACAATGGCCCTTTGTCATTTACGGGCTATGACATGGACCAATCTTTAATAGAAGTGCCGAATCTATTATCGGCTTCGCCAGCGTTGGCTTTATTTGAATTCGTATTCAATTAAATGTGCTATAAAATAATAATAACAGTACGCTAGTTCAACGGCTAATACAAAATTCAAATAATAAGTTCAACTTATAACACACATATATATATATATATATATATATATATATATATATATATATATATATATATATGTATGACCGATGTCAACGATGAGTGTTATTATATTGACCAAAAAATATTGATTTCAATCTCACAATTAATTATATACTATGTATAAATAAGATAACCGATAAATTCAAGACGCTGGGATCGACCACGTGTCGAGTCACAGCCAAACAAACACTCTCACCGTTGCCGTTGGTACGACCACCGAGAGAACGCAATGCAACCAAAATATGCCGGGACTCACCCAATTACAGCTCACACGGGGGAAAAAGCTTGATCACTGGTTGCCTGTAACTTTTCAGCACTAAATAAATTACTCTTTCAAAGAATCACGGCTCGTGATGTATAAAAACCAATTATTAGAAAATCAGAAAAATAAACCACGTGCTCGTTACAGAGTGCTACCGCCAGAATGATCTCTTCCCCCGCGGCCCTACTTTTCCTCGTGTTCCTGCGCCAGGAGGCAAGTCAAAATCAGTGACTTTTATGGGTTTGTTGCAATCAGTCTCTCGATGACCGGCCCGCCGGAAACGGATTCACCATCAAATTAATTAATATCTTTCTATATAATAATTTAATAATACCTCTTTGCATTATTCCTGAGTTTTACATAGCATAAATCAATTACGTAAAAATATTCCAAAAATCCCGGACGCATGCGCGCTCCGCAGCGATAAAATAGTTTCGATGAATAATTTTATAAGTTAAATGATTAATAACTAGCCACTATTGACGTCTGACAACCTGTTCAATATTTATAGAATAATTATAAAAGCTTACTCCTAGTCAATTTCATAGTAACATGATTTAAATCTATTTTTTAAACAAGCGCAAAGTTTTAATTCCCAAACGTTGTGCTTGGGTATACTGGGACCAGCTGAGCTGAAGCCCAGTACGTGGAGGTCCCTGGCAGCGCTATCCCCAGTGACTAGCCCGGGAGAAGATGACGCGGGAATTTAAATTATAATCCCGTAACAAATTCTATTTACGGAGTGAATCAAAATTTACAAGCTAGCATTGATACTTATTTCAACGTAACGTCCCTGGAACTTAAGAATTTTTAATTTTTGTAAATCCAACGGACAATCGCAAAACCTCAATGAATCTCTCGATTTTTTCGATAAGAAAACCTTGATGGCTGTGAGAAATTGAGAGACAAGATTGAAATTGGTAATTTTTCTTTCTTAAATTTTAATTTTGGAAGTACGGAGTGTTTTTCTTTCTCTTCTATTTCTTGACCTCTCAGTCCTATTTATATAGGCTTCATGGGCTGTAAACATTGCGCGAGCGAGTAGGCTACTTTTTCGCTCTTGCCGATCTGCCGTTGTAGCATGCACCTGATTGCACACTTCAATCAATTCATCGTAAATTATATATGCCTTGGATCGAAAAATGACAGAAGACCGATTAAAAATTTTTTTCTATTTAACTCTGTTTAATAATAAAAAAAAAAAAAAAAAAAAAAACTAGTATCTTCCATACCTAGGGAAGTAAAGTAAGAAATGTTTCAGATCATATGTGATTGTTAGCCAAGGCGAAGCTAAGATCAACAAACACGTGAACTGAGGCTTTCTTCTTTACTACCCGAGAAGAAGAAAGTATGCTTTTTTTTCACTCGATGAAGGCAGAACGTGGCAACTTCGTTTAACGCTACTATTTGATTATAAAACCATTAATTCTATAATTCTTTACAATTATCGATTCTTATAGCGACACCTCCAAATAATAATTGGAATCATGTTTTACCAGGTATCAGAGAGCTCAGCAAATTTTTAGCAGTACTTGAATCACCAGATCCATCTAAGCAATCTTCTTCATCGTCACACGAAGAATGATCCCGAATATTGTCCTTGGTTTTTGGCTTACTGATCATTGGGGATTTAGTTGGTGCGATATATACAGGTGTTATCAAATCATCTGAAATGAGAAGAAGAACATTGAAGGAGTGACAAATGACAGAAAAATAGTGCCATTTGGCAGCCGAAATGGGAATAGATTTTATTTTAATGATGATAATAATAATAATTTCTTATCAATTGTAACAGGGTAAAATTACCCTTAATCGATAAGTCGCCGAATATCGATAATTATTCGACGCAGCACTGGCGCGTCTCGATCTTCGGGACACATTTAGCATTAAGTGGGGGTATTTTAGGGTTTACGTGCGAGCAAACATTTTTCCAACCGGCAGAAGTAGTTGAGTGATCAAGACAAGTACCAGCAGAAAAGTCCAAACGAGGAATACAACTGGATCAAAAGAGTCATTTTCAAATTCAAAAATCTTACAAGATATTGAGACTTTTTATATATATGAGCCGCGGGGTCATATACTCGGCTCATCCAACTACTTCTCATTTTTAATCTAATCATTACTTTTCTCAATAATTAACATTTATAATTCAGTAGTTAATTAATCAAATTTTTTTTTATTCGCTAGTTTCGTTGAGGGTACATCAAGGGGGTTTATGCCCGAGGACTTGTCAAGAACGTTGTGGTGTTAATTGTTATAAAGTTTTATTAATTGATTAGTTATAATTAATTCCGAACATCGAAAAAATTGATTCACGTATAACTGTTTTATTAAATAAAATAACATCGAATAGAAATTCTTTAAACGTTCAACGCAGTTAACGTATACCCAAAGTCACAAAAAAGTCACCACGCGCTAGCATAATTGTGAGAGAGGCTTTGTCAGGATGTGGAGCGGGGAGAGATGGAGGGGAGCTGCGCGCGCATGCGAGCGCTCTCAGGGCCTTGAGTCCACACTTGAGCTTGGACGCTTGCCCTTTACGTATCACGTACTTATGTATAAGATTTAAATAATATATGACGAGTCGCATTATTCAAATAAACATTCAGTGTTATTGTTATTAATAATAACCCTTCACCTGACCTTATATCCTAACAGGTTATCGGTCCTAGTGCACGCTTAACTGCGCTGTAATCTGATAAACATTCATCAAAGTGAAATAGTGAGTTTTCTTTGATGAAAACAAAAGAGTCATTGAGTTAGAGAAGTACAGGAAAAACAAAGGTAAGTTTCAATTTACAATTACAAGTCAGGTGAAAATAATTCAACTACAGTTAAACATTAGAGATCAATTACAAATCATTTACATGTAATAATTAGATGAATTAGAGAAAATAGATGTGTAATGTAGAGACGTATATATACGTATGAAAAAGATGAACATAAGAACGCTCAGTGCAGGCGCGGCGGACCCGGCATGGCGAGAGCGTGGACGATCGCAAGCAGCGGAAAAGCCGGCTCGAGCCTGTCGAGGCCCGTCGAAGCCGAGCGTGTACCGAGCAATTCCAAGAACTGAAGAGTATTTTATTTTCTCACTGAAGAAAATAAAATAAATAAAATGAGTATACACTACTGGAAAAAATTAAGGGATCAAAAAAAAATTCCAAATTTTTCGGTAGTTTTCAACAGGCCGTAACTTTGAGAGAACTGGTCATACAGGAAATAAAAAAAAAGGAAATTGTAGCTCCAAGTGTCTAATTTCTGGATTAGAACTTCAAAATTTTGTAGCCTCCGCGGTTTCTGAGTAATCGTAGAAAAACAAGCAACAAAAAAATTCTCAAAATTTTTTTAGTTTTTTTTTTTGGTCTACGGGCGTGGAAAAAATTTTTTTAGCTTAACCATTATAAGGATCGGATACTTTGTTCAATTAGCTTTAATTTCTTTTTTTAAACACCCTGATACGTCCACTCCTCGCTGAGATATCGGTCTTCAAATGGAAAAGGATCTTTTTGTCTTTGATTATCGATATCTCAGCAACCAATGATCGCACAGAAAGTTAAAGGTGGGTTTTAGGAACTTGAATGATTTCCCTTAACGACTGTCCATTGTTTTTTCGAAAAAAATTTTTTCTTTCCGTCACATGAATTTGAAAATGCAACAAAAAAGGGCTTTTAGTGGTTTTTTGGAAAATCAAGCGCTGGATCGAAAATATTGAGGAAACCACTAATGTTAAGTGTGCCTTTTACAGTTCAATATGTCCACAAAAACCCTACAAAGAATCAAATTAATCCAGCCAGCCGTTTTTTTGTTTCACTTGATCGAATTTTTGAAAAAATTAAAGGATCACGTTTTTGCTCTGAAAAGCTCATAATTTTTAAAAATGAGAAAAAAAAATGGTTTTTTCGAGCTTTTTCCACATTTTTGTTACAAAAAGTGCTTAAATTTTCAAAAAAAAAAAATTCAAAAAAAAAAAATTTTCAAAAAAAAAAATTTTTTTCGAAAAAAAAATTTAAAAAAAAAATTTTTTTTCGAAAAATTTTTTTTTTAACAAGTTAAGGAAACTCAAAAAACCATCGCCCAATGATTTTTATCACCTTTCCACTGCCGCATTCCTTGATTCTACTGATCTCCTTTTAATTAAATTAATAAAAAAGTTAATACCCCCAATCGAATTTCGATTTTTTCATACGCTTTTCGGAGTTTTTTTTTCTTTTCTTTTTGTGAATCCTTAGCAAATCGCTTCATTCAACAGTTTTTTCAAAACTAATCCCTCTGCGCTAAAAAAATTTTTTTAATTTTTGGTCAAAATTGTAAATTTCTGACTTTTGATTCTTAATCATGGTTAGACGACATTTATCGGAGGTGGAAGTCGCTCGGTTAGTGACTCTTATCGACGAAGGTTACACTCAACATGCAGTTGCTATCCGGATGGGTGTAAGTCAATCTGTCGTATCTCGAGCTTATACCAGATACCAAGAGACGAATCAATATCATCGTCGCCCCGGACAAGGTCGCCATCGAGTCACTAATGCCCGCGATGATCGAACAATTGTTAGAGAAGTTCGACGACAACCTTTCGTCAATGCGAATATTGTCGCTCGAAACTTCCCCAATCGCAGACAACAGCAACAACAACAGCAACAGCGACGACGGCATCAAGTGCGAAACATTTGCTCTCGAACAATCATCAACCGTCTTCGTGAAACTGGGTTACACGCACGACATCC
The DNA here is from genome assembly GCF_013202065.1 of Cotesia typhae. Taxonomy (NCBI): domain Eukaryota; kingdom Metazoa; phylum Arthropoda; class Insecta; order Hymenoptera; family Braconidae; genus Cotesia; species Cotesia typhae. Next base: position 117,728 of record NW_027423745.1, read on the forward strand.
TAATCGTGTACCCCTGTTGACAGCAAGACATCGTCGAGCTCGTTTAGCGTATGCTTACGATCATCGAAATTGGAACTTGAGGGAATGGACAAATGTTTTATTCACTGATGAGTCTCGTTTTAATCTGTATGGCAACGATCGACGTCCTCTCGTTTGGCGCCGTCGTGGAGAACGTTTTCGCCAGAACTTTGTCCGTCCAGTCGTTGCCTACGGCGGTGGATCAGTTATGGTGTGGGGAGGCGTTTCACGAAATTGGAGAAACACCTTTGGTAATTGTACGCGAAAATTTGACAGCTAGACGTTACATCGACCAAATTTTAAGGCCCATTGTTCTGCGCAGACGACAACATCTGAGGTCGTTCATATTGATGCAAGATAATGCACGTCCACACACAGCCAACATTACCCGGCGCTTCTTTGAGCGGCATGACATCACATTGTTGCGACACCCAGCAATGAGTCCAGATCTCAACCCCATAGAGCACGTTTGGGACATAATGGGCCGTCGGTTGCGCAGAGAGTATCCAAATTTGCAGAACTTAGCTGCTTTGGAGCGCGCGCTTCAGCACATTTGGAATACCATTCCGCAGCCTCAAATTACCGTCTGCATAAACATGGCTGAACGTTTGAGAGCCGTTATTGAAAACAGGGGTGGTAATACCCGGTATTGAACCAACAAAAACCTTCAGAGAATGAGTTTGGAGTCATTAAATACGGTGGAACTGACGAGCCACCGGGTCTCAATTCTCCTGAAATACCTACACACACACACACACACACACACTCACACACACACACACACACACACACACACACACACACACACACACACACACACACACACACACACACACACACACACACACACACACACACACACACACACACACACACACACACACACACACACACACACACACAGAAGCGTAAATCCGACCGCGCGACCTCCACGTGGTACGCTTTGGATAACGCTAATGCCGGCGGTAATTGTTTTCTTAAACTTTTCAAGAGAAAAAATTTCAAAAAAATTTTTTTAATTTTTTTTTTTTTCAATTTAAGCACTTTCTGAACAAAAATGTGGAAAAAGCTCGAAAAAACAATTTTTTTCTCATTTTTAAAAATTATGAGCTTTTCAGAGCAAAAACGTGATCCTTTAATTTTTTCAAAAATTCGATCAAGTGAAACAAAAAAACGGCTGGCTGGATTAATTTGATTCTTTGTAGGGTTTTTGTGGACATATTGAACTGTAAAAGGCACACTTTAACATTAGTGGTTTCCTCAATATTTTCGATCCAGCGCTTGATTTTCCAAAAAACCACTAAAAGCCCTTTTTTTTTTGCATTTTCAAATTCATGTGACGGAAAGAAAAAATTTTTTTTCGAAAAAACAATGGACAATCGTGAAGGGGAATTCATACAAGTTCTTAAAACCCACCTTTAACTTTCTGTGCGATCATTGGTTGCTGAGATATCGATAATCAAAGACAAAAAGATCCTTTTCCATTTGAAGAACGATATCTGAGCGAGGAGTGGACGTATCAGGGTGTTTAAAAAAAGAAATTAAAGGTAAATGAACAAAGTATCCGATCCTTATGGTGGTTAAGCTAAAAAAATTTTTTCCACGCCCGTAGACCAAAAAAAAAACTAATAAAATTTTGAGAATTTTTTTGTTGCTGGTTTTTCTACGATTACTCAGAAACCGCGGAGGCTACAAAATTTTGAAGTTCTAATCCAAAAACTAGACACTTGGAGCTACAATTTCCTTTTTTTTATTTCCTGTACGACAATTTCTCTCAAAGTTACGGCCTGTTGAAAACTACCGAAAAATTTGGAATTTTTTTTTGATCCCTTAATTTTTTCCAGTAGTGTATGTATGTATAGTGTTGTAACTATATATATGTATGTGAGTATGCATATGTATTGATGTAAATGTAAGAGTAAAGTAAAAGAAATATTTTTTTTCGATCTTAATCATTTGCTATGAAAATAGAAATGAAATATTTCAGGGCGACGATGAGACGACACTTGCTGTGCGGTATCGTCAAATCGTTAGCTAGGGACAGGGAAGAATCTGCGTATGTGTCCCGGTACTCGTGCGTGATCAACCGACTACGGGGAAGTTTCCATTGCCGTGCGTGGAAAAATGCCCTGTAATAGGTGTGCGAGTCCGAGGTGGCACTGCGAAGAGACTCCCAGTCCAGTTTCGGATCAGAGTAAGCTGTTGTACAGATACTATGATTCAGAAGCACGAAACAAATAATAAATAAGTGTCAGGTGTTAGAGTAAAAGAGACTTTAAAGAGAATAGAATTAAATATAAAACTATAGATTATTAAGTAAAAATAATTTATAGAATAAATAAAATTTCATTTGTTTCAAAAGCCTGAAATAAGATGGAGGAGGAAACTAAAGATAACCTCAAAGAGATTCATGACGAGGAACAAGAGACAGATGAAGTACAGGCTATTCGCTACTTCTATAAGATGAGTAAAATAAGTCAAGAGAAAAAAATGAAAGCTAAAAAGGAAAAAGAAGAGATGGAACGAGCCAAAAGTTCTTCTGAAAAGAAAGAGAAAGAGGAAACAAAGGAAGAAGACCTAAACATGATCGAGACCGTAGCGGATATCCACGAGCAAAAGAGAGATGAGACTCCAGAAAAACTGGAAAACACTAGAGAAATAAATGAGACACAAGAAAAAAGTAAGTTATCTTTATACAATTAATTTCCGACCATCAATTATTCGTAAGTAGAGTAAATCTGTAAAATGTAAGAGTTTAGATGTTGATAATATTGGTTAAGAGAACTTAGAGAATAGAGGATAGAGATACCTAATATTATTTAGAGTTAGAGGAGGCCTTAACTAGAGAATGAGAGAGAGAAAAATCAAGACACTAATTGAGTTTAATTTTACAGATACCAAAGAGAATATGAAGGAGAATAACAAAGAGAATAACAACGAGAATGGAGTCGAGGACAAGACAGAGGTTGAGGAGAAGTCTACTGTGGGAACAAAGCCCAAAATCATCGGAAACGTTGTAGTGGAACCATTGATAAAAGAGAGCTTTGCAAATCACCTTGTAATGGTGAACAAACAAACAAATGCCATGTTGGCATGTGCTACAGCAATGGAGAGAACCACCGACAAGCTGAACGACCTGATGAAGGAAAGTATGAAGATGGTGCAAATGCTGTGCAACTTCATGGACAAAGAGTTAGAGACAAAGAGAGATCGAGCTAATAAATCAGAGGTAACACCAATTTCTGTTCATTCTAGTCAAAAGAGACCACTTGAAAATGCGGAAATGGGAGATGAAAATAGTAAAAAGGCGAAATTCGATGAAGGTCAAGAAAGTAGAGTCAATAAAGAGTTAGAGTTAATGAGGAAAAGCATAGAGGAAAGAGAGTTGAGCGCGAAAATTAACATTAAGAGAGATTATAAGTTGACGCAAAAAGTCAATTTCGATATCTGGCACGATTATTTAAAATCCGAGTTAATGAGTCACGATTTATTAGAAGTATTAGAGTCAAACGCGTCGAGTAACAAAAATTTATCAGAGACAGTAATAGAAAAGAGAAAAATTCTTGTTAGAGACATAATAATAAATCACATTGACGAGTACTACCACAAGAGAATTTTGAATATCACCGAGCCCAAAGAAATTTTGAAAAAATTAATTGGGCAAAGAAGAAATGAATCTAATGTCACAGCAACGTCAGTTCGGAAAAAATTGTACGGGTTAAAAATGAATAAAAATGAGTCAGTAAACGAGTTTTGTGAGAGATTTGACGCGATAGTTAGAGAGTACGAGACTTGTGGCGAGGGCGCAGAATTAACAAAACACGAGATGAGATCAGCTTTCTATCAAGCAGTGACTCCAGTAATCCCACAACTAAGAGACGCGGATTTGATTAAGAGAACAAATTCAAAAGAAATGACACTAGAAGAAATTAAATCGTTTATTTCACAGCTGGAAGCCGAGAGGAAGAACGAGCAAGATGATCCAAACATCAAAGCAAATAGAGTCAACTGAGGGAGCCGAGGCAGAGAAGACAGGTGTCATAGATGTTCGGGATCTGGACACTGGGAACAACAGTGCCCTTGGAAAGAAAAGAGCATGTGGGATTGCTACAAATGCAAGAAAATAACGGACCACAAAGCCAGTGATCACGAGAAGTATCCTGATCGTTTCAGGAAACGCGAAGGTAACACTTTTAGAAGCAAAGATTTTAAAAAGCATGATAAAACTGAATATAATAAAAATCAGTATAGAGGTAGAGGACTAGAGAAAAATGAACAGAAAGGGGTTAAGAGTAATAAAAATAATAAGAGTACCAAAAACATTAAGAGTAATTACAATAATTATAAAATAGTTAACAATAACAGAGATCAACATGGAAAGGAAAGCCTTAGGAGAGTAAGAGGGGAAGAGGAAGATGATGGAGGTAAGAGTCAAAACGAGAAATGTATTACGTTCATAGCCGACTCGGGGGCTACAGATCACGTCATAAACGACAGCCTATTTTTGAGTAACTTTAAAAAATCTAAAGATAAAATAATTAAGAGTGCGAATAAAAATGATTCTGCAAACATTGTAATAGATGGAAAAGGCGATCTATTGCTCTACAGAGATGGCGATGAGAATAATATATTTAAATTAACGAATGTAATAAGCGCAAAAAACGTATCTGAGAATTTATTATCACTAAGAAAATTAGCTGACGCAGGATTTAACATATATTTAAATGATAGAAACTTAGAGGTTATAGAGAATAATACTAATAAAATAGTGTTAGAGGGAGAATATGAAAAACCAAACTGGGTTTTGAATTTTAGAGTTAAAAATTATTTAAACAAAAAGCCAGACGAAAATATAGAATATGATGTTTACTGCTGCAGAGCTATAATGATGAAAGATGATGAGATTAAAGGGCAATCGCAAAGAATCATTCAAGAAAAAAAAAGTATTAGAGTGCGAGGGAGTAGAGAGTGAAAAGAAACTGAAAGATTCTGCGATTGGGAGGGAGAAAGAGAGCAGCACGTCATCATTTAGAGAAGAAGATTTAAAGAGTTCAGAGTCAAAGAGGCCAGACACAGAGAGTAAAACAGAAAACATAGAGAATTGGGATTCCAGCTTAGTAACAAGAGAAACAGTCAAGGTCGATAACATCGAGTCCATACAAAATATAGAAGAAATGATTTCAACAAATATATCAGAGAAAGATAAACGTGAATCTGAGAAGATCAACGAAGCCATGTTATGGCATGTCAGACTGGGTCATGCGTCAATAAATTACTTAAAAAAGCTTCAGAGTATTAATAAAAAATTGGAGAAAGTAAAATTTGATCAAACAATCAAAGATTGTGAAATATGTACCATGGCAAAAATGCAAAAATTGCCATTTAAAGAGACAAGAACTAGAGCAGAGAAACAACTTCAGAGAATCCACACGGATACAATGGGACCAATAAAACCAGTGTCGTACCCTGGACAAAAGAGATTCATCATTGTCTACATAGATGACTTTTCGAGACTTGCAAGAGCATATTCAGTAAAGTCAAAAGAGGAAACCGGCGACACATTAGAGAAGTTTCTGGTATCAACTCGGAACTTACTAGGTAAAAATGAGAAAGCGTGTTATCTACGATCAGACCAGGGCACGGAATTCACTGGAGGCAAATTCTTAGAGGTACTGAAGAGAGAGAAGATAGAGGCAGAGTTCGCATCTCCGTACACACCTGAACATAACGGCGTGTCTGAGAGATTCAATGCGACAATTCAGAGAAAAGTAAGAGCATATATGCTTGATTCAGGACTACCATCGACTATATGGGAGTTAGCAGTGGATGCAGCAGTGTATGCATACAACAGGACTCCACACAAGTCAATTGAATATCAGATTCCTCTGGTGAAGTTTGCACCAAACGCAAGCTGTCACTTTGACCAGATAAAAAGATTTGGTTGCATTGGATACATAAAAATCCCGAAGCCAGAATCCAAATTTACTGAACGAGCATTTAGAGCGGTCCTGGTTGGATATAAACCAGTTGGATACCTACTATGGCATCCAAGCACGAGAAAATTTCTAGAGTCGAGGCATGTAAAATTCAATGAGAAAATTGTATACAAAGATGTATACAAAAACCAGCATTTAGAAGAAACTAGAGAAAATTCAAAAGAAGAGAATTCGATTGAATGGAATTCGCAGAGAGAATTAGAGAAAGAGATTAATATTGAAAAAGAGATTGCGAAGTCTGAACCAAAGAAAAGAGGTAGACCGAGCAAGAAAGTCAAAACACAAGAGAAAATAGAGAATAAAAAGAGTCAAATTGAAACAAATAAACCATACACCAGAAGTCAGAGCAAGAGAAAATTAAAATTAGACGATACGAGTAAAATAAATTATATCTACAAGCCAGTAGAGGACATAAGCTTCACGAAAGACAAAGACACTCCAAAAGATCAAACAAACGAGAAAATTAGAGATGAAGATGAAGAGATACACTGCCTTATGGCATCACTAAATGAAGATCCAGCAAGTTATGCTGAAGCAATGAGAACACGAGAAAGATTATCATGGACAGGAGCCATTAGAGACGAGATTGAATTAATGAACAAGAATGAAGTTTGGAGATTAGTAAGTAGAGCAGAAATTCAACAACAAGGGAAAAGAGCGAACATCATAGATTCGAAATGGGTATTCAAAAAAAAACTGGAATCTGATGGAAACACAAGGTACAAGGCACGGCTAGTGATTAGAAGATTTAAAGACAAAAATAAATACGATCTCAAAGAGACATATGCGCCTGTATCAAGGCTACCATTAATTAGAGCAGTGCTGGCAATTATTAATAAGTTCCACTTATTTTCGTGTCAGTTAGATGTAAAGACAGCGTTCTTAAACGGAGTACTGGAAGAGGAAATATATATGGAGATTTCAGAGGGTCTAGAGGTCGACGAACACACGAGAAAGACTATGGTATGCAAGTTAGAGAAGTCACTATATGGTTTGAAAATAAGCCCAAAGAAGTGGAACATGAGATTCACCGAAAAGATCAAGGAACTTGGGTTCGAGAATGACTTGCATGAGCCATGTCTTTAGACATGGAGGAAAGATGGAGTAATGGCACTAATAGTACTATACGTAGATGATATATTAGCAGCCAGTAACAGCGAGGAAAAATTAGAGGAAATTAAGAGTCATCTTAACAGTGCATTTGAGATGAAAGATCTAGGAGAGCCAAAGAGTTTTCTGGGGATGCAAATTCATAGAGATAGAAAAAAGGGATATATGACAATTAAACAAGAGAGATATATTGAAAGTATTTTAGAGAAATTTAATATGAAAGAGTCCAAACCACAAAGTACACCAATGGTCACGAAACAAGTAGAGAATCAAAGCAAGAGAAGAAAATTAGAGGAAATAAAAACAGAGAATTCATTTAAGAGTGGAGAAATTAAAAGAGTACCGTTTAGAGAAGCCATCGGAAGCCTGATGTACCTAGCAAATGGAACCAGACCAGATATCTCATTCGCAGTGAACTACCTAGCCAGAAAGCAAACAGAGCCGACAGAGAGTGATTGGTTAGACGTAAAGAGAATATTGAGATACTTAAGAGGGACTTCAGAATTGGGTTTGAAATTCACGGGTAAAACAGAAACTTTGGAGGCGTTTACTGACGCGAGCTTTCGAGACAACGAGGGGTCAATATCAACAGGAGGCTATGTAATCAGAGTATTTGGAGATATAATCGCCTGGAGAAGTCATAAACAGAGCTATGTGACACTATCCACATGCCAAGCTGAATACTTGGCAATGAGCGATGCCTGTCAAGAAATTATATCCTTAGACAAGGCCACGAGATTCATAATTCAGTGTTATTGTTATTAATAATAACCCTTCACCTGACCTTATATCCTAACAATAATAATTGGCGTCTGTTTCCAGCGCGCAAATATTCTATCAAATGTTAATTACTGAGAAATTGTTTCTTCAAACCTGGCTAAAACTTTATGATTTTAATTAACTGAAAATAATTGTTTACTACTTTAAAAAATTTTAATTAACTAATCGGGAAAATTCACGAGGAAATTTTTCATTGAATTTAAGTTCCGGAAAATTTTTATCCTGTTAAATTTATGTCGTTATCGTGAAAAAAATTTCTAAGAAATTATTTAGCAACGTGGATTCTAAGTTCGAGATACGTTTATATAATTGTTGGAAAAAAATCTACGAGGATTTGATTTTATTTTATGTTGAGAATTAAACTCATGACTAATTTTTAATAAATTTATGAGTCGGATTAAATTCAGAATTTAGAGAATTGAATTGTTAATTGAAAATTTTTGGTAAATTCAATTATTAGCTGATGACTGAATTTGTTGAGTCAATGTAGTAATTCGCAAAAGTAAATTTTTGTCAATTTCTTTGTAATATTCAATAAAATAAAATAAAGTAAGTCAGTGTGCGTGTGAAGAAGTGGCGGATATGTGTGTGAAGATTAGAGTGGGTAATATGTGATAGAGAGTGTAAAACGAACTCTACTTGTTGATGGTTTGCCCAGTAGAGCAATCCAAATCTTAGAGCGTGAGGGTCCGGTGGACAGCGCGATTTATTTAATATTGGACGACCCCTACTTGATGGTTTGCCAAGTAGAAAACTAGCACTAAGTCGAAGTCGCCGGTTGTCGCCCGAAATCCTCCGGTAGTTGAAAATCGTAGTGTTAAGTTAGTTGTGAGTGAGTAGTGTAGGTGCGAGTGCACAAGTTGTTAAGTTGATTTGTTATAAATAAATACCAGTTAATTTTTTTAAATGAAAATTTATTTATTTCAGATCACCTTCCTCACTCTCTCTTCCTGTAAGATAAGCTCTCTGCTCTGGACCGATTCCAGGAACCGTGATTAAAAATCCTGGTGGCGCCCTTTTGTTAAGAATTTTAGTTTTTGTTTAGTTAATTAATTAATTAAGAAGCCAATCTGAGCGGTTAACCCCGTTACACAAGCGACAAAATTACAATTAGATCTTAACGTTTGATTCTTATTGTAATCATTACAATTAATGTTTACACAGTTATTACATCAAATTTTCCTTCAAGGTTAAATACATACCTAATATAAAAGTCGCTATACATGCCCATTAATCAGTACATGATAACTCCATGTACTTGAATATCTATGATCAAATATAACTATCCAAATACATAGAGTGATCATATACTCGTACATGAGCATCAATTTGGGCTTTTACCTAACACATCATTTAAATCAAGTTAATGAACAAATTTGATCGATACTGCTAATTTCAGTTAAATTATTCAAAAGTAAACGAATATTTAATTAGCGAACAAAATTATAATAATAAAATTGAACTTTCACGACTGAAGTCAACGGTAACATGATAAACTAAAAATTTGATGAATGTAAAATGAACGATATCAGTGCGTAGATTGAAAAAACTAGTGATGAAGTTGAACACAAACCCAACTTGGATTCACCAAAGTTTGCGAGAGGAGCCGATGATGAAGAAATAAAATGGCATCTGACCCGTAAAAAAATTTTCCAATCAGACTCTATCAGGCCAGATATAAGCCGTCTATATCAGGGCTTACATGAAAATTGACCATATCAAACTATATATGCTTTGATATATTAGACCATATAACTGGCCGGGTATAAAAAAATTGTATATAATTATATATTAAAAATAGCTGTATATAATTATGTATAAGAACTAGCGGACCCGACAGACGTTGTCCTGTACACACCCCGTTAATTCGAGAATTTCGACATTCTTCAATAAGCTGTTACTAGATTATGTGGCGCGCGCAAGCGCGCTCGTTTATGAATACTAATTTCGTTGCGTATAAAAATGCAACTCATAATATACATTTCATGAATACAATTCTTTGAAAACAAAGTTTTTCACAGAATTGTCTACTTTTTCATGACTTAAATAAAGACGTAATGATTGCCAAGAACGAACTCTGGATAAAGCTACGTATAATTGACCATGATTAAATACATCTTTTGTGAGGTCAACTGCTATTCTATTAAATGTCTGACCCTGGGCTTTATTGATCGTCATACAAAATGCAGTTTTTATGGGAAATTGTCGTCTCTTAAATGTAAATGGGTAAACATTTTCACAATATAACGTCACACGATTTATAAAAACGATTTCACCGGCTTTATCGCCCGTCAATATATTACATCGCAAGACATTAGTTGATAAGTCTAGTACCATGAGCCTCGTTCCATTGCATAATCCCTCACTTAAGTTTAAATTTCTTATTAACATTATTATAGTATTTTTTCTTAAACGTAATTTATAAGGAGGGAAGTTTGGTGGATTTAAAGTATGAAGATATTCTGGCAAAATCGCGTCAGTCATGTCTCCATTATCGCAGTTTTCGGTACTGTCTATAGCAATATAAATTTTTCTGTAGCTTCATGTAAAAGCTCAATAACTTGTTCATTGATCATGTCAACATGAACGTTTCTAGCAGATAAAATTACGGACTTAGTTAGTTCTTCAAAACGCTGTGTTTTGATAATATTTCCGTATAAATATTCTACGATATCGTTAGCTTTTGAAGTTGGACATGCGTCCGGTAACAGAAGGTTATCATTTATATCATTCAATGAGCCATCGCCGACATTTAACAAAAATTGTGAAAATTCAATTTCTTCTGGTAACGCCCGCATATTTTGTGTTAATGTGAATTTATGAAACGTTCTCCACAGATTACTATATTTTATTGATAAATTAACCATTTCACTTCGAGTTGCATGAGTTAGAACGGGAAGAAGTTGACGAAAATCTCCACCTAATATCATTATTTTTCCTCCAAATGGTTCATCAACATTCATGATATGACGAAGGGTTCGATCGATTATCTCTAATGCATATCTAGGAGACATAGGAGCCTCGTCCCATATAAAAACATCCACACTCTTTAAATATCGACCTTGAATGGAATTGGGTTTAATATTTGAAGATGAATCGGAGAACATTGGAACCGGTAAACCGAACGTTTTGTGGACTGTTTTTCCGTTAGGTAAGAGAGTAGCTGCAATACCGGTATAAGCCATAGTACAAACTATTTTGTTTTGACTTTTCAATAAATGACACAACGTCGTGTATACAAAAGTTTTTCCTGAACCTCCTGGTCCATCAATGTAAACGCAATTAGAACGGTGATTGCCCTTCTCATTGATAATCTGTATAACAAAATCTACGATTTCTTTTTGTCTTACATTTAATTTCTGATAATATGCTTCGGACTCATCATTACTTGAAGTGTGTGTTTCAAAGTCATCAGAAATACTCTCGGTTTCGGTTATTTGAGGCATTTTCGGATAATTTGATAGATGAACGCCCTCTTTGTTAAGCATAAAAATTATGAAACTATATGCTCTTCGAATGCCATCGTTTACACCAAATCGACTATAGAGATCTTCAGACATGTGTTCTTTAAATTGATCCCATAGATCTTCTGGATAAAGAGGCTGACAATGGATTAATATGCGTACAAATAAACAGCGCAGCTGTCGCGGCATCATCCATACTACGGCTTCACTCATTACACGCTTCCATTCTTGACCATCCTCTATTAAACCGAACGCTAAACATGCGCTTGTAAAAGTATCGAGTACTTTTCCATCGACTGTTCTGATTTCTTCGTAACTTTTTGCACCCTTGACGTTGACAAGTAAAAGCCGAAGATGAAATAATTCTATTTGGGATGGACTTATTGAATACATGCGACCTATTACATTAAAGTGTTTTCGACGCGGTTGCCAACTATAAGTATTCGTATTGTCTAACTTTTTAAAAACGTAATGGTGTGGGATTTCGCTGTAAGTGTATTGTCTAGCTTCTCCGCTTCGTTCATTCAATTTGAAATAATCTATCAACATGGTTTGTTTTTGTAATGCTTCTTGCAAGGCATTTTCATCACAATCTTCAGTTATTGTAATATTATGTTCATTCGGTAAGTGTACCGGTAAACGAATAATTGAGTGGCTTTTATCTTGCAATACTTTTGAAAAAATTCGCCAAACCGCTTCAACGGGACCTATGTAGGTATGTATACCGGGCATCAACAAAATCGCGGATTTCATCATGGTTTATAGTTGTGCCAGGTTCATTTTGAGGATGTGGATCATTATGTGTTCTATCTGCATTTAAACTATGTAAACTCCCATTAATTGTTACTGCAGCTTTGTCATGACCCTTATAGACGTATTTATATAAATACTTAACTGCTTTTACGGATGAAACTACTTCAACATTGATATGACAATTGAACGTCAAAAGCAATGTGCGGTTATATGGTACTACGTATCGATTATCAAAAAAAAATTCATTGTTTCGAGTAAACATTGTACCATCATTTTTGCGACGATAAAGAGGATATCCATTTTCATCCATAACAGTTTCGTTTTGAAATGCTCTGGAAAATTTTTTTGAACATTTTCCGTCTATTAAGCACCAATCACCGCAAGGACCATGAAGCATATTTTTTGTAACGATATTATATAGCCTGAAATCTAGGTCTTTATTTGGTATTTCAGCACATATAAATTTATCAACAATTTCGGGAGTTTTAATTTTAAAATTACTTTGTAATGTAAGTAACATATGTAGATGTGGTAATCCACGTTTTTGAAATTCGATTACCCAATTATAGGCAATAACTTTACCGAAAAGATCATTCTTAGTTATTGATTTAATTAATGCATTCTTTTTTATGTCAAATACGCGTGCTACTAAGTCTGGTCTATCGGATGCTGTTTGATTCGGCATTAAGTTTTCCGTAATTTCAAGCCATTTCGGATTACACGTCATTGTAATAAAAAGATCTGGCTTACCGAATTTTCTGACAATTGACATTGCATCTTGATAGTGTTGTAACATATTACGCGGAGAACTGGTGAATGTTGATGGCAGTATCACTACTTTACCAATGTTGCCGGGTGTGTTACTATTTTCATTTCTCGATTTCAAATGATCTAATAGCCCTTGATATGATTCTGCTCGTAATTTTTTTGGTTAAACCGACAAAAATTCAATCGATCTTTTCAATTTTCACATAATTATCCACCACCCACTGCTGTGTTAAACGACGACCCATCAAAAAAACATTGAATTCGTCACGGATTGCCAATTTATACTTATAATAATCCGCACGTGTTACTCTTCGTGTCGTCTTCTTAGTATATGGTATATTCGAATGCCAACCTTGATTACCATGAGGACAAAATAAGGGATACACCCATGGCTCTGTATTAGGGTCCATTGTACTTATACGCTGAAGGGTTTTGGTATTTTTATTTGCAACTGTGATGTATGATTCCGGTATGTCACCATCCGCAGTCGTTGAAAAAACTGCTGCAACTTCATTTACCTTTTGAAAATTGTACCGTCGGGCATCTAAGCCGGGTTTTAGAGTAAATAATAGATTTAATCCAGGTTCAATAACATTTCCGTGCAAATCACGCGTAGAATCATTTTCTATAACATCTTTCATCATTTGATATGACTTTGCGAATACATTATGATCACGAATTATGGAATCTATAGTTCTAAATAATTCTAAATCACATTCAATATTTTGCTGTAGACGAATTTCTGCTGCTTCATTGGTGTCTACAATAAAAAGTTGACCATAACTTGGTGTTTCATTAATTGATGGATACAATGCCGTATTCATTTGATAATAAATCTGTCCTTGAATTTTAAAGCAATATGGTCCTCTCCTTTGAGAATTGAGATTGTATAAATTAGCATTAAATGATGCAAATGAAAAAGAACTGTTATAATTACGTATTCGTTCGAAGAAATGTCTCGAGTTTTCATGTGTTCCTTCAAATAAAGATTTTAAAATTACCGGAGGTTCGGGCATCGGTTCTAATTTAACTTCTCCATGACGACAACACTCGTTAAAAGAATTCTTTTTATTAATAACTTGTTCAAGAGCGAAATGTTTTGACCCACAATGTTGACATATTATATCCATTTGGCCTATATAATTCTCATGTATTGTATTAAGATCATTTAGTACATGAAAAATTGAATCACCTGCGTTAATATATTGTGTTGGATCATTAATCACTGTTGCAAAAATATCGTGACATGTATTTATAGTACGCAAGGGTATACTGGAGGGATTTGATGAAGTTTCACGTTCCTTTGTCATATTCGGATTCTCTGTATTCTTAGAATCACTCTCACTACTTACTGGAAGAATATTTTCATCAGTTAAATTGCAAAGTGATAAATTCCAATCGTTATGTTGTTTATTCATCCGACGGTTTCGTTGTTGCTCATTTCTTTTTCTCTCCGTGCTTTTTTAAATTCGGCCTCTTCGGTAGGTGTTCGAATGATTTTTCGGCGTGGTATTCTTACAGAAGAAGTTAAATCAAATAAAAAGTAAAACAGAAATTATTACAATATTTGCAATGGGAAGATTTTTTTATTATAGAGTAAGTTTTCACAATAGAACTACAGAGTAGAATCAATAAGTTTATTGAAATAAGATACAACAATAACAAAAAATTATAAGATACACTACAAAAATAATTGTATTAGGTTTTTTATTAATTTCAATCTGATCTTATTTTCATCAAATTCATATTGTTTAATCTTAGGTAGGTCGGTAATATCTTAGTATTAATAGGTAGATTCTGGCATTAATTAGTACGATGGTATAAATGTTCGTCTTTATAAAATAATATATGTCTATAGTCGTATCTGTTCTTTACTGGTAAAGTTCTGTTCTTGTTATCAAATCAGATTATCAGATATCCCTGTACCGTGATCTTCTTGAATCTGAAACAAAAAAAGGATTCATTAAAACTAAATCCTACGTAGATTGATAATAGAAAACCAATACAAAAAACAATTAAGGAACGATAAAAAAAGTTGACATAAAGCACTTAATTTACACCAAATCGATGACTTTTGAACCTGCCCTGTTTAAAAATATTGATTGAAAAGAATTAAAAATGATGAAATTCGAATTCTTTTCAATAATTTCAATTCTTTTGTTTGTATATATAGATATACAGTTTGCATGGAGTGACCACTTCTCAATTCTTTTCAATCATTATTCGTAACCAGGGTGATCCGTTCATATGTGGCTGATTAATTTCTATCTTTTTGTACTCTGTCAAACACATTTCATACAATTTTTTTTTTATTTTTCTTATGTAACCTCAAGATAGTTACAAATTAAAAAATAAATCATTATTTTGAAATATCTTTAATTTTGTGAAAAGTCAACTTTCGGGACGCTATTTTATTTTCTTGATATATATATATATATATATATATATATATATATATATATATATATATATATATATTTTTTTTTATTTAATTATCTCAGGAGAATACGAAAAATTCATGCAAATTGATCTTTAATGTTATTTCGAGATTTTTGAAATAATCTTACTAACTTGAAATGGTTGAAATTTTTGGAGTCACTTTTATTTCTGTTTAAGATACTTTGATTTATTTCTTATCATCCTAAAATTTTAAAAATGAAGTTTTTATTCGCTTTCTATTGCTTTATTTTTTATAAATTAGAATTTTCTCTTTTCAAATTATAATTTTTAACTCGACTGTGAAAAATTTCGAGGTGTGTAACAGCCTTAAAATTCAAAGAGTATAAAAGAAAATAAGTCAATCGTAACAAAAACCTAATTGTTTTTGATTAAACTTTTGTGAAAATGGGATTTTGTAAAAAAAATAAGCTAATCCCAATCAAAAAAATTCAGTCAATTTAAAAAAATTTCCAATGATCTTATAAAGTACAGAAAATAATTACAAATCTCGAAAATATTTTTTTGCTTAACATCTCGAAAAGACATTAAATATAACTTTACATGACCTCATGATATTCATTTCTAAAAAGTCAATTAAAAGACAAAATTGTGAAAAAAATTTTTTTAAAAGTTAATTTTCGACAACGTTATGGATAAACGAAAATAGCAAATAACTTTTTCTCTAAAATTCACAAGTCTTTTTTTTTAGTTTGGTGAAATCATTTAAAAAAAGTTCGGAGCAATGTTCTTGACAAAGTATAAAAAGATAAAAAAGACTTAATTAAGAGACTAAGGAAAAAAAGTAGTTGATTTAGCAGGGAAGGCTCCATATATAGTTGTAATGAAATGAATATGATATTCAAGTACTGTATGAAAGATAATAAAGTGATGATAAGAATTTTATGATATTTATAATGGAGTTAAAAAAAATATACGTCGAAGGTTCAGTAATTTAACTTATTGACTTATAATTGTTTACAATTAATCAATTTTACACTGTAGTAATATTCGATAGTTCAAAAAACTTGTCATGTAACAGTGTTTGAGACATCAAACAATTAAAAGACAACAATGAAATCAACAGTCAGTTCACAGTCACGATAATATATATTAATATCCGTCAATAATTAAAAATACGGAGCGATAAAATTACGATATAAAAAATGAAAAATCATCTTACCTATCAAATGAGTTAAAAGTCGATCAATCTATCCCCATGAGATTAGCAAATGTTGCATTGGAAATCCGTAAAACACGACCGTACCTAAAAGTAAAAAAAAAAGTTATTTATAAACATCTATAATTAAAATTATTATTACATTTATCGGAAATAATAATATCAGTACAATTATTACAATATTCGTATTTAAAGAAAAACATATTTTTTATTGAAAATCAAATACTTACGAAATGACATATAATTTTACTCGAATGTCGGATGCAGAGAAATCAGAATCATAATAAATTGCTTAATTCTCATGACTATAATTTTTTTAAGAATATCAACAGTAAATGATAAAAAAAAAACTTCACCGACACTGGTAGTGTTTTGCGATAACGTAAGTTCTAGTTGCACTTTTATTAATTATCACACGTATAGACACGTACCCAAACGTATTTGGTGAAAATGTTTTTATTTGTAAGCACTGAGAACTTCAATGACAGTATAACTTTATTGTACGATGCTAATCAACGGCAATTACGATAATCACATTGATATATCGTCTAAATATAAGTATCGAAATACAAATGCTGGTTAAATTTAACGGAAATTCTTTTTTTCGTCGAATGCAAATTATACTCTGCCGTAGCAATAAAAAATTAAGGTTAATATAATACGGAAATTACCTCCCTATACTATCTTCGGTGGGGGAAATAATGACCTTAGTACAATTGTCAGAAATAGCAAAAACGGCCAAATCTGTATATCTGTATTAAGGTGAAAGTTGTCAGACCTGGTAAATAACCGTTGTTCATAAAAATGTAATGAATATACTTAGAGGGCAGTTCACAACAGAAAGTATAATAATCATATATTATTCTATTGAACGCACACTTCATGAATGTACCATTTTAAAAAGTCAATATAAAAATAATAATAATGGCTACCGCCATTTGGAGATAATTATAAAAGTTATGCATAATCCAAAATGAATGAAATGGAATTTTTAAACAAATCATTAAAAAAAAATTTTTAAAATAGAAAATAAATTTCAATAAGTATAAACTTATAATAGTGTAAATAAAAAAAAAATTAAAAGCATAATTAAAATTAAACGTTTTTAAATTCTCAGAATAAAAATTCTTAAATAATAATTTGCTTACCGAAAATAACTTCTGTTCTAAAAATAAAAAAAAAACCATTTATTGAACTTAACTTTTTTAGAATCATTATTATGACTTAATTATATTTTATTTAAAGAATTCACTTATGAACAATAGATAATAGCTACATCACAATCATATTGATACATTTATATTGATATGTTATTTTGAATAGTTATAATATGTTATAATGTCTTTATCTTTCTATAATGTATCTTATAACAACAATAATAATTATTACTTATAGTCTTAATGATATTACCTATCTAACCTATCAGGTATACAATTTCACATTGGGTACTTTTGATACACTTATTATTAAGTATCACTTACATAAATAATCCGAACGTCAGGTACCAGGTAGGTATCAGTCTTCATAGTTTTACTGACTAACACTACGATAGGTTTCAAAATCCATAAGTAAATTGTTTAATGCACATAATTGTGAATGTAAAACTAAATTAAGAAAATAAAAGAAAATTGTTTTCAAAGGAACTGAAATTAAGTTTTTCAGAAATTAACTTTCGTTCAGTAATTTCGAAGAGACTGTATTAAAAGGAGCATATTCAATATTTAAATACTTTTCATTTTTTAATGTCGGACTATAGAAAAAGTAATGATTTTTATCAATAAAGAATAATTATGAGAAACAAAAGTAAACAATTCACAGATTCTGACCACTATAACATGCTGTCAACCGGTTAAGTAATGAAATTTAGTCGCACACATTTGTTTAAATAATTAAACGATCATTAAAAATAAAAAACTTGCAGTAATTATTACTTTTCTTTTTGTTAAAAACTTTAAAGATCACGTAAAATAATTTTAGTGAAATAGTTACGTGACGCGACTGGACACACGGTAGACTTAACCTATTAGGGATCTTTTATAAGCAACTTCAGATTCTTCAGTAGTTTTGCGTTTCGATGCAGTGATCAACCCAAAGGATCTCATTTGTACGACCTCGAGGGGTGGCTTATCAGTGTCAAGACGAATATCTGCGCTGCTTCGAACCATTAAAATAGATGATCTTTGACCTGGAACACAACAATAGGCGGAATTAGATTTAATTAACCGATAAACATTAATAAATTAATAACTTTATAGATTGTACTCACTGCTGTCTAACGTAGTTTCACCAATAATGGTCACGTAGGCTCCTTTAGGAATAGTCACCGGGGTCCGATAATATGATATAGAGACGCGCAATTTATACATTCCGTCAATAATCACTCCACTGCCAATCGTAGATCCATATGATACCACAGAAGCGAATGGTAATTTCAACCAACCTGAAACAGCTAAAAAAATTTTCAAAAAATTATAAATGATCATCTCCTTACAACAAACAAATTAAAAAAAATATTTGAATGTAAAATACTCACACAATCGGCCACTTGAATCAGGAGCATCTTCAAGTTTGACGATTTTTTGTTGTGAATCATCATCATCATTATCAAATAAGTTGTTAGCAATTTCAATTGCTGAGGCGTTCGTAATCGATAATTCTACTGGTCCTACGCCATCCGCTGGATTACTGAATCTTCTGTTTACTTCCGACGCCCTTGAGCGATTGATTGTAACGATCTGTAAAAAATTTAATTATTATTATTATATTCCATTATTAGCGCATTAATATATAATTATAAGAAGACCTATATTCAAAAATTATAATATTAATTAATTATTAAAAAAATACTTACGTTACCATTACGAAGCGTTCCAGAAAATTCGATGGCTTTTTGTCCCCAGAAGAGTACTCGAACTCGACTACCGCTTCCGTTATTAATAATTATTTTAAAAAGAGAGGTCATTCCTTGACCCTGACTTTTGCCGCTTGGAACTTTTTTCATTCCTTCGATCTGGTCAATATATCCACACAATTCGCTGTAAATTAAAAAAAAAATCTCAATTAATACATAAGAATAAATACAAAAATATAAAATGGCTACTTTGTGCAATTTATGGTGTTGAAAGAAAATTTCAAATATTTTACGAAACGATTTAATCAACAAAGTTCAATTCAATACTCACATCGTGTCATCACCTATAACCCAGTAATTAATTTCGTCATTCGTTGTAATAGTATCGATAAGGGCTTGTCGTGCCATTGTTAGATTTCTTTTAGAATATAAATAACACAAAAATCAATCAAATGATGCACAAAGCTTAGAAGAGAAGTTGACACGTCCGTACTCGGTAAAATCCTCCGCGAAAAGAACGCTAATCACACGAGGCACTTTAGTTATTATGGTCACTACTATTGCGCTACCAAGCGCAAACTATATCTCCGGTGAAAAAGAACACTAATCACATGAGGTAGTATAGTTATTATGATTACTACTATTGCGCCACCAAGTATAATAAACTATGAATTTATAATAACGGTCACTTGTACAGATATGGTCATTAATATGTAATAATATACGGAAATTACCTCCATATACTATCTTTCGTGGGGAGAATAATAACTATAGTATAATTGTCAGAAATGACCAAAATAGCCTTATCTGTATTGTGAAAGTTGACAGACCTGGTAAATAACTGTTATTGATACAAATGTGATGAATATAAAGGGCAGTTCACAACAGAAAGTGTAATCATACTATTTTATCGAACGCACACGTCATGAATGTAACATTTTAGGGAGTCAATATGAAAATGATAATGGCTACTATTATTGACAATGAGAATACACTTTACGAAATTAAAATAAAAAAAAAATTATTAAAAAACTTATAAATTTTCAATTAAATTGAACAAAATTAAAAGCATAACTAAAATTAAACGTTTTTAAATTCTCAGAATAAATTCTTAAATAATAATTTGCTTACCGAAAATAACTTCTGCTCTAAAAATAAAAAAAAACATTTGTTGAACTTAACTTTTTTAGAATCATTATTATGATTTAATTATATTATATTTAAACAATTCACTTATAAACAACAGATAATAGTTACATCACAACTATATTGATACAATTATATTGATATGTTATTTTGGATAGTTATATGTTATAATATCTTTATCTTTCTATAATGTCTCTTATAACAACAATAATAATTATTACTTATAGTCTTAATGATATTACTATCTAACCTATCAGGTATACAATTTCACATTGGGTACTTTTGGTACACTTATTATTAAGTATCACTTACATAAATAATCCGAACGTCAGGTACCAGGTAGGTATCAGTCTTCATAGTTTTACTGACTAACACTACGATAGGTTTCAAAATCCATAAGTAAATTGTTTAATGCACATAATTGTGAATGTAAAACTAAATTAAGAAAATAAAAGAAAATTGTTTTCAAAGAAACTGAAATTAAATTTTTCAGCAAATTAAATACTTTTCATTTTTTAATGTCGGACTATAGAAAAAGTAATGATTTTTATCAATAAAGAATAATTATGAGAAAAAAAGTAAACATTTCACAGATTCTGACCACTATAACATGCTGTCAACCGGTTAAGTAATGAAATTTAGTCGCACACATCTGTTTAAATAATTAAACGATCATTAAAAATAAAAAACTTGCAGTAATTATTACTTTTCTTTTTGTTGAAAATTTCAAAGATCACGTAAGATAATTTTAATGATGAAATAGTAACATAACACAACATGACACATGGCACTGTCAAAAAGTAGTGTCCCTTGTCATTTGAGACTCCATTTATAGAAAAGAGAAAAGTAAATAAAAAAATAGAGAAATAAAAATAAAAAAAGTAATCACTGTAAAATACACGCTGAAATCCTCTAGTCATTGTAAAATACACACTGGAACTAAAGTTGCGTGAACTCTCGGATCTTAAAATAAAAAGTTCTCGACTTGGATAGTAGAAGCTACGGTAAGGGATAATTCAATAAGTCCTAGACCGTCATTTAGATTGTTAAATCTAGAATTCCTTTCATTAGCCTTCGCACGGTCAATGGTGACGATCTAAAACAAATAGAAAAATTAATATTATAATATTATATATATTATTATGCATTTATAATTTCAATTTAAAATAAATTAAGTAATTTTATATTGTAATATAAAAAACTTACGCTTCGATTAGTCAGAATTTCTGAGTATTGAATAGCTCTTTCCCCCCAAAAAAGAACGCAAATTCTTCTATTGCCACCGTTATTGACAATTATTTTCAGAAGCATGATTACCCGCTCATCAAATGCTCTGCCGATAGCTACATCTCTCATGCCTACAATTTCATCGACATACCCACGTAATTCACTAAAAATAAATATAAACAAGTTAAAAAATGTAGAATATAATAATAATAAATTGCATGAAATTGATTATTTTAAATTAATAATTGCTAGTATTATAATAGAATGTACTGTGAATTAAGATGGCCGAAACAGATTAGTTCGATTTTACTTGAAAAAAAAATTGATTTTTAAAGATAAAAAAAATAAATATTGAAAAAAGTACTTACATAGTATCATCGCCAACAACCCAGTATTCGATCTCTTCATCTCTGGTAAAACTATTAATAATATCTTTAGGATCCATTATTATTATATATTTATTAAAATTAAAACTGGAAAAACAGTAAAATGCGGCACGAATAATAGAAAGAGTTTTCGCGTTTGTACTCGTTGAGATCCCGGTAAGAAAGAGCGCTAATCACATGAGGTGGTTTAGTTATTATGGTTACTACTATTGCGCCACCAAGCGCAAAAACAATATACAGGAAATTTTAAATAGAAATGTCACTTTACATATACTTACTGGGGTGAAAGTTGACAAAATAAGTTAAGTAGCTGGTTAATTACCATGAAAGTTACTGTCATTGATTTAGTTACAATTTTTTTTTGATATAGTTTAGAATAATAATAATAATTATCACATTGTGGAGTTATCCACATTTTATTTAAAATATATATACTAACTATAATATGACGTCAATTGCATATATTTATATATATTCTTATGCTGTTTTAACTTTCAACCAATGAGAAGCTGAGTTATTGAGGCCTCATATTTTTGTCATGTACTTTTTATTAGAGGATAATCTGGACTGTTTTGATAAAAATTATTATTCAAGAGTTATTTTGATATCTAACGTCATTACCTGTACACTTATCCAAATTCGACTAATCAGTAGCATGTAAGTATATACTGTGTGTGTCAGTATGCATATACCGTATGAGGGAAATGAAATGTAGAAGCTGTGTTAACTAAAAAGATGCATCTATTACCACACTCCACGGATGAAATTTGTCGACTGGATAATAGCAGCCACTGTCTAAAATTATTAACACGGATATTTCTAGGCGTCACCGAAAATTTTCAGGGAATGAAATGACTGATTACTGGCCCGGATACTATCCGTGAAGTACAGCAATAACAGCATCGTAAATCGCAGGGTAGGTAGACGAACCGTCTTATACCATGCTTGGCTGAAGCGGAGTCACGGCGGAGTCAACTATTATCTCACACAGATGTTGTCGGTACATGGCTGTTTTCGGGAGTATCTTCACCGCTTCAAGCACGATGATTTCCCAGAGTGCCCGTCCTGCTCAGAAGTCATTGAAGATGCGAAGCACGTATTCGTCGTGTACCTTCGTTTTAATCCTCAGCATTATGAACTGGAAAGTATCCTGAACCAGAAAGTCCAGCCAGAGACAGTAATAGAAGCAATGCTGTCATCACCAACTGCCTAGAATGCAACTAGCTCTTTTGCCTCAGAAGTCCGCCTAGCCTTACGTTCCATTGAAAGAAAAAGAACAAAAGACTGCAACCAGAAGGAAGTAGGAATAACACCTTAGCTCCTAGAATGTAGAGTAGTAGCTAGATCCTCCCCTCTTGAAGTCATGCCTAACGGCAGTACCGTAGGGGATCAGAGGCCGGAGGCAGAGGAACACGGTTTTAATCGGTAGTGGCTGTTAACGGCAATGATCCTCTGTACTGTAGCTGCAGTGTCACACGTGAGTCGGTAGCATGCTGAGTCCGACACATCCCGGCTCAACAACACCTGAGCTAGTTGAAGATGAGAAATGTCGTTCCGTAACCGCTATAAACACACACACACACACACACACACACACACACACACACACACATACACACACACACACAAAAGCATGCATACATAGTCACAACCTCACCAGGATAGTCAGGGAAGCTTTGAGAAATTTCAAAAAATCTAAGAGAATGGTTGTTTGTTGATGTAATTTTTTTCCGAACAACTTATAAAGGGCTTCATCGATCAACTTTAAAAACTAATAAGCATTTAACCCTGAAAATCCACTTCGATCGCCGCTAATTTGATCGAAATCGATCGATTCGTTCGAGAGATATCATGAACGAAAAACTTCTAAAAGTGTTTTTTTTTTTTTTTAAGTAATTGGTTTTACCCACTTTTGCAAAAATCGAGTTTTTATCAAATTTTCGAGGTTTGATGACCACAAAAAGCTTTCCTAACTATCTCCGTGTTATGTCCACCCCAAAATTTTTCTTTAAATTTAAATCACCCGCGCAGATGGAAGACTTCTCCATGCGCGAAAGCCACAATAAAATAAAAGCTACGCGACTGCTGGTTGACTAGCGGGGACTTCTGCAATCTCAGCACCGCGAGTATTTAAAAAGGCGATTAACAGCAAACGCCTTGTCTTTGCTCAGTTAATTTGACTTCCGCGTTTAACTGACGGGCCCGTGCCTTGTAAAAGTCCCTTATCTTAATTTGCGCTGCACTTAAGACGAGTTCAGATTCGGTTCAACCGGCAGGTCACGTATTAGTTTTAATTATCTACGAGTCAGGATTCTCAAAGTTCTAATTTGCCCTGCACTTAGACGAGAGTTCGGTCAATAAGTATAATATCTTTTAACTTAATATCTTTCAAGCTAAATTTGCGCACTTTACCCTACGGGGGACTGGAGGACGTTAGCTCAAACAAATAAAATTCATTAATATAATTTCGATTAAAAACCAATTTGTGAAAGTGTAAAAGTTTAGGTGTTTATCAAAATAAATCTTAAAAAAGAATTGAAATTCCATTCGAGTTCGTTAATTTCATAAGATAAGAAGCCCTTAGAAGAAGCAGCTCAAATCCATCCTACTCCATCCGCTGTGAGAACCAACCAAAGGGCCCAATCAAGGAACAGGCGCTACCAGCTGCCCTGAAATCACGGATCTGACCATCAATAACGTTCCTGTAACAGTAAGTACATCTACTCTCATAAAAAATCCGTCAGTCTCAAACGAAAGCGTGGTAAGTTCGTATCTCGAAAACGTCCCACATAAATAATTAAAACAACGGAATTAAAACCTCCGTTGTATATTCTTTAAACTGTTAGTCCAAACCTCCACCGTTTACGCTACCGCTCTAAAAACACCCTTGGACATAACATCCGCAAGGTTGTGACTGTCTGTATGTAGGTATGTATGCATGTATGTATGTATGTATGTATGTATGTTTGTATGTATGTATGTTTGTATGTTTTTTTTTTTTTTTTTTTATAGAGGAGGTAAAATGGATTTATACCAGGACTTGATGTTGGTGCTAGGACTAGGTGTTGGTGCCTGGGTATGTCGGGCTCAGAAAACAATATTATTTTGCGACAATACCGACTAAACATCCTCCCCACTCCTTTACCCAAAGATGTTATAGGTAAGACTGGAACGTGACCGCGTTAGCATTACTTCAATCCAGTCCATGTTGTGTCTTATGGCACCTACTTCTTGTTTCTACTAGTTTTTAATCCCTTTCTGCAATTTTTTCTCTTAAAAGACGCTGCGCGTAGGATGCAACAGCTGACTAGTTTTCTTCTTTTTTGATCATTCAAGTTACCAAGCTCTCAGGGAAGAGCGTGGGGCCTATTGTTTCTTCGGTGCTGAATCTGTCATCCTTCCACCGATCACACTCGAAAAACGTGTGGTCGGCGTTGTCAATTCTGTCTGTTGGTCATGATTCTTGCTAGGCTAGACAACGTCTTGTTAGCTTTCTGGCATGCATTATCGAGGTGTTCGCGAAAAGATAGTTTCTTGTCTATCATTACCCCCAAATAGCGCAGGGCCCTTGTCTGAAGGACTCCAGTTTGTCAGTGAATACGCGATTGAGTGCTTCACGGACTTCGCTCTCGTTAGAGATTTCATTCAAGTCATTCAAGCTTCATTCATGTCATTCAAGCTTCTTTTGCTTTTGCCAAGTCACTTTAGTCCAGGTATCATCCCGGACAGCGGCCTCTTCTTGTTGTTGCCCTCTCCTTGCCGTGAAAATCTCTCGGGAGTGACCAGAGGTTGCTGTGATTTTTTGCTCAGACTCGAAGACGTTTGAGTCGTTGACGCCGACGTCGTTGGTGATTTATTAGCCAGCCTATATGCCGTACTAATAGACATAACCAATTTTCTAATTTCATGGTGGAGATTTCTTTTGTCCTTTACGAAATCAGCTAACTCTTCGATCTTGCTGCCGAGTCACTCCATTGGTGATTTTTGGCCGATGACGGTCGGTAGAAAGTTGATCCTTTCTCGGTGAGCATGAAAATTGTTGTAAGTAATAGGCCCTCCACTATCTTTCAAAACGTTGCTCGGCTGTACGTCTACTTCCATCTGAGCTGTTGCGTTACTCTCTGCAGCACTACTAGACAACAAACTACTGAGGTTAGGCTAAGTAAGCCTTTGATGACTTGTAAGTCACTCGCTCTTAAAAAAGAGCTAATTGTAGATAAGCTCTGAAAAGAGCTGTGTAATCAGTACTGCTGAGATGTCATTTATTGATGCTATGATCTTTGCGCGCTCACAACCAAAAACACTACACTGTAGATTACAAGATTTGCACGCTTGTTGTAGACTTTTTCGTCGGAGCTTGATTAGTAAAAATAGACTGTGTCGTAGCATTTTCAGTTTCAAAGATTTTATTGATTTAATTTATTACACACAGTTTGTAGCGTATATCCATACAGTATTATTTATTTATTATGTACCTTGCTCTGACGCTTACACAATTCTAAATAGTGAATTTTTTTTTTTTTTGTTATGATATGCTGTTATATAAATCGATTATTATTATCATTATGAAGAGTGAGATAAAGCGAGAAAAACCCAATTAGAAATTTTAAACTAGATAAAAAAAAGATAAAAATGTGAAATGTTTATATGTTATTCATTACAATATGTTGTGGTAACTTATATTTACAGTAGTCCTTGATTTCTGTTAGTTTACAGACGTTTGATAGCATTTTTAAGTTGAATTTTTCATTATAACATTTCATTGCGTGTGTTTTAATGATTTCGATAATGTATTTAATGGTTAGATTATTGTGTAGGTCTTTAATACGCTTATCGTATTGAGCACTACCAATCATACGCATTATTTTATTTTGAATAATTGGCAGTCTGTGATAATTTAAATAGCACGTATTACTCCAGACTGGACATGCGCATAAGATGATAGGTAATGTGCACATTTTATATATAATTAATTTATTATATTGGCTTAGAGCATTGTTTCAGCTAATAAGTAGATACAGCAACGATACTGCTGAGTTGATCTTGCAAGCGACTGACTTAATGTGGTTCGAGAAAGTTAGTTTAGGGTCAAGTGTGCGGCCTAAGTATTTTGCTTCGGTGAATTGTGTTAATTGTTGACCATACATAGTGATGTGAGTCTTGATAGCTTTTTGTTCGTGAGAGAATATGATGATTTAAGTTTTATCTATGTTGATTTTGATTTTCCATTTAGCATAATAACTCGCAAGTAGATATATGTGATTTTTCAGGTATTCAAGAGCCATATCTTTACTAAATGATGATGTATGGATTGCGGTATCATTTGCGAATAGAGCTAAGTTTGATTTTTGATATTTAGGGATATCGTTGATGTCTATGAGAAATGGGATAGGTCCTAAGATCTAGCCCTGAAGAACTCCTGCGGCTATATTTCTTATAGGACTACGGCCATCTCCGACTACTACAGAAAATCTCCGATTTTTTAGATAGCTATCTATCTATTTGATTACGTAAAGAGGTATGTTTAATGTGTTTAGCTTATAGATTAGTGCTTTTCTCCAGACAAAGTAAAAAGCTTTTTCAAAGTCTAACAAATGTAAAGCAGTCCTCCTATTTTTATTAAATTCAGTACTGATATGGTCAGTTAGTCTGACTAATTGTTGTGTAGTAAAATGTTTAGGTCTTAAGCCAAATTGTTCTGGTATTAAGATATCATGATTAATAAAGTAATTTCGAAGACTTTTCCTAGCGTAGATAGGAGACGAATTGGCCGATAGTTCTGCGGAAACTTTTTGTCTTTTCCAGGTTTATGGAATGTTAGGTTTTGGCTTCTTTCCAGGAGTCTGGAAAATATGATTGATTCATTGATGCATTGTATATATGAATTATTTGAACAATAGCTTCTTTCAGAAGATTTTTCCAAATAAAGTTTTACAAGCTATCAAAACCAGGGGCGTTTGTATTTTTAGTTTCATTTTTAGCCTTATATATTTCAGTAGATGATAGGTGAGTCAGCTCAGCGGTATTTATCGATGATTCACTTATTTCTCGATTATGATGCGTGACAATTCTTTCGGTGAGATCGTCACTGAGATCTATAGTTAATTTATGAACCTTTTCAAATACATTAGCTAAGGAATTTGTTTTATCACAGTCATTATAAACTAGTCCAGTTTTGCCATACAATGTTGGCATAAGATTATTGATATTTTTACGCATTTTCACAGCATTCTATAGAGAATTATCTTCTAAATTTAGTGTTTTTAATTTATTAGTAATGTTTTCAGTGTTATACTTTTTTATTTCAAATTTATGTAAATGATAGAGGTGATTTTTCCATTGTTTATGGTGAAAATTGAGGGTTTTCTGAAATTAACGCCTATGGTAGTTTCTTGTTTGGATCGAATCGAGAATGTGTTGGGGAAGTTGAGAATATTCATTTGATTTTTTTGTAGGAATAGATTTTTTGATAGAGTGTTGTATTATTTTGGTGAGGTTTTCTACTGTATTGTCTATATGCATAGGTGTTATTAGTTTATTATTTATTTCACGTTTTTTGTGAATATTAGATCGAAAACTGGACAGGTCTGCGTTTTTATAGTCTAGATAGTGTAATGGGTAAAATTGGGGTTATTTTTAAATAGAAAATTAAATAACTCTCAATCGGCGACCCCCCCAATTCGGATTTGTCACTCGCCGGAGTCCAGGATGAAAAGGGGTGGTCAGAACGTGTTTTTGGCACAATAAAATAATCACTCAACTATAATCAACTAATAAAACCTAAGAAATAATTAAATCAAGTGTCCAGATCAAAATGATTCAAACCAGGTTATGTTAGGAAACAAAATCCATAGTTTATTCATTAAATAAATTAGTAAATCAAAGAAAATAAATCCCAAGTGGGAAAATCCAAATACACAATAAGTCAAAATACTAGTTTTACAACTTTAGGTTATGTTAGAACTATATCGACAGATGGTGTTGACCGAAAGAAAAAACACAAGATACAAAAAGGTACAATTTACTAACTCAAGAATGTCCATACGTCGGTACAATCTGCGCGTATCTTTCGAAGATCACGAGGATCCGGTCAAAATTGGTATTTACAATATATTATCACTCATACAACTCCCGCACGCTGTGAGTTCCCCCCAAAGCAAAACCACGAACTAAATTTTCAAAAAAAAAAACTAAATCCCACCTCCCGGGTAACTAGACGTCAGCCCGGGTCCTGAATCTCTATCCCGAGAGCGAATGGAGAGTTTCCATAATGGAGAGTATTATTATAATATAATAACCATATTATTATTATTATTATTATTAGTAGTAGTAGTAGTATTATATATATATATATATATATATATATATATATATATATATATATATATATATATATATATATATATATATATATATATATATATATAGATATAAAAATCAATTGCTGTGCGTTAGTCTCGCTAAAACTCAAAAACGGCTGGACCGATTTTCAAAATTTTTTTTTTTGTTTTGTTCGTTATAGTTCAGGGATGGTTTAGAAATAAAAAATTGTTAATTTTGTATCGAAATCTCTATTGTTACGCTTGAGCCTCAAGGTTGCAAGAGTATACAAAATTGTCCAATATGCAGGAAGATACGTACAAGTATACTTTGGGTATATATATATATATATATATATATATATATATAAATATATATATATATATATATATATATATATATATATAAAAGCCATATATAATAGCTAAATTTGTCATTAAAGACAAATTTTTGGGAACTGGGGGAAATAAAGGATAAAGCGGGAAGGGGAGGACCTTTACTCAGTAGGAATTTTCGGTAACTGAAAAAGTAATTCGGACAGCCCAGACCGGGAATCGAACCCGGATCGTTTGGTTACGCGCCAAAGGCTCTATAATTTGTTATACATTTATTATATAAATAAAACACATAAAACATATTAAAATGACCAACAAGTTTCATTTAATAACTTAATACCAACTTAATCGTCTACAATACGACCAGTGTTAATTGTTGACAAAAATAAATTAGAGTTTACAGGTTAAAAATCACAAATCAAAATTTGTAAAAAAAAAATTTTTGTGGGTGATACGAAGTTCACCGGGTCAGCTAGTATATATATATATATGTATATATATATATATATATATATATATATATATATATATATATATATATATATATTTAATTTACAAGCATGTATGGAATACACTCACATCTTATGCTTGTAAAGGTGGATCCTAGGAACTATCCTCTTCGCCCCCACCTACACGGCGTTGGATTACCTACTGGATTTTGGCAGAAGGCCAAAATCCAGGGAGAATTTGAGTATTTGGAGGTGCCCCAAAAAGGTACTTACCACTGCTCTAGCCGAACCGAGGTAGGTCACTGCCGAGAGTTGTAGATGGAAGAATTTTCCCGATACAAACTACACTTCCGAAGACTTCCGATTTTCTGATCGCCAATTTTCGCTTTTAACAGTTTTTCAAAAAGTCACTTACAGCGAACCAGATCAATCGTTTTTGCCCGCTACACGTTGTTTACAAACTATCAATTTAATTGGCAATTCCCTCATTATCTATCCGTTCACTGTGTCAAATTCTAAGTTTTAGTTTTCGATAGAAATTTGATTTATTATTTTAATCGGTCTTCTTTCATTCTCTAACCATTCCTTGCTTTTCCATACTAAAATCACTCGGGACTTAGAATATTTTCGTTCACTTAAATTATTTCTTAGATTACAAATTTTCTTCAACCTAAGCAAATATTAAAATTATAAACAACGCAGTAACAATTTTAGTGGACATAAGCTTTACCTTATAATAAAGAAAAATATTTTATCACAAATATAGAATTAATTACATCAGTCATGGAAAAATTATAAACCAAATAAAACAAAATATAACAAAAATTAAATAATAATATTCCAATAATTACTAATTATGGTCTGAGATCTCTTGGTTAAATAATATGAACTAAGTCCAATAACATATAATAATAATTCGATAAATAATAAACAAAATAATACTCGTTCGTAATAATAGTAGTAGAAATAATAATAGTTATAGTACTGAACGTGTGAATACTAATAAGATAAAGAAAAAAATGAATTATTAACACAATAAATTCGGCAAATTCGACCGGCCAACGTATTAAGAAACTATAACATTCGAAGAGTAGGTAGTCGCCATCCTCTCCCTCCTCTATCCGTCAGTCCCTTTGTTCTACTCCCGTCACTCTTCCCTTTATTTGGAATCACAATAGTTTGGATAGTTACGCTTAATAGTAGTATCATTAATTATGACTAGTATCGGCAAATGATCTGAGTCGAGTTCATTTATTGTAATGAGCGTCGTGATTTTCTGAACGTTTCTATTAAGGACGATGTCTACATTAGACCGAAGAGTATTAGTATAGGGATAGAGAGTGTAATTATTTGTATATGCAATGTTTATTGAATGCTTAAGCATGTAATTATGTAGTATTCATCCATTAGTGATGGTTTGTTTGCAGTGCCATTGAGGATGTTTGGAGTTTAAATCTCCTATGATAATAACTTTATCGTTCAATCTTAATATTCTATTCAAATCATTTATATTTAAGTTTGTTTGGGGAGAATTATAACAGCTTACTATGTGTGTATTATCACATAATCCCCTTCGATATTTTCAGTTTGGACGGGCAGCACTGTATGACAAATATCATTGTTAATAAATATTGCTACTCCTTTTCCTCTGTTTTCACTCTCTCTATTTTTACGATAGCATTTGTAGTTATTATTATAACATTTGTCGCTCTTAATGTGCTTAGTTTCGTTTATTACCAAAATATCTACTTTGAATCTGAAAGCAAATTTTATAAGTTCAGTTAATTTATCACGAATTTCATTGGCATTTTTATAAACTAAATTTATAGCGTTATTTCTCGACTCAGCCATGATTTATACTATTACTTATTACTACAACTCTATCTAAATCGTTACTACACGAGCTCAATTTTTCATTCAGGTTTAATGTCAACTTTAAGAGTTAGCCGAATTACATATAGAATTTAGTTTTTGTACGACATTAATTAAATTATTAACCCTTCAAAACTATCATCTAGAGAGATTCTCTCACACTTTTTTTAAAACTTTTTTTCTTACTAAATTCAAATGGAATGATCGTCTAAATTTTTTTTATCTTTCTTAAATTTAATGCTCTAAACGATACTAAAAAAACTAAATTTTTTAAACTTGAAAAATAAATTAAAAAAATTATTTTTTTTATTATCTGCGAGAGCTTCTCTCATCGCGTGAGTTAAGTCAGGCACACAAAAAATTGGTGTTCGTATGACTTCGTTTCATTTCGGCTGTCTCTATGGTTTCTAGCCACCATTTTGAATGTATATAGATATTCAAATAAACAGTATTCTCAAAGTTGTTTACAAGTGTATCTGTACACCAGTATTTTTATCAAAATACAAAATGGAATAATTTATAAATAATTATTTTTAATATTATCCTAGTTTATAAGTGCTATTATTCATTAAGTGAATAATGACAGTAAGTGAATTTGTAACTGTTAAGAAGTCGAGATTTACCCAAGCCAGCTTAAGCTTATTATTATTATCGCTAGTGAGTTGGCGGCGATCTACGCGCCGCTTGACGGCGCATACGACTCCTCTCCCCTACATTCTTTATTCTTTCTTGTGCTATGTACACTTGTTCGTTTTATGTGCTAACACGTGCCTTTTTATATTAATTATTACCTCTGCATTCTACGTTATATTATTACAATATCATTAATTATTCAAGATAATATATTATCATTTAATTATATTTTAGAAGTTAAATAAAGATTTATTTAGATTATTAAACACAAACATTGGTTTATATTCAATTCACTTCCTCACAGTAACTTTAGATTTTAATTTTTTTCTGACATAAATACATATGTCACCTAAAAATATGTTACTATTTCAAACTGCTAGTTTATAAACATTCATAAATAACAAATATTCAAATGAATAATATTTGATATTGTATTTTACTTGATATATAACCTAAAATTATTCAAACTTCGCGCTTTTCGCTTGTGCAATAGGCGTGAGATTTTCTCTCATCACGATAGCGATGGCTGTAGTATGGGAGGTGTATGTTCTGAAGGGTTAAGCTTACTTATTAGACTTGAATTTGAGCTAGTGTTGCAATTATTCTGTGCAGTACCATGGATAAGTGTGTTCGAATCTGTGGTGCTCTCTGTTGTTGTTACTATTGCTGCTGCGTAGTTGATTTGTAGCGTATTTCGTTCCATTTAATGTTTTGTTGTTGGTTCAAAATTTTGTAGTAGTCCCCTTGACTTTAGTGGTAGATATTGTGTGGCATCTATTGGTGAAGGTTTTTTGTTATGAGTTGTGTGTACTTGCATGCCCTTGTCGTCCATTTTCTGAAGATGCTTTAAGTATATTGGACATTTTTTGAAATTGGATGGATGACTTCCTAAGCAGTTAAAACACGTGGCTTGGGTTCCTTTGGATTTTCGACACTCTGCGGTGAGATGTTCTTCTGTCTAGTTGACGCATCTTGGAGTATTGTGGATTGACTTATGCCATGGCCAAACCTTCGGCATTTGAAGCACTGAATAATTCACCTTGAATTTTGGTAATCTTCCCACTTAACCTTAAATGTGCCCAAGTATTTAATACGTTTTATTAAACCGATTTGCTCTGGGTTTGCGAGAGTTGTAAAGTACGTTGGCGTAAAATTATTGCTATTTCGTTGACTCTATTATTTACGCTTCATTAAAACGCACTTAGTTACACTGACACTCCGATCTTTTTCTACTTCATCGATAATATCTTGAGGAGTGACTCAATGAAGATTTTTTAAGATATGTCGTTTTTCATCTTGTTTGTTTTTGTAAGAGTGGAACTGGATTTCTCGTTTCTTGATGAGAGTTAAAACTGAGCTGAAGTCTTCTTCGGTGTTGGTATAAACTATGAAGTTCACATTAGTTGTTTAGAAATATACCCTTTCTTTACACTGTGATTTGATATTTAGTATTACTTTACTGATATCGGTAACTTTAGTGTATACCACAATTAGTGAAATCTTGCGTAGTTTAGTTTGCCAGGGGTCACTCTCGCTATGCCTGTCGTCTTCTTCCGATTCCGAGTAATTATTAGATACCGTTTCGTCGTGCTTTCATTTTTTGGTTTTTGTTTTGGCTTCTTGCCATTTTCCTTGACCGGTATCAGTCGTTTCTGGGTCTCCGCCCATAATGAATGAATATTACTTGACGCGTTCACTATCCTACTCACTACCATCCACACTCTTCGATGGTCACATGCGGTTTTTAAAGGTATCGAGTTGAGAAAGGAGGAGGAAAAGGCGGCTGCCAATCAAAATTTGAGATTGCTTCTCTTCCACTGTTTATTTGGAGTAGGGACTCGCTACTCTAAAAGATTGACCCGCTACCTTTCACCCAATAGTAAGGGGAATTGGAGGTAGCGGATCAATAGAAAACGTTTATTAGTCCCCACCAAATTCAATAATTTTGGTAAATGTTTACGATAATCTTTTTTTATTGGTGTCGTGTTTTCAACAGTAATTTATTATAGGCTTTTCGGCTATAGTCAATAAATTTTAGTTGAGAATTTCCTAGACAAAAAAAATTGAATAAAAAATCAACAATTGCGTAATTTAGTAGTGAAGGTTATTCCAGAAAGTTCTTTAGCTGAGAATTCTGTTGAGACGCTTTAGGTTAACAGTAGTTGAATTTAGAATTTTTGGTTAAATTAATTTTAGGCCGGTGGGCTGAATTTAATTAATTTAGTCAATGTAGTGGATAAATTTATTGATAATTTTATTGTACTCAGAAGATGATTGATCAAGGCTTGTCAAGGAAGTTATTAATTGAATTTCGAAAGTTATAAGTATAATTGACATTTAGTTGTAAGACTTTCTGGTAGTGCCGGCGTAGGTAAGAGGGTCTCACAATTAATTTAGTTTGTAAGTTAATTCTTGAAATTTGTTAAACTTTACCATTGAATTCAAAAATAATTTTATTTATTTGAATAATTT
Source organism: Cotesia typhae (assembly GCF_013202065.1). Taxonomy (NCBI): domain Eukaryota; kingdom Metazoa; phylum Arthropoda; class Insecta; order Hymenoptera; family Braconidae; genus Cotesia; species Cotesia typhae. The sequence continues at coordinate 152,924 of NW_027423745.1, forward strand.
TCTCAGACTTATTTACAGCCCTCTCGAACGTCTCACAATCTTGTCTTCCCCCTCTCATGCTTTCCCGGTTCCTGGGACACTATGTATAAAATCCCAGTGGCACCAATTTGAAAGAGAAAAGGAGTGATCAACTGGACCCGAGCTAAACACCCTGGTTACACACTGATTAGGACTAAAAACAAATACACAGCTTTAAATTTGAACAAGTATTCTTTCTCAACAATGCCGCCAGAGCGTGCAAACAAAACTGATTAAACGATAGCACTTAGGTGGCAAATGTTTTGTACAAAAATCTAGTGAAATTCTGGCACTCCGATCGATGAAAATTATTTCCTTTTTTACCAACTGATTGACACCGACATTTTAAGTATCTTTTTGTAAGTTATTGACAGTGAACGACTGTTTATGCTTTGATATTTGATGTCGACAGTTGAATATTATTAAACTTGTCATAGTTATCATTTTGTAGTGAGAAGAAAACATCTTGAATAATAAATAAAGCAATAGATACAAACAATCACAGCTATCTGACAATCGCCTATATGAAAATTTCAATCTACTACGTTTTAGGCATACTAGGCGTGGCTATGATGTAAGCTGACGAGTCTGTGTCATTGTCTATGCGAATCTTACCATTACTACATTTGAAATATATTAGAAAATTAATCGCCGATAAGCTTATTGATCGTAGATTCTACTGATGTGAAATTAAACTTTTCAAGGTATGATTTATATTTGATTTAGTCACCATAGATCTTACGAGATCATTCGATCTTTAAGTGACAAGAATTTTGTAATTACTAACCTGAGTTAGGATCATACACAGGTGTACAACCATCATCTTCATCGTCTCCCATACAGCCACTTCCAGCACCAGAAAAAATAAGATCATCGATGAGTCCTGGTAGTCCTGATGCTGGAGTCTAAAAATCAATCAATTCATGTGAGATAATACTTAATTCGAATTTAGTTGTTAGATATGATAAAACACTCTATTCATTATCGTTGCAATAGTATACGACAGTTGATAAACATGAAGTTGTATTTCAATTATCGATTTAAATGGTCTTAGTAAGACAAAAAAAAATCAAATTTATTTTAATTATTTAAAAAACCTTTCGGTTTTTATTTATGGTGTCACGTAACAGTTTTTCAAAAGTTTTAAAATCCCTCTCTTACTTTTCAGGTAGATTTCATTAAAAATCTAACTATTGGATTTGTCCTCAAGGCCAAGTTTTCACCTGATTTTGCTATCATATGTTATAAATAGTCAAGTAGGTCCCAAAAATAACATTAGATGAAAAATTTATGTGTATATATATATATATATATATATATATATATATATATATATATATATATATATATATATATATATATATATTGTAACAGGGTAAATTACCCTAAATCGATAAGTCGCCAGAGATCGATAATTAGTCGACTCAGCACTGGCGCGCCCCGATCTTCGGGGTTTTCCGTTTAGTAATTAAGAGAAGGGGGGGGGTGGATTGGGTAAGTGCTCGGGAGTCGGAGAGTGACAAAATCAGAAGAGGTTTGATAGTCAGCCGCACCGGTCACTACTCAACAAAGCAGCAGGTAATTATTTTTTCGCACGTGAATTTTCGGAACGCTGCGATGATTTTTTAAGATTGTCTTTCCAATCTTTTAGACAAGGTTTCTAACGTTAGTTCTGTTACAGGAAAAACTGAACTTAGAGTGAGGACAATTCCCCGGAGTGAAAAAGAATCTAACAACCGGTACCTGGAGGACTCACTACGGTAGACAGACATCGTGGACGTAGTAAGACAATTACCCAGCTACATTATTTCATTCCGTGGGTGGAAAATAGACCGCGGTTTGTACTCGGTCTATCATTCCTCTTCTTTTCTTAAATTTTATTCAATAATTAAATCGTAGAACATTTGCTAGTTTTTGGATTAGTGATTTTCATGGGGGTTTATACCCGAGGATCACTTAATCGACCTTGCGGGGGAAAGTTTTAATATCTAAAAGTTTTCAATCAATTAACTAACATCTAAGAAAATTCATTAAACTAATTTTTCAATAATTAACTGAGTAAAATTGATTGATCCTTGTCATTGAGAAAATTAGACAAATTTTTATTCGTGGAATTTTCGTCAATCGTCAGTTGTGTGTCGCATAAATTCCAATACCCAAGGTCAAGCAAAGACTTGACTAGCGAATGTTCTAGCAATTAAATCTGACTATTTCGACTCGTGTCGAATTTTTATAATTGATAAAATGATCAGAAAATTGTTGACAATATTTTATATTAAGAATTAATTACTAAGAATGTTTTATATTAAGAAAAGTATTAATTGTGAAGAATATTATCGTAAGAATTTATTATTGAAAAACAATACCGATCAAGGAAAATTATTAAGAAGGTTATATTAGGAAATTTTTATCGAAATTATTATATTATAAATTATTTTAACAACTATAATTTAAGTAAATTTTGGGGATTAAGTCCGTAAAGTAATTAAATTAAAATGAATGACACTTGATAATTGTCAGCGTGGATATTAAGTCTAAGTAATCAGTGATATTGAGTCAAGGTCAACACGAAAAAAAGTTTAGTAAGAAATTGGTCATTATATAGGAATTTTCGTTTCACCGATAGCAAATGATTGAGTAAAATAAAAGTAAATTGTAATTAATTTAAAATCATTTTTAAAATAAAAAAATAAATTATTTAAGCGAAGTGTGGGTTATGTGTGTGAAGAATTGAACGGGTTATGCGTGATAGAGAGTGTTAATAGTGTTAAGTTCGGTAGTCCGGTGGACTTAATTTTAAGTGTGGAGTTAGTTTGTTGTTAGTCCGGTGGACTTATAGTTTTAAGTTTAGCTCTAAGACAGGTGTGGGAGACCGTTTGTTCGAAAAAGCCCAATTAGTTCTAAGACAGGTGTGGGAGACCGTTTGTTCGAAAAAGCCCAATTAGTTCTAAGACAGGTGTGGGAGACCGTTTGTTCGAAAAAGCCCAATTAGTTCTAAGACAGGTGTAGGAGACCGTTTGTTCGAAAAAGCCCGTCTAGTCATCGTATCGTCAAATTGGAGGTTCGTTTGTAAATATCGTTTATTTCGCAGTTGTTCTCCGCTTCGTTAGATTATAAGTGTGTGTGTGAGCGCTAAAAATTGTTAAGTTTGATAAATTTTTATTGTTAATAAAACTGATCAGATTGTTAATTAAATTTTTATTATTTAACAGCACCTTCCTCCACTCTCTCTACCCTAAGATAAGTTTTCTCAGCTCTGGACCGGTTCCAGGAACCGTGATTAATAATCCTGGTGGCGCCCTGATAATTTTTATTGTTGTTAGTTTTGTTTAGTTAAATTAAAAATTGATTAGGGGCCAACCTGAGCAGGTAAAACTGTTACAATATATATATATATATATATATATATATATATATATATATATATATATATATATATATATATATATATATATATATATTATGACACTGGCGTCGACAGCGCCGAAGAGGTCCACCTAAAGTTTGGCTTACCTGGTTCGTAGATTGTTGGGCGCCAGGAACTTCTGTTCCACGGTTCGGTGGTTCACGTTCGATCGTCGTTGGGCGGCGGGTCGAGGCCGAAGAGATTCAAAAGTTTATACGGAGCGAGCAAGGAAATTGATTCGGAATAATAATTAAATAAAATAAAATAAAATAAAAATAAAGAGAGAGAAAAAAAAATAAATGCGCAGGAACGATTACGAGTCACTTTATTTATTTAATAATTAAAGAGGTCGAATAACAATCGCAAGTTCAATTAAAAAAAAAATAACAAAAAGAACGAATAAGATCAATACGAAAAAAAAAATCTTCATAAATAATTCATTGTTCAATAATTTCGTGAAATCGCCAAAATAATAAAGCCAATCGGAATTGGGACCGCAGTCGATCGCAAACAAGGAAACAAAAATTAATTTTCTTGCACGCCAGACAATAAACCAAATCGACAATAGTTTCGCAGACAAAGAAATAAAAAAAAATTCCTTAGTGAAAAGCAACAATAAAAATTATGTTTATCCGTTCTTCTCTTAACAACAAATTTGCGCAGGTCTCTAAAAAAATTTTAATCGTTCGCCCTTCTCGTCTTAACAACAATTCGTGAATTTATTAACAAAACAAAATAAAAATAAAAAAAATAATTGTTTCGCTTGTCTCGTCGTAGCTACAAATTAGAGGTTTATTAATAATAATAAAGGAATTATTTGTTCGCCTTGTTCGTATTAACAACAATTTACAAATTTAACAATAATAAAAAAATTATTTGTTTCGCCGTGTTCGTCTTAACAACAAATCATGAATTTATCCACAATGATAACAAAACGAATAGTACCAAATAAATTTATCAATGGGATCGCTCTGCAATAAATCGATTATCGATCGTACAATATCCCTCAGTTACCCTTCGCGGCGGATAACAGGACCGTCGGTAACTGTTGTTACTCGTCAGGCAATACGCGGGAACAAAGCTCGAGGAATAGTGCCTAGTGTCGCTCTTAGATGGCCCTCACGTCGAGCCAATTTTTTTTACGGCAGGTAATCTCAAACTTTACCACACAAATCGACAACGGTACACAATATTCATTAACAACGTATTACAAAAAAAGATTTGGCACCAGGCACCTGGTTGACGTCACCTCGAAGCCGGAATTCAACAGCAATTGTTGAATGTCGGTACACAGTTAACTTCGGACTTAATTCCGAATCGTAATTAATTATTAATTCAACAACAAAAAAAAATTAAGTAAGCACTTATCGCTTAGAATTCGGATTAATCGCGGATCGCGGTGAAGTCACCCAGGTACACTAACAAACTGCGACCGCACTTACCCCGTTCAGTCGACTTCTCGGCACGGTGTGAAAAAATCTAGGAAGTCGGTATCGGCTGTGCTGACGGCGGCAAAGGTCCTCGGCGATGGCGTTCTCCACGGAATTGGCGTTGTCAGAAGACCAAAAAAAAAAACAACTTTTGATCTCGTCCTTGACTGTCTGGTGTACGGCAATGACACAATACAATTAACTTCGGCGGGATGGACACTCTCACTTTACAAAAATAATTAAATTTAACAACAAAGCGGCTTAATTTGCAATGTAATGAGTATTTCCGAATTTCGATTAGCAACAAAAATTTTTTTCAGCGTATCAAAGGGGCTTGGCAAAGGGATCAGAATTGCATTCCTTTCTCTTTCGTTTTCCAGCAACATGTGGTTTTTCTCTAGCGCAGCAAAAAAACTGCGCGTCCAATCAGCCGTTGTCGGATAAATTCCCATGGTCGATGGTTGGTCGATTTCCCACTTTAGTCCTTCCTTCGGCGTTCAGGTGGAGCCTCGATGTGCTCCCGTCGCTTCAACGTCCAGTCGTTCGTAAATTCCGATTCCGGGTTTCCCTCGTTGATCGTTGTCACTTCCAGATGTCTCCCTGGTCGTTGATTGCGAACTGAACTGCGGGCTCGCCCGTTCGCTTTTCTCATTCGCTCTCTCTCTCACACTCTATAAAATACATCGTGAATTGTCGGACGCATCCATCCATACTTAATATAGTTTTAATTTCTTTGGCGCGGTTCGGCTTAATGTTTACCTCGAGCTTCGCATTCTGATTGGAAACCACTTGGGGCGACACAGGCTCGTCGAATCTCAGGATTCCATCAGTTTAGCCAACACTCAAGACTAAATAATACTCAAACAAAATAATCTCTATTTTGAAATCTAGATGGGAAAATTTCCCATGTCACAATATATATATATATATATATATATATATATATATATATATATATATATATATTGTTATATCTGGCCAAATTTTTATATATTTTTCCTATCGATGGGAAAATTTTCATAAAATCCCAAGTAAAGCCGATAAGAACTTTATCTTTCTTAATGGGTAAAAAAACCCAGAACCATAAAATATATTAGTAATGTTATTTCAAAAGTACTTGGGTTATTTGCTTTAAAATGCCTACACAAATAGCCTAATGCATTTTACTATCTCTAATATTTTTATCACTATAATCCAAAAAGGTTCTTAGATAACATAAAACCTTGGACCCCAAACGATCCATAAACCATTAAAAGTAAATTAGTTTGGGAATAATGGGTTATGATCGTTTGAGGTATTTTTTGTAATCTTTTATAATGTAAAATTCGTTACTTATTTAGTTAACATTAGTTAAAAGAAAATCCAATGTTTAAATGTACAGGGCTGCAATACTGTCACGTGTACACCAAATGAGGATAAGATAATAAACTAACAACTTAAATAAAATAACAAATTAATAAATAAATAAAATAACAAATTAATGAATTAATAAAGCAACAAATTAATGAATTTATAAACTAAAATACATTCGACATATTAATATTTATTATAATATGTCATTTTCAAACTTGTTAATTATAACAGTTAAAAATTAATAATTAATAACAATTATAAAAACCAATAATATATTTGTTAACTGTAGTAATAAATAATAGAACCAATAAGAAAAATTTGTTAATACGTAAACATTATTATAAGTACTAAAACGTTGAAGATTGTTAATAACAATTAACATAGAGATAATTATTTTTAGCTAAATAATTATTTAAACATATAATTTGTGACGTGGGAAATTTTCCCCACTAAAAATTTCGCATTAGATTTATTTTCTTGAAAATTAGTTAGTTTAGTTGGTCAAGCTGATGGATGGCGGAGATTCGACGCGCCTGTGTCGCCCCAAGAGTTGCCGGCCAGAATGCGAAGCTCGAGGTAACAGTAAGCCGAACCACGCCAAATTATAACGTAGTTTACTAGGCAATTTACTAGGTAATAAACTATGTAATCGAGAGAGTGAGTGAGCGAGAGAGTGAATGAGACAAGCGACCGGGCGAACCCTCAGTTCAGTTCGCAACCAACTACCCGGGAGACATCTGGGAGGGTCAACGATCAACGAGGGAAACCCGGCATCGGAACTGACCAATGACAGGACGTTGAATCACTGGGAGCACACCAGGGCCCCACCTGAACGCCGAAAAGAATACTAGATTGAGTATCGACCAACCATCGACGATGGAAATTTATCGAAGACTGCTGATTGGACGCGCAGCGTGGTAGCTGTGCTAGCGAAAAGCCACAGATTGCTGGCACAACGGAAAAGCCGGCAATTCTGAGCCGGCCACTGACACGAGTGTTGATTTTTCTTTTTGTTGTAAAAATTTTTTTGTCACGTTGCGAAAGCAAAACGACAAGTTTTTTTGTAATTTTTACGTGAATTCAGCCGCGCCTTGGCGAATTACTCAATTGTACGAGTTGCTTTTATTTGTGAGCCGATCGAACCGAGGTTAGAACTTCTCTCGGGAGTTATTTTATTTGTCAATCGACAAAGGTCGAGAACGAACGAACGTTTTGGTCCTTTTCCATCGACGGAATTTCCGAGACGCCATCGCCGAGAACCTCTGCCGCCGTCAGCCACGCCGTCACTTTCTGCTGGAGTCACATCTTCACCAGGAAGTCGATTGAACTGGGGTAAGTGCGGTCGCAGTTATTACTACACCTGGTTGATGTCACCGAGTCCGTACTTAATTCGAGGTCGGAGAGGTCGGACCTGTCCGATTTAGAAGTATAATTAATTATTAAGTTTTGTTTTGATTTTTTTTTCGATTATTGATGAAGTTTTGTGAAATTGCACACTTTTGAGACGCAATTTTTTTTATTGACGTCAGCCAGGTATTCGGTGCCAAAAAAAAAAAATTGTAATCCGTGTAAGGAATGTTGTGTATTTTGTCGATTTAGTATATCAAAATTTGAGAATGCAGGCCGAATAAAATTGGCGAATCAAGGGCCATCTACGAGCGTAGTTATTAATCATACCTCGAGCTTTGTCCCGCGTGTTGCCCGACGGGTAACCAGAGTTACCAATAGTTCATTTACCCGCCGGAATTGATAACTGATTGATTGATTGTGACATCAATAGTCAAACGACGACAAATCGATGCTATTGATAAATTCGACAGTAACATAAACCACGAACCAGTTAGAAATATTTTTTTTATTAAAAAATTTTATTAAAAAGAAAAAAAAAATTTTTGGTTACTTGTCTATTACGAAGGGACGCCAAGACGTTTATTTTTGTTAATTTTACTTTATTTAATTTTTGAAACGATCAAAATTCGGTTGCCACGATAATTCGATAATTTTTTTTTGGTATTGTTAAATCCGGAAAATTTGTTGCTAGGAAGAAAATACGAAACAGTACATTTTTTTTGTTGTTGATTTTTTTTTTTTTTTTTTCTTTTTTTTTTTTTTTTATTTAAAAAATTGTTATTACGAAAACGGGCTACGACCATAATAGTTGTTTTTTCTTAAATTCGAAATTTGTTGTTACGAGACAACCAGCGAAACAATTGTTTTTTTTTGTTGTTAATTTTTTTTTGTACTTATCATTTGTTGTAAAGATAGTAAAGCGAGGTCACATATTTTCCTTACTTCGAAATTTTGATTGTCATTGAATAAACACGAACTCATTATTTATAATTTCGATCGTATTCAGATTTTTTTTTTTGTTCATTGCACAGTCCCCGCGCATTACTGATTTCTTTGGTGGTCTCAATTTGTTTGTTATCCCCTTCGACAAAATATTCCGCATCGATTTTCCTCTTCGCTCCACGAACTCTAGAATCTCTTCGACGTTGACCTGCCGCCCGACGACGATCAATTGCTGAATCCGAACCGTGGAACGTCAAGTTCCTGGCGCCCAACAAGCGACGAACCAGGTAAGCCAACATTTAGGTGGAACTCCCCGGTGCTGTCGACGCCAGCCCGTGAAGAAAAACCCATTATAAATTATTATTATTAAAAAAATGTTAGTTTGTGTATGGGTGTGCACACAGACAAGCTAGCATCAGGGCAGTCCTTTACCTGCCCAAAATAATTACGGAGTAGGGATGATACCCTGAAAACTGACCCTGATTGGGAAATGCTGTGCCCCAACCCAAGGCCCAAGAGGTGGAGCCTTAATTAGGGAACACTTATATAACTAAGAGTTCGTTACTTTGTCTTCTAGTTCCAATATCAGTGCAGTCCCAGTTCAACTATTTCAACAGTTAGTTAACAGCTATTTGCTTTAAACGGTGGTCCATCAGTACCATTTTCAAGTATCAAATTTTTATAGTTACATTCAAGTATCCGCATACTTAGTTTTCTCCACGTACAGTAGGAAAACGTGTAACTGAGAACAACCGTTCACTTTCAATTCGAGTCGATACATTTTTCCCTGATTTCATTCAAGTGTCCGAACACTTTGATGAGGATCGTCAATCAAAGCAAAAAAGTTCTTTTTGACTTTGATATTCAATAAGTCCGCAAATGATGATCGTACAGGGAAATAAAGGAGGGTTCTGAAAACTGCACAATATTCTCTATAAGAAAATGTAAACTTCTTTTGGAAAAAAAATTTTTTTTGAATTGAAAACTCGGACTGAAAAAAAGATAAAAATTCACATAATTAAGGATATTTGGATAACTTGATATAACTTTGGATGAAATCGATAAACGAAGGATATCGTCGGTAATTTTCTAACCTTAAAGTGTCCTGTAAAATCCTTCAAAAATTCAAAGCGCTGCGTTTTTTTTTTTTTTTCATTGTGCCGCGAAGCTTCAAATTCTTTGTTTTTGCAAAAATCACCATTATGAGCAATTTCGTGATTTTTATTCATTTTTTCAATGAAAAAATTTTTTTTCTCTCTAAAATCATTATTTTTCCCATTAAAGAGATTGATTTTTTGAAAAAAAAAAATTTCAATTTTTTTTCAAAAATTTTTTTTTCGAAATTTTTTTTTTTATTTTTTCTTTTTAACGTCTTCAGAATGCTTCACGACAATCAGGTGGAAGTAACAGCTTCTATGGGAGTGAGTCAGTCTGTTGTCAGTCGTGCCTATGCCCGATTTAACGCGACTTAAAGTTACGATCTTTTTGACGCTCTTGAATTGACGCTCTCCCATAGATGTCGTTTTTTTCAAGTTTAACGCAGAAAATCCGCGTCAAGCGTCAGCATGACACCTTTAGACAGGATACGCCTTTTTTGGAAGGAAATCATTATTTTAAATAATGATTTTAATAAACTGAACCAAAGTCTTTTATACCGGGCATCAAAGCACTTGAAAAAAGTGTCAACTTTCAGTATCACTCGATGAGTGATCATCCTCCCAATAAAAACTATTAAGTAATTGAGTCTCAGATGCATCAGAAGCATCGATCTTACATTATACCTACCCGATTTCGATTCATGTGTTGAAAGTAGACCCTTTCCTTCGACCAACTCTTTTGCTACTCTTGATAAATTTGATGTCTTGATTCTCAGGTAATTTGGTTCTTATTTCTCAGGTAAAAACGATCAGTTTTAAATTCAATCCTGTAATTTTTTTTAAATTCATTTTCCTCAAGACTTCTGCAAGATTCTTGTCTATTGTTTTTCTTTACCAGCACATGTTTAATTTTTTTTTTCGCTTTCCGGGTGGAAAGTGGCAACTTTCATCCCGTTGCGCTATACGAAGTTGCCGCTTTCCGCTTTTGTCGGACAAAAAAATAGTATACATCCCTTAGGAAGTAAAAAAGAAAACCCCAGAGCACATATAATTAATGGCCGAGGCGAAGCCTCGGCCAACAATTACATGTGATCTGAGGCTTTTCTTATCTCCCTTCCCAAGGGGTGCATTAAACTATTTTCCAACGCCTATCTTTGCATTTTTCAGCATTATTGCCTTAATGTTTGTCATGGGATTTTAATTTAAATTCCCGCGTCATCGTCTCCCGGGCTGGTCACTGGGATGAGCGCCACTAGGATTCGCCACGTACTGGGCTTCAGCTCAGCTGGTCCCAGTACACCCAAGTACAACGTTTGGGAATTAAAACTTTGCGCTTGTTTAAAATATAGATTTAAATCATATTAATATGAAATCGACTAGGATTAAGCTTTTATAATTATTCTCTCAATATTGAACAGGTTGTCAGACGTCAATGGTGGCTGATTATGAATTATTTAATTTATAAAATTACTCATCGCAACTATTTTATTGCCGCGGAGCACGCATGCGCGGAACTGCGTCCGGAATTTCTGGAATATTCTCACGTAATTGATTTATGCTATGTAAAATTCAGGAATAATGCAAAGAGGTATTATTAAATTATTATATAGAGAGATATTAATTTATTTGATGCTAAATCCGTTGCCGGCGGGCCGGTCGTCGAGAGACTCATTACAACAAGCCCATAAAAGTCACTAATTTTGACATGCCTCGTGGCGCAGGAACACGAGGAAAAGTAGGGCCGCGGGGAGAAAGATCATTCCGGCGGTAGCACTTTGTAACGAGCACGTGGTTTATTTTTCTGATTTTCTAATAATTGTTATTTATACATCACGAGCCGTGATTATTTGAAAGAGTAATTTATTTAGTGTTGAAAAGTTACAGGCAACCAGTGATCAAGCTTTTTTCGCCGTGTGAGCTGTAATTGGGTGAGTCCCGGCATATTTTGGTTGCATTGTGTTCTCTCGGTGGTCATACCAACGGCAACGGTAAGAGTGTTTATTTGACTGTGACTCGACACGTGGTCGATCACAGCGTCTTGAATTTATCGGTTATCTTATGTATACACAGTATATAATTAATTATACGATTGAAATCAATATTTTTTGGTCAATATAATAATGCTCACCGTTGACATCGGTCATACATAAATATAGGTGTTATAAGTTGAACTTATTATTTGAATTTTGGATAGCCGTTGAGCAAGCGTACTGTTGTTATTATTATTTTATAGCACATTTAATAGAATAAGAATTCAAATAAAGCCAACGCTGGCGAAGCCGATAATAGATTCGGCACTTTTAATAAATATTGGTTCATGTCATAGCCCGTAAATGACATAGGGCCATTGTTTGCCATTAGTTTACCATTAAATAATCAATTTATGTCAGAAATACGTCCTTTATTTGAATCTTTTATAAATTTACTTGTCCAATAATTTGCTTGAATAAACACAAATCTGTCAATTTATTTATGATTTATAATTAGGTTAAGCATTTCGAATATTAAATATATTTTAATATTCAGATTTTATTTATTCAGTTACGACCACCGTGAGAATATTTATTTGTCTCTTTAATTTAACACGTCATATTTTACGCATACACATTTACTCTTCTTCCTCTCAATCCATCTTCCTATATTTCGTCTCAAAATCGACTTCTGAGAAGCCCTAATAGATCAAGGGTTCGTTATTCTTTCCTCATAAAAGAGTAACTGGCGTCCAACAGGGTTTCTAACCCAGCCTGTGTGTCAACGGGTGTATTGTTTGTTTTCTTGGGCGACCTGAACGAGGATGTTCGGGAGTTGAACACGCCACTGTTGGCTTTTGAGTAATTTTCTTGTTACATGTTGTTCATTTGTTAGTGAATTTAGCGTTTAAGATGCTATGGAAAAAGTTAAAAAGCTAAAAAATAAAAATCTTGGGTCCCAATTGATGTTGCACATTAACATATTTTTGCACTTTAACGCTGACACTTACCTAACCTCATCCTTGTTATCTTCTTAGCCACTATAACAATGCATTGTTGATTAGTGTTGACCAATAACTAAAATTATTTTTTTTGCCCTCCGGGCAGAAAGTAGCAACTTTCGCTCCGCTGCGCTAAGCAAAGCTGCCGCTTTCTGCCTTCATCGGACAAAAAAATAGTATACAACCCTTAGAAAGTAAAAAAAAAACTTAGACCACATCTTTGTTGACCTCAGCTTCGCCTCGGCCAACAATTGCATGTGATCTAAGGCTTTTCTTATTTTCTTCCCCAAGAAGTGGAATATACTAACCAACAGAAGTTTTCTCGGGCAAATACCAAACGGTTACACAACACGAGATTTGTTATAGATACGCTTCGAAACAGCTGACGCGTATGCCTTGCACACACTATGTCTGTGCGTCGATGCAAACTTATTGGTTGCCTTGAACCAATAAGCGCGTGCTGATGACTAGGTACATCGAATAACATGCGCGGTATGGATAACTGTTTAGACAATAGAGAGAGTGGTGACGAGAGAATTTTCAATTTTTATTCCGTCCAAATTCTATCCACTAAGTCCATACCGTCTGATGAGGAACTTAATCCAAGAAAAATTTTTTTAAACCGTGAAATTTGGGATGCAACAATATCTACGTCATCTCATAAGAGAAAAGTCACATAATCCTCAACTCACGCATAACAGGGCAGACAGCTTAATCTTTTGGTGCAGATACGATAAAAATTTAATTTCTATCTTCTGTAGGAGTGAAGGAATATAGATATTAGTTCAAAATTTACTGATCAGAAATTCTTAACCGTTTTCATTAGATCAGTAAGTGTCTATTACATCAGAAAATATAAACTACTAGCTGTTACCCGTCCGCTTCGCTGGGCATTTTATAGAATTGTATTTTAAGGTCCAAACTTGAAATTTAATTAAAGTATAGTTTTGACTTTCACAAATTTCAAATTTCATCAAATTAGCGCATACATTTTATCCATGTAATTATTCCAGCTAATATTCATTGTAACTAACAATGTGCAATCATTATAATGTTTGCGTGGCTTTTTTTCAAAAATGAATAAGAATTGACATGAAGAAAAAAATTTGAAATGAGAATTTGGAGTCTATAGGAGCTATAGCTTGAAAACTGAAAATGTTTAATGTTAACATCCATCTTTGCAAGCCCCTGTGAGATGAGCTATCGTAAAATTTGTTTGAAGATTATTTCTACATCTCTTACAGAAGATTCCTACCAAATTAGAAGTCGATAGGAGCTATAGTTTAAAAACGAGAATTTTTCATTGTTAACGCCCCCGCAACCTCCCTTGTGGGTGGAATTTCCTAAAATCCGTTCTTAGCTGACCTCTACTCCGCAAAAAGAATATTCCTGCTAAATTTCAAGTCTCTAGGTCTTATAGTTCCAGAAATATCGTGATGAGTGACTATATCTATAGAAAGTCTCCTATATATACAGGGTGTCTCTGAAGTGGCGGGAGTAATTGTTGGGGTCGATAGAGAAAAAAATACTGAATCGAAAGTTCCTGAGCCAAAAATTTTTTTGGGCCATAGAATTTGAGTTATGAATTAAAAACGATAGCCAATCAGAAGCGCGCTATTCGAGAAATGAAAATGAGCGGGGAAGTAGAGGAGACGCGAGAGTGAGATGCTGCAATAGCAGCTTACTCGCTCACACAAAGCCGAGCATGAGAGGGGATTGTGACGCTATGAGCCGAGTACGTAAGTGTGAATGAGTGGATGTATGAGGTCGCAAGCGGACGGCTTAATGTATGAGTGTGTGTCCGTGTATCGCAGCATTATTGGAGGCGTTGTAACGCTGAATTAAAGCTAACCGGGTACTCTAAGACAGAGGAAAAAATTTTAATTTTTATTTTTATTCGAAAATATTTAATAAAAAAAAATAAAAAGGCCCAAGATTTAACCAGACCCACAGAAACGGAGAGTAAATTTTTAATTCTCATTTATTTTGCTGGGGATTATTTTCAAATACAAAAAAAAAAAAAAGGCTAAGATTCAACTGGAATCCAAAAAGAGATGGATGAAAAAATTTTATTTTTATTTTTAATCAGCAAAATTATTTTTCTTTAAAAAAGAGCCCAATCTCGACTGGAGCAAGAAAAAATGATTGAAAAATTTTATTATTAATTTTCAATCAACAAAATTATTATAAAAAAATAAATGGGCCCAAGTCTCAACCGGACCCAAACAAACGGATAAAAATTTTTATTACTTACTTAATTTGCTGGAAATTATCTTTAAAAACGAAAAAATGCCCAAGACTCGATCGGATCCAAAAAATAACAGTACAAAAATTTTTCCTTATTTTCAATCAGCAAAATTGTTTCTTTTAAAAAAGGCCCAATCTCGACTGGAGCAAAAAAATGATTAAAAAATTTTATTATTAATTTTCAATCAACAAAATTATTTAAAAAAAAAAATAGTCCGCAGACTCAACCGGACCCAAACAAACAGATAGATAGTTTTAATTACTTATTTATTTTGATGAGAATTATTTTAAAAACGAAGAAAATCGCCCAAGACTCGACCGGACCCAAAAAAAAAAAATAAATTGAAAAATTTTGTTTTCATTTTCAATCAGCCAAATTAATTTCTTTTCGAAACAAGGCCCAATCTCAAACAGACTAAGAGAAACTAATTAAAAAATTTTATTTTTTATTATTAATCAAATATTATTTAAAAAAAGAAAATAAGCCACAGACTTAACCGGACTTAAACAAACGGATAGAAAATTTTTATTACTTACTTAATTTGCTGGAAATTATCTTTAAAAACGAAAAAAATGCCCAAGACTCCATCAGACCGAAAGGGAGATGAATAAAAAAATTTTACTATTCATTTTTAATCATCATAATTAACTTTTTTTATAATAAAAGGCTCAATTTCGACCGGACCCAGAAAAAATGATCCAAAAATTTTATTTTTTATTGTTGATCATCAAAACTAATTAAAAAAACAAATGAGGCCCTAGACTCAACTGGACCCAAACAAACGGATAAATAATTTTTATTACTTATTTATTTTGCAGGAAATTATTTTTGAAAACGATAAAAATGCCCTAGACTCGACCAGACCCGAAATAAAATAAATTGAAAATCTTTGTTTTTCTATTTTTAATCAGCAAAATTATTTTCCTTTGAAAAAGGGCCTGATCTCGACTGGAGCAGAAAAAATAATTGAAAAGTTTTATAATGAATTTTTAATCAACAAAATTTTTTAAAAAAGAAAATAGGCCCCAGACTTAACTGAACCCAAACAAACGGAAAGAAAACTTTTATTCCTGTTTTTTTGTTGGGAATTATTTTTCGAAACAAAAAAATTGCCCAAGACTCGACCGGACCCGAAAAAGATAAATCGAAAAATTTTATTTCTAAATATTAATTAACTAAATTATTAAGAAAAAAAAATAGACCCAAGACGCAGCAGGACCCAAATAAACGGATAGAAATTTTTTATTACTTGATCACCAAGATTAATTTTCCTTGAAAAGAAAGGCCCAATCTCAAACAGACTTCGAATAACTGATTGAAAAATTTTATTATCAATTATTAATTAACAACATTATTCTTAAAAAAAAATTAATAGGCCCCAGACTCAATCGGACCCAAACAAACGGATCGAAAACTTTTATTTCCCATTCATTTTGCTAGGAATTATTTTTAAAAACGAAAAAAATGCCCAAGACTCGACCAGAGCCAAGAATAGAAGAATGCAAAAAAATTTATTTTCTCTTTTCAATAACAAACAAAAATTTATTGAACAAAAATCAGCCTAATCTTGACAAGACGATAAAAACTGATTGAAAAAATTTATTATCAATTATTAATTGACAAAATTATTTCAAAAAAGAAAATAGGCCCCAGACTCAACCGGACCAAAACGAACAGATAGAAAATTTTTATTACTTATTTCTTATGCTCGGAATAATTTTTGAAAACAGAAGGAATTGCCCAAGACTCAACCGGACCCAACCAAACGGATGGAAAACTTTCATTTCTCATTTATTTTGCTGGGAATTATTCTGTAAAATAATTTTTCAATTAATCGTCAGGTAAAATGTCAAAAAATAAATTAAAACAAACATTGAACTCAAGTCCCAATAATTTTGATATTTTAATTAAAATTATTTTTTAATTAATTGACAGGTAAAATGTCAAATAAGGAATTGAAAAAAAAAATCGCTCTCGAGTCCTGATAATTTTGATATTTTTATTAAAATTATTTATCAGTTAATTAACAGGTAAAATGTCAACTAATAAATTAAAAAAAAAAATTGAACTCAAGTCCGAATAATTTTGATATTTTAATTGAAATTATTTATCAGTTAATTGACAGGTAAAATGTAAAAAAATATACTAAAAAAAAAATCGCTCTCGAGTCCTGATAATTTTGATATTATTATTAAAATTATTAATCACTTAATCAACAAGCGAAATGTCAAATGATAAATTAAAAAAAAATTGAACTCAAGTCCGAATAATTTTGATATTTTTAATAGAATTATCTATCAGTGAATTAACAGGTAGAATGTCAAATTATAAATTAAGAAAAAAATTGAACTCAAGTCCGAATAATTTTGATATTTTTATTAGAATTATCTATCAGTGAATTAACAGGTAGAGTGTCAAATTATAAATTAAGAAAAAATTGAACTCAAGTCCGAATAATTTTGATATTTTTATTAGAATTATCTATCGGTGAATTAACAGGTAGAATGTCAAATTATAAATTAAAGAAAAAAATTGAACTCAAGTCCGAACAATTTTGATATTTTTATAAAAATTATTTTTTAATTAATTGACAGGTAAATAAATAATAAATTAAAAAAAAAAAAATTGAACTCAGGTCCTGATAATTTTGATATTTTAATTAAAGTTGTTTATCAATCAATTGACTGTTAAAATCCTGAATAATAAATTAAAAATAAATCGCACTCATGTTCTCATAATTTTGATCTTATAATTGAAATAAATTTCTAATGAATTGACGGGTAAAATCCCAAGTATCAAATTAAGTAGTAATCGCACCCAAGCCCTGATAATTTTGATATTTTAATTTAAATTATTTATCACTTAATTGATAGGTAAAATGTCAAATGATAAATTAACAAAACATTGAATTCAAGTCCTTATAATTTTGATATTTCAATTTAAATATTCTTTTTATTCACTGACAGGTAAAATGTCGAAGAAAATATGAAAAAGAAATGGCATTCACGTTTTAGTAATTTTGATATTTTAGTTTCCCTTTTTCTTAGCAAAGAAATCATTTCAAAAAAATCTACAGGTGTTTCGGCAGTTCAAGGATAACTTTACTTTAATGTTATTAGTTTGCATTCACATCATTACACTTTACTCCTTTTATTAAGCAATTAAGATTCCAGTTGAATCTTAGCCTTTTTTTTTTTTTGTATTTGAAAATAATCCCCAGCAAAATAAATGAGAATTAAAAATTTACTCTCCGTTTCTGTGGGTCTGGTTAAATCTTGGGCCTTTTTATTTTTTTTTATTAAATTTTTTCGAATAAAAATAAAAATTAAAATTTTTTCCTCTGTCTTAGAGTACCCGGTTAGCTTTAATTCAGCGTTACAACGCCTCCAATAATGCTGCGATACACGGACACACACTCATACATTAAGCCGTCCGCTTGCGACCTCATACATCCACTCATTCACACTTACGTACTCGGCTCATAGCGTCACAATCCCCTCTCATGCTCGGCTTTGTGTGAGCGAGTAAGCTGCTATTGCAGCATCTCACTCTCGCGTCTCCTCTACTTCCCCGCTCATTTTCATTTCTCGAATAGCGCGCTTCTGATTGGCTATCGTTTTTAATTCATAACTCAAATTCTATGGCCCAAAAAAATTTTTGGCTCAGGAACTTTCGATTCAGTATTTTTTTCTCTATCGACCCCAACAATTACTCCCGCCACTTCAGAGACACCCTGTATATATGAATACATATTTTCTTTTGAAATTTTTCCCGCATTTTCTTTGCTATAAACTTCACGGAGCCCGATACCTTTCTAACAAATGCAAAACCGTGGAAATCGGTTCGTGCGTTCTGGAGTTATAGCGTCAGGAAGGAAAACCCGACTTATTTTTATTTAGTAGATTGCATGCAGAGCTATTTGAAAATCATACATCGACTTAATTAAACTAACCTGCTGCATTCGCTGAATAGGAGAAGTTCTGTGTTGTAAGCTTCCGGGTGGTAATAAGTGAACATCTCCACGCAGTGAAACGACCACTTTACTCAACTGTTTACTCTCTAATTCAAAAATTCGCGCACTATTTATGACGAGCCCTGAGATGATTCCTACAAATCCTCTTTCAACTTGCCCTTTATTGTTGTTCCATCTTCCTCCGACTTGAATAATTGCCTGGCCATCGTGCAACAAAGGATCAAAATCTGCAGATAAAAAAAAATTTACTTTATGACTTGAACGAGTTTTCAAACAAGTTTTGACAGGAGCTCGGTAAGGAGCTCAACATGCTAATAATTTTTGAGTCAGGGGGTTTATCCCTGTCTAGTTTTCATATTTCACAATAATTACATTGATTCATCTTTAAGTTGAATAAGTTAAGCGAACCTATTACGATGTAATGTTATGTAGTTGATAAAATAAAAAAAGGGCATTCGGCATCTATAATAGAAAAAGATTCTATTTCATTTTATGTCTGTGGACAAAACAACTGCAAAAGTAAAATTTTCTAAAAATGATCCTAAGAAAATATTTTTTGATAAAAAAAACAGGTAAATTTAAGCTGATATTGTCAAATTTTAGATGCATCTTACAGAAACTAAATATTTCGGCGCAGTTAAAAGTTATTTGGAGGAATAGTAGTGAGACTATGAAATTTTCAAAATTTCAAAACCAAAAATGCTGTTATCTCTTAACTAATTTAACGATTGAGATCATGTTCGAACTTGTCTTTCTTGTTGATCTCTTGGTGTGCTACCAACGTAGCAAGCCGGGGGTCAGCGGTTATATGGCCCGGATGCACACTCTTTGGAGTGATAAGCATCCGGAGCTAGCGCAATTTACGCCCAAACACCTGCGTAACAATGCCGCTCATCTTCGGCGTAACAGAAGATCGCTTGTGCCGAATAGAAGGCAGTCTAATAAACTTTCTTTTCCGGCGCAATTACACCAAGAGCGACGGCGTTCCTCCTTAGATGACAACAATCCCTTTGTAGGACGGCAAGTAAGTATATCCAAAAAGATAACTTACTCTCAACAACAGCTTGACGCGATAAATGAAGATCTCCGTGCAAACATCCTGGACGATTCCACCCTGCTCACTGGGAGCCAGGTTGTGCATGGTGCAGCAGTTTCGGCTTTTCCGAGAGAGAGACATTGTCTCTCGATCGAGGCAAGGTTGAGACAGCGCATCTCACAACTTGGCGTGGCAGCAAAAGAGGCCTGTCAGGTTGCAAAGAGAACTTGATAGTGGATCGATGTGTCTTACAAGATGCGATCTACTATCAACGCAACCTATCAATGGCCTGGATTCACTACCGGAAGGCATTTGACTCAACTCCTCATGAGTTGATTTTATATCTTCTCAAGTGTCTGGGGGTCAATCCTGAAATAGTGGAATGCATTCGGCGTACAATGCAGCTCTGGCGAACGCGTTTTCACATTGGAAGTGGAAACGCATTGCACGTCTCCGGAGTTGTACAGTATAAACGAGGGGTCTTCTAAGGCGATTCGTTGAGCGCTCCACTGTTTTGCATTTCACTGCTGCCTATATCTGTTGCTCTCCGTAAAACTCGTGGGTACTTTGTGGGGCCTCCGGGTGATCGAAAATATTCGATCACCCATCTGCTGTACATGGATGATCTGATGCTGTATAGTGCTGATGTAGATCATCTACAGTCAGCACTTAACATCGTAGCAGAGTACACACGAGATGTTGGAATGTCTTTTGGGTTGGACAAGTGTTCGGTCGTACACTGGTGAGGGGTAAATGCTCTGACACAGGTGATGATGTCGAGTTAGTAGATTGGAGCGTCTTAAGACAATTATACGCCGGAGAGTTGTATAGATATCTAGGAATAAAAGAGCACCACATGCATGCGGTCTCTAAAGTCCGAGTAACTGTCCAGAGCAAGTATGTTAGGAGACTCCAGAAAATTTGGTCCTCCGAACTTTCCGGCACCAATAAAGTCTCAGCTACTAATATGCTCGCTGTCCCAGTCTTACTATACTCTTTCGGTGTCCTGAAATGGGCCTGAAAGGATTTACGAGATCTTGACATCACTGTAAGATTATGTAAGATTATCACAACCTGTAAGATTATCAATATAAATCGGAGCATGCATCCCAATTTATCAGTCGCCAGATTATACCTCTCCCGGTCCATCGGTGGGAGAGGTTTGCAGAGTTTGGAGCGGCTTCACGACCGTTTGGTCCTGGGTTTAACGCACGAAGTTGTCAATTTCACTGCAGACGAGGATGACTTTCTTATGCAAATTGTACATAAACATGAAAATGCGCATAAAGGGTTGTTCTTGTAAAAGGCAGCAATACATGCGGCAAAAACCCTTGGTCTTGGAGAAATAAACGCACTTATAGAACTCCAAAAGGAGGAATTTAAAAGCGTCATCAGGAACGCCGAGGAAAAACTACTCCTTGGCGAACTAATGGTCAAGTCCATGCCATCTGAAGAATCGATCGACCATGGTGAGGCAATACTGGTAACCTTTAACATTGGGTAGCACGATGATGTCGATGTGCACGTGGTTGAACCTCGAGTCAGGTATGTCGATGTGGTTTGGTTGAAGTCGAGTGTGCCGGTGAATTTTCGACTGATGGCATGCTGAGCATTCGCGTGACCACTGTATGGCGTCCTTGCGAATATTAGGCCATACAAATTTTTTCCTCAGTAGTATTGAGGTTGTTCTGCCACTGGGATGAGCTGGTCCGTGGATAATGTTGAACGCTGTCTTGCATAGGAAAGCTGAAATGTATCGTTTGACGCGATCGTTGGAAATGTTACAGTATATCTTGATGCCGTCTTCAAACTCGAGTTCCTGGAGCAGTAACGACGTTGAATGTGCGGCTATGTCTCTCAATTTTTCATCATTGAGCTGTTCATCGCGTATTTGTTTAGGGTTAAGCACCGTAGGCATGTTGACTGAGTGAATGCGTGATAGAGCATCAGCGACTATGTCGTCTTCCCCTTTTAGGTATTTAATTCCAGTGGCGAACTGAGAAATGTAATCCAGTTGTCTCAGCTGACGATCCGAGGCGTTCTCGTGTTTCACATTCAGAGCAAAAGTAAGTGATTTGTGGTCTGTGATCAAAGTTACGTGGTGGCAATCAAGAAATTGCTGAAAGAACATAATCGATGCGAAGAAAGCAAGTAGCTCGCGATCGTTAGTGCTGTATCGCTGTTCAGTTGGAGTCAGCTTTCGTGAGAAAATTCCTAAAGGTTCCCAATTGTTATTGATGGGTTGCTCTAATTTAGCACCAATGGCTATTGATAAGACGTTCGTTGTAAGTGCGAGGCAAGCACCAGGTGATGGATATGAGAGTAGCGTGGCTTTGGCTAATTTTTTCTTGAAGTCTTCAAATGCCTTTTCTGCCCGAGGAGTCCACGGTATCTTGGACTTGTCTTTTTTTATCGATTGTTTGAGGAAACTATTCAGAGGTAATTGGTTGTGCGCAGCTTGAGGTACGGAGCGTCTGTAGTAATTAATCATGCCGAGAAAACGTCTGAGTTTTTCGACGGTTTCGGGTTTTTTGTAGTTGAGAATAGCAGTGACGCGTTCATCAATTGGAAAGTAGCTTTGTGAGTTCTTAGTGAATCCAAGAAAGTTAATTTCAGACTGGCCGAAAGCTCATTTGTCGTTGTTAATGCGAAGTGAGTGACTTTTTAATCGTTAATAGACCGTTTCCAGTTGCTTGAAATGCTCTTCTTCATTCTTTGACATGATGAGGATGTCATCTATGTCGACAAAGACGAAGTCAAGGTCGCGGAAAATTGAGTCCATGAAGCGTTGGAAGGATTAAGTGGCGTTTTTGAGACCGAAGGGCATAACGCCATATTCAAAGAGCCCCCACGGGGTGATTATTTCTGTTTTCTGTATGTCATCTGGATGCATGGGTAGTTGGATATGCCCCGTCAAGGTCGATTTTTGAGTAGATCTTTTTACCGTGTAGACGTTCAAACAGGTCTTGAATAAATGGTGATGGGTACATGTCTTTCTTAGTACTCACATTCAAGTTTCGATCGTCACCACACAATCTCCAAGTGTCATTTTTCTTCTTAGCCATGTGAATCAGGCTGGCATATCGGAGTGTTTGGAGGTCGGATGACGCCTCTCTCCAGCATGTCTGTGATTTGGGCTTTTGCCGCATCAGCTTTTTCTCCAACAAGTTTTCGCGCGCGTGCTGTAGTTGGCGGTCCTCTGGTTATTACTTGATGAGCGTACGAAATGTTTGTGAGGTTGGGTTTGCTGATCGGCTTCGCAATCTCTATATATTTTTGAAGCAGATTCGCATAAATGACTGGAAGTCTTGAGTCTATTGTTGAGACGTCATAAGTTACTGCAGCTTGTGTATTACCTTTTGTTGATAAGGACGTGAGCGGGTCGATAAGACACTGATTCTTCAAGTCAGTCAACAAGTTGGGATGAATGAGCAAATCAGCTTTGATTATAGCTGTTTGAACGTCAGCGACGATGAAAGACCACTTGAAAGGACTGCGCAGGTTTAGGTCTAGCTCGACTGTCTAGGTTCCATAGGTGCTAATGGCCGAGGAGTTAGCAGCGAACAGAGTAAGTGGATTTTTTTCGAGTCTGCAGCTTATGGAGATTGCAGGAATGATGGAAACTATTGAACCAGAATCAACTAAAAATTTTTTGTTGATTTTGTAGTTGTATACGTGGAGACGCAGTTCTTGAGGTAGTAGTTTGTTGTCGCTGTCACTTACTGCCCCGACGTTTGACGATGTTTTTCTATATCGTACAATAATGATAACAATAATAATAATAACAATAAATTGCTGCCAGAGCTGTAACGCCCTGGTAGGCGAAAGAGTTCGTTTGTGTTTATGGTGTGTGTGTGTGTGTGTGTGTGTATGTCAGTGTGTGTTTGTGTTGACTTTTGTATGATGTCTGCTTGTTCCGGGA
The DNA here is from genome assembly GCF_013202065.1 of Cotesia typhae. Lineage (NCBI taxonomy): Eukaryota > Metazoa > Arthropoda > Insecta > Hymenoptera > Braconidae > Cotesia > Cotesia typhae. The sequence goes on from NW_027423745.1 coordinate 176,670, forward strand.
GTTGGCGCTTCGGGCGGTTTGATTGCACTTCTGGTCGCTAGTGGCGTAGCCGAGCCGGTCGGACCGCCACAAGCACGCTCTCCTCAGTGACTTTCAGAGGGAGTTTTGAAATTCGCGACACGGGAGTAAGTTCATTTAAGAGGTTCCACCGTCGTCCCCAGTGATGTAGCTGGACTTGGTTAGGCGTTGACGATGTGTCATTTTCTTCGTTGCGATTATCATCAGTCTTTTTGTAGTAATGGGGCTTTAACCTGTCTATGGACGAATTTTTTTCTTGGCCGTCGACGGCTATTGTATACAGTTGATCGATAAGTGCCGTCATCCGTTGATTCAAATTTCCAAATTTTCCCTCGTCGCTCGCCATAGTTACTAAATGTCGCTCTGGTGGTTGCTGGCTCTTAAAATCCCGGGTTTGTCTGATCGCTTTGTCTCACGGTCGCTATATCTCTCTCACTCAATCTCATACTGTATACAATTTTTCCACTCATTCATCCATACTAATTATTCTAATTTTTCAAGATTTTCAAAAATCGGGAGATAATTGTTCTTACCCAGTTTTGCAAAAATCGAGTTTTTATCAGATCTCGACGTTTGAAGGTCACACGAAGCGTCTCTGACTACCCCCCACGATGTTGTCACTATCCCTGTGTGTGTGCGTGTGGGTGCGCGCGCGCGCGTGTGTGTGTGTGTGCGTGACTGAGTGAGTATGTGAGTCGTATATAACTTATGTAAGTAGTAGAAATGATACTTATATCATAGATACAACTGTAAAGAGTCCTGAATATAAACTAAATGATATTAATTTAAGCTACAGTACTATTCGACGAGCTAATATATCTCTAAGGAAAGGTATAGCGACAGAACTAAAGCAACAATCGAAATTGGATGATAATTACGTCGTTCATTGGGAAGAAAAACTTCTCAGTGATATAGTTGGGTCTGAAGCCGTTGATAGGAAGCCTATTGTTCTATCATCTGGCGAAAAACAATTATTTTGAGTTCCGAAAATAAATTCTAGGACTAGAACAGAACAAGCAACTTCGATAGATACAAGCAACACCTATACATTCGATTATAGATTAGTAGGGTGTTAGTTGATATGTAAAAGCATTGTGCCTTGATACTGCAGCCACTAACATAGGTAACATTATAAAATTTTTCACATAACGATGAAATAAATTCGTAAGATTCACACAATTTCTTTAAAAATAGTTTCGATACCATTCAGACAAAACTGAAAAATTTTTTTGTTCTTTTTTATGAGAACCAACAAGTTTAAATACGATTGATATAAGTCCTATATCTTCTTTGAACTTTATTTTTTAGGTCTTTATCACGGTGCAGGTGTTGAATTAGAGAAATCTTTAGGTCGGTAACTCATTTGGTTACCATGTCGTCACCACATGTTTGAAATTATTTTAGAAAGTGTTTTTAAAGTATATTGGCCTCAACAAACAGGCCCGAACGTACCAATCTTTAATCAACTCAAAGGTTTTTGGAACAAAATTGATAAATCAAAATTCAAACAGGGTACGGAAGATACCCCTGTTGATTAAGCTTTATCAGACATTACTGATGAACAGGGCCTGGAAGTTGGGGCCAATAATTAAACTTAAAAATAGAGCAAATATAAATTAATGATCACAAGCGAAATGACGATCGCGATCAAATTCAAACGCTTAAATGCTACACTATAGTTTGAGCATAAAATGTCAAAATAAAAGTGAGGTTGGCATCAAAACACGTGGGCTTGAACAACCCAACCTGACATCAAGGACAAAACTATAAAGAAAATCACAAGTGCAGGATAATTTGAAATATTTACATTACATAAAATCAAGAGGATCTAAAAAAATAAAATGCGTCAGTGCTGTGTCATGAAATTTAAGATATTTTGTAGCAAAACCGGGCAGCAGTCTCCGCGTATAGATTTAGGCTAGAAAAAAGAGGATCAAAGTTTCAGAAGCGGATTTTAATGCTTGTGGTGTAGACAACAGTGGATAGAAAAATAGTTGACTTAAAATAATTTCGGTCAAAAACTTGAAATTTACAAAGAATATAATTTTTATATTTTTACACTTTTTTCTATTAGGCTTAACTTCTTGCTGGTAGATATGGAAAAACATATTCTCTACAAAAAAATCTGGAAATATTTTTGGTTCCGACCAGCTCAAAAAATGTTGCACAATAATTTCCGTTAAAAACTTAAAAATTAGTAAAAAATGAGGTTTTCCATTGTAATTTTTTCCTGCTGATCTATTTAAGCTCAAGTCTTCGGTGGTAATTATAGACCAAAAGTTATCTACAAAAAAAAGAGCGTGTGTACAGAGTACACATGTTAGAACTGAAACTTCTTCGGCAAACTCAATTTATAATTCATTAATTAATAGTTAATAGATATCAAAGACAGGTACATAAAGGATTTATGCATATATAGTATGGAAAGAATTTAACTGATATATAGTATTGAAAGGAGTAAATGAGAAAAATTTACACTTGTAACAGGGTAAAATTACCCTTAATCGATAAGTCACCGAATATCGATAATTATTCGACATAGCACTGGCGCGTCTCGATCTTCGGACCTAAAGGGAGAATAGGAGGGGGTGAGTTTGGGTTAAAATACGTGAGCCGTGCAGTGGAACAGGGAGAAGTAGTGTGACCGCCAGACTGAGTGCCACGGAAATCAAAAAGGACCGTTCCCGAGAGTAGTGACGAGACGAAGGAAGCCAACTACAACTAGGACTTCATCCTCAACGAGTGAGTTAGATCATCGTTTTGTTCGTCAAGGTGTCAATTAATGCTCTGTGGGAAGGAAGTGGACCGCGGTTTATCCAATACTCAGTTACTTCTCCTAGACGAGTAGAACGCTAGTGATAATGTTTTATATCAAGAATTAATTATTAAGAATTCTAATTTGAGAATTAATTATCGAGGATAATATAGAGTGGAAAATTATGGAGAATATTATATTATAAGATTATTTCATCAAGTGTGAATTTGATAATTTTGGGATTAAGTCCGTGAATTAATTAAATTAATTTTGCTGATATTGATAATTATCGGCGTGGATATTAAGTCCAAGTAATTAGTTAATTGAGTCAAAAATCGTCACAGTAAAAACTTAGTCAGAATTAGTTAATTAAACTTGTGTTAATAATTTAGAAGTGATTGTAAGATTTATATTGTGATTAATTTATTTAACAAAAGTTAGTTTAAGGTATTAAGCCTCTCGTTCGAAATAATGACTTAAGAATTTTAAGCTGTTTTAATATTTTAATAGAATTAAAATTAACAATTGGAATTTGAGAATTGGTTGTAATTGAATATTGTTTGTCGTTTTATTAATTTACTAATGATTGAATAATTGATCTAAAATATTTAATTGAGATTAGTTACAGTCAATTTTTATTAAAGCAAAATTTATAAAGTAAAAATTAATAGAGTCAAGTTAGTAGTGTGAGTGTGAGACAAGTGTGGGTAATGTGTGAGTTGCAGAGTGATTAGGTCTATGTTACGTCGCTGGACCGTTACTGCTGTAGCTGGTGTGGGTTATGAGAGTGTGCTGCAGAACATCGAGGTCTATGTTTCGTCGCTGGGCTGATGTTCTGTAGTAAAGTGTGTATAAGCTGCAGGAGTATCTAGGTCTATGTTTCGTCGCTGGGCTGTTACTCCTGTGAGCCGAGTTAACGATCCTAGTATATGATTCGTTTCTGTGCGGGTGACAGTAGTTAGCAATCGGGTAGACGCCGGGAGGGGCCCGTCACGTGTAGACGCCGGGAGGGGCACGTGTTAGAAATCAACCGGTAGACGCCGGGAGGGGCTCGTTGAGAATAAGTTAGAAATCAACGGGTAGACGCCGGGAGGGGCTCGTTGAGAATAAGTTAGAAATCGACGGGTAGACGCCGGGAGGGGCTCGTCGAGATTAAGATATTGTTAAGTGTGGTTAGTGCGTGTGTGAATGAAATTTTGTTAACTAATTTTAAGCCAACTCTGTTAAGTTTTATTTTTATTGTTAATAAATATAGATCGATCTTGTTAATTAAATTTTTATTATTTAACAGCAACCTTCCTCCACTCTCTCTACCCTAAGATAGGATTTTCTCAGCTCTGGACCGGTTCCAGGAACCGTGATTAATAATCCTGGTGGCGCCCTGATAATTTTTATTGTTGTTAGTTTTGTTTAGTTAAATTAAAAATTGATTAGGGGCCAACCTGAGCAGGTAAAACTGTTACATTGGCGCCCAACTTCTTAAAAACCCCATAGAGAGAGAATAGAAGTTGTTGAGTAATAAAATTTTAATTAATTAATTAGAAACATATTATTCAATCATTGGAAAAAAAATTTTTTTTTATTACTCGAAAAATTTTTAACTTAGAAAATTGCGTTTAGTGAGCGTCGAAAAATTTTCTTTCTTCTAATTTTCCTTGAAATTCAAATTTTAGAATTAATTTAATTCTTATTTAAAATTTTGAGAAAAAAAAAAAAAAAAATCATTATCATTCAGCTAAACCCAGTAGCTTGTGGTAGTTTTTTTTTTTTTCTACAAGTCACAGCTATTTTGGGTATCAAAGAATATCATCATAATAGTCAAACCCGGTAGTCGAATTAAGTCGAAGTATTTTTCTTTCAATAAGGATTAAAATACTTATCGATTTTGACTACCTCGGGTAAATTTACTTTTCATTTTTGAGGAATTTACTTGAGAAAATTCGACAATTGCTTTTGAAAAGAGTTTTAATCCTATTCAATTTAAAATTAGCAAAAATTCTTTTCTTTCATAGAGAATTATAATAAAACATTAATTGACAAAATTTATAAAATCCTTTTTTTTCTTTTGAACAAATTCTTTTGGTTTTTGAAATTTATTTCAATGTAAAATTTTTCTTTTATTGTCTCTAAATTAAAATTTGAAAATTGGATTACAACATCGTAAAGTACTTTTCAAAAGAAATTTTGACATATAATCCTCAAAAGAATTTTTATCCTATTTAAATTAAATTTAACAATAATTTCTTTTCCTTCATAGAGAAAATAATTAGTTATATCTTATTTGGAAAAATTATAAAATCTTTTTTCTCTTGAACAAATTCCTTTAGGAATTTATCGCATTATAATTTTTTTTTTTTTCCTTCTTCTTTATCAAATATTTTATATTATTTATTCTAAAATTAAAATCTTCAATATTAGATATTTGAATTATAAGTTATTGTCGTGTTTCAACGGTAAGATTTTTCAGATTCGAGAAGTAAAATTTTTTTTTTAAATAATAAACACAATGTTACGTCAAGGTGGACCGAGAACCAGGTCTCAAGGACTCGAAGAGCCAGAAGTTGAGGCTTGACGACTTTCCTTCGGTAGAGGCCGGGGTAGAACATCACCGATTATTACTAATAGACCAGGATCCAACGTTGATCAGAGACCCTTAGGGGAGCCAGCTGAAGTACCTGGGTCAGGCGTCATGCCTGCGCCCATGGGTGAGTCGACTCATTTAAACCCGGGTAATAGACAACATGGATCCGCGGGAGTAATATCTTCGGTCCAAAACAACCAACGTATATCAATAGGCGAGACTCCAGGTACGAGTGGGACTGCGTTGTACCCTGGAAATCAAAACATGGCCAGAATCAGCGAGGTAATTGGAAGGAATACGATCACACCAGCTCCAGCCGGTTCGTCAAACTCTTCATTACATTTCGGAGAGGTTGCCGACACGATGAACGGAATAATTGACGACATGGACCGTGAGTTCTCCTGGTTACAACATAGACTCCGAGGTGATCCTGCAACCATTCAAGTACCTCGAACACGACTTCAAGGAGTCGAAGAAGCCATAAGAGAGCGAGAGGCACGGGAGCAGGCATTAAGAGACCAGTTGAGACAAGAACAAATTCAACGAGAACGTCTCGAACGCCTGCATCAACAACAAGAGCAGGAAATTCGCCAACTTCGTGAACGTGAACGATTGGCTCGTGAGATTTATACAGGGACAGCGCACCTTGGAATAAATTCGTGTTCTCCTTTATACCAACAGATAAATAATCAAGAGACTCGACCAATCGGCTTGACTTCTCGCCCATTGATCAATACAATAAATCACCAGGATTATCAAACAAATCTTGAACAACAAGATCATCACCAGGGTAATACTTACATACCACAAGCTAATTATCCTGGGAATTGTCCCGATAATTATACACAAAGATTGCCCGGAGGTGACTTCAATGGGTTGAACACCAACATTAGACCTGGACACATCTCCTATAGCCGCTGGAAGGAAATCAAGGATACCATACAGATGTCCGGCATTTCCTTTCCTCAAAAAGACAGAACAGCTAACGATTTCGTGAATGCATTGGAGGCTAGAGCGACACGAGAGGATTGGAGCGAACCGGAGCTAATGAAGGTGATCAGTTACACCCTGAAGGGAGCAGCAGCTCGTTGGGTGGATTCGAACTATTACAGATGGCAAAACTTCGCCCAGTTCAAGCAGGAGTTCCGAAAAGCCTTCGGCAGCCCTGTTACAGACCATCAAATGATCCTGGACATAAGTGAGATGAGGATGAATCCTGGGGACAATGCCACGGAGTTCGTGCTCAATGTCCAACGAAAATATCAGTCGATGGAAATTCCTCCACCAGTCCAGGAACAAGTGAACTGCATCCGTAACCACCTAATAGACGAGCTGAGGCTTATGGTTTTTTCCAGGCAAGTAACAACATATGAAGACCTTCTCAACGTATTACATGAGGCGGCCAGGTGTACCAAGGACTCAAATAGCAAAAACCAGTCTGTCTCTCAATCTAAAAGCGCGGACAAACCTCGTTTTGGAGCCATTCAACATCCTGACGAGGAGACAGAGTTTATTGAGGAAATTGTCGAACTCCCCGAATTCAATAATATGCAATTAAATTCAGGGGAATACGACAACCGTTATGGAGTCGTCAGACGTCCTAACAACCAGTTTCCAGCCAACAAACAATATTATCGCTCGAGGTTGTATCCATCACAGCAATCAATTGCTACTCAACCCGGAAACCAACTATTGTCTATACAGAATTTACCGACCCAAACTCCAAATAACTTGTCATTAAGACAATATAGTACCAGGATCAACGACCAGGACCACAATTTTCGAATACACCTATACAAGACCTAGGTCTGATGTATAATTTAAGATACATCCGAGGACCGAGCCCCTGTTTTAACTATGGTACACCAGGTCATACATTCGAGTTCTGCCCTGGCCCAAGAAGAGAAGTTTGTAATCTCTGCTACAGAATAGGTCATACCCGGGAAAACTGTCCTGTACCGGCTCTGTGGAATAACCAACCTGGATCAGCTGCAACTAATACTGAACCTCCTGCAGAGAAGGTCGTCCAATCTATTCAAAAAAATGCCTAGAGGTAACACGTAAGTTTCCCACGTGTTTACCAGAACAATTTGAAAACCGGGGAAACAATAATTTCACTGTATTGAGAGAAACCAATCTGGATTCATACCCGAGAAAGGACGCGGGAATTAAACCAGTCTTTCCTCGAGGGCCAGATGAGGTAAACAGTGACCACATCATTGATTCTGTTGCTGAGTTTGATGTATAAGAAAAGTCATTAGCTAAACCACTCTGTTTAGAGGAGGTAATAAGAGCAATTACCTTATTAGAGGACCCCTTCTCGGTCCCTCCTGATGAAGTAATAGAACCCTGCACATCTTTGATCGAACAAAACTCCGAGGAAAATTCAGCAACACAAGAAACCTCTGATTCGGAGTGGGAAGACGAAGTTGAAACTCTATGTGAACCAGCAACTACACCAGCTGCCTGCGTACCTTCACAAGCTTCATTTATACCTCAAGTACTTCATGGCAGACCTCTCTCTGCGTCTTTTATTCACAGATTGGCTAGTCGACGAATTTTCAAACCTGGAAAGGGGTCACCACCTGAAAAAACGTCACGTATCCCGATCTCGGTGTGGATATTTGGAGTAAAACTCCAAGGAATACTTGACACAGGCAGTGAGAGGTCGTATATAAATGAAAAAGTGTACAAAGATATCAAACATCTAGCTGCTGGTGAGCTACAAGACGATCAGACTAAGAAGGGAGTACTTCTTGCTAATCACTCTACTTGCAAAAGTAAGGGTGGAGCCCCTTTCATAATTCAGATCGGATCAGTAGCTGGAGAACAATATTTGAGTGTTTTACCCGACCTAGGTTATTCCTTGGTCCTGGGGATGGACTTCGCGACAAAATTTGAGGTGCAGATTGACTGCAAGACCTGTTTATGGAAATTCACCGACTCTCCAGAGGTTTTTCTTTTCCAACCTATCAACTGTCACGAGAAGTCAGCACCATTGTGTGTTATGTCAGAACTCCAAGAGGAGGAGATGGGAAGATTTCTGGAGATTGAGCTAAAAAAATTTGATGAAGTGTCAATCCTGGGGGCGACAAAAATTATTCAACATGAAATTCTTTTGAAACCCGGAACACAACCTGTGCGAATAAAACCATATCGCAGAAGCCCAGTTGTGAATGAAGAGTTGAATAAACAAATAGATGAGTTGTTAGAAAAGACGTTCATCCGCCCGAGCTTCAGTGTCTGGTCATGTTCACCATTGATGGTTTCGAAACCCAACAACAAGTGGAGATTTTGTATCGATTATCGTCCACTCAATAAAGTTACGATTCCACCAGCTCATCCATTGCCGAACATGCTCAGAATACTGAGTGCTCTTCATGGAGCCACTTTTATTTCAACAATGGACTTACGTGAAGCATTTCATCAAATTTTAATGTCTCCAGACTCAGTTTCACTGACAGCATTCTCTGTAGAGGGAAGAGGCCAATTTGAATGGTTAAGAATGTCATATGGACTAGTAGGAGCTCCTAGTACCTTTCAAAAAGCCATGGATCATGTGAAAACAAGATTCTGTGAACTTCTGGTCCAGAGGGAGTTGCCTCCCAAGTGGGCTGAACAGTTTTTCGCTTATCTCGATGATTGGATCGCGATAAGTGAAACATTTGAAGAACATTTGAAGGTCTTGGCTCTGCTGTTCGAGGTATTCCGTGAATTTGGTCTCCTCATCAATCCAGAGAAGTGCAAATTTTGCAGAAACGAAGCTAGATTTTTGGGATTCGTGGTCATCGAAACTGGATTATACCCGGATCCTGAAAGGATTGCACCTGTTGTTAATTTCCCTACTCCTACGAACAAGAAACAACTAAGAAGCTTTCTGGGCCTAGTAAACTGGTACCACCGTCATCTCCAGAATGTTGCGAAGGCTCAAGGCCCTTTAAATAAACTAACTGTCGCAAATTCGGAGTGGAAATGGGGTCCAGATGAAGAAAAATCGTTTCGTGAACTAAAACAAGCTCTCGTTGATGCTCAGCCCTTGGCAATTCCAAAACCAGACTGGCCGTATGTATTATACACTGATGCATGCGATACCGGTCTAGGTGCCTTTCTAGTGCAAAAAGAACCCGGAACGGACAAGGAACATTTAATTATTTGCCTTAGTCGCCAGCTCCGAGGTGCGGAAACTAGATATACGACTACAGAAAAGGAGTACTTAGCTGTAGTCTGGGCGGTGAGGAAGCTGAGGTGCTATCTCGAAGGTGCTCCATTTACAGTAATAACAGACCACGCCTCTCTATTATGGCTGCACTCACTTAGAGAACCCAATGGACGCCTGGCAAGATGGGCAGTTCAGCTGTTTTCTCACCAAGTTACCATCATACATCAACGAGGTACGACAAACGAGGGTCCAGACGCTCTCTCTCGTCTATATGAAGATGATTCCCCCGAAGATTGGATGGAAATAAAAGACAGATTACAAACAGCAAGGTTTGTCCATATTCAGTCTTCCAGTTGGTATGATTTAAAATTTAACAATGTCAGGAAACATCCGAAGAACTTCCCAGACTGGCAAATACGGGAGGATTGTCTTTATTATCGCAGACCCGATCCCCTTAAGGAGATCTTGGGTGACGAAGACGAATGGAAGAAGGTCCTAAGAGACCATGAAGTACCAGAAATATTGAGGAGAAATCACGAAGAACCAGATGCTGGTCATCTAGGTCGTGACAAAATGTACGAGCGTATTAAAATAAAGTTCTACTGGCCAGGAATGTCGAAAGACGTTGAAGATTTTGTTCAGGCCTGCGAGACTTGCAAACAGGTCAAGTACAAGCAGAGTACATCAAAAGCTCCACTCCAAACGAGACAACCGATTAAACCCTGGGCAGTGGTGGCAGCGGATGTCACGGGTCCCTTCACACGGTCAAAGTTAGGGAATGTATATATTTTAATAATACAGGACCTATATACCCGGTTCGCTTTATTCTACCCGCTGCGTAAACACACTGGAAGTCTCATACTAGAGTGTTTCAAGCGCTCTTTCTCACTCTGGGGATATCCAATGTTCCTGGTTTCAGATAACGGGAAAGAATTCGTAAACTCTCAAGTACAAGAATACCTGGGGCAAGTAGGAGTTAGGTTTAGCCCTATTGCAGTCTCTCATCCTCAGGCAAACCCTGTAGAGCGAATAAATCGTACTATAAAACCCATGATTCGAGCATACATCGACAAAGACCAAACAGAATGGGATAGACATATAGGGGAGTTCCAATTAGCCTATAATAGTGCTTTCCACTCATCACTTAAATTGTCACCTTACTATCTATGCCATGGCCAAGAACCACGCCAAGCGGGTGACATATGTCACCTGGAAATTGAAGATCTGGATTTTAAAAACCGAGAGTGGGCCAAGAGAATTCAACGTCTCGATGAGCTCAGGCATAAAATAGAATCCAACATGAGGAAGGAAAATGAGCGACAGGAAAAATACCACGGGTCAAATTTTAAGATTCCGGAGGTTTCCGTTGGTGATAGAGTTTATTATCCTAATCGTAAGCTTAGTAATAAGGCGGCCGGTTATAATGCGAGTCTCGGAGCTAAATACTTAGGGCCTGCGATAGTCTCTAAGTTAATTAGTCCGTTGGTCGTAGAGTTAAAAAACGAGAAGGGGAAATTGTTAGGTCAACATTATACCCCTGATTTAAAACTCCCAAGGCGTAGTAATCGATTAGCTGATAAAAAGCTCTAGTATTAAGGAAAAGTATGTCGTGAAAATTTTTCTAATTAATTATTTTTCCAGGATTATGGAGAGAGATGGAGGAGAAGTCATAAACCAAGAGAAATACCCGAGACAGGGAGCAACAGCCCAGACCAACATCGGAGGAGTAAGGCCAGGGACTAACTCTGTGGCCGTACAATGTACTATCCTCTCTGGGCTGCCAATACGTCAGTCTTCTACGTCACGAGTATCTGCTTTTCGGAGGTTGGGACCTCATGTACCCAGTATTCCCTTGGTCCCTGCAAGAACTACGCCCTTGGTGGCAAGCCCTGTGGGAGTTGCCGTTCCCGAGGCGGGTACCTCAGCCACAGCGGACACTGTTCCATCGGTTTTAAATCGAGAGGAGTCGGCTGTGACTGGGGAGCACGCCTCGACGACGTCAGCTGCTAAACCCTCGGTTTGCCACCGAATGGGGGTTGCTGGAACCAGCAAATTGGAACCAAAATCTGCAGAACCCTCGGTACCTCACCGAGTGGTACCAGTTCAAATTAAACAAAAAGTATCCCAAGGGAGAGTATACTCTAGTGAGTCGAAATGGCACGGCTGCACTGAAGGACAGTCCCGACTCAACAGGCGTCGTGTTAGGTTTAACCAGATGCTACGGGACCCCCAGACACCAAGGGCGAAACTGCGGGCTGCGTGGGCAAGGGCATCGACAGTGGCGGAGCGGAAAGAGGATCGAAGGCCCAGACATCTCGAGCTGTTGACGTTTGCAGCTCGAGCTGTTCAGAGGGAGAAGGGATCGGAGACTTCCCCTCCGACAGTTCGAGTTTCCATTCCGTTGGAGTCAATTGGAGCACCAACTCCTGTGCTTCCTCTCGAACCTCATCCACCTATGCCTTCTCCCAGGAAGATCAAGGTATCAGTAATCCCTGTACATACTGCAGCATCTGTTGGGGGGGATGGCGCTATACCCGGACACGCTCCAGATGTGTCCAAGGGTGCTATACCCCGTCCTGAGACGACCTCAGCTAATACGTCGGTTGAGTCTAGAATACCAGTGAAGACTAGAGTCTTCACTAGGTCTAATGTTGCCATGACTCCACCCCGGAGATTGTTTGCTCCTTGGAAACCTCCAATATCTCGGTCCAAGCCAGTCCCATCCAAGAAACCAATACCTAGATATGCAGTGGATGTTGAAGCTGCTCCAACCCGGAGCCAAGGCACTGCTGACACTCGGGTAGCAGCTACTTCAACATCCTCGTTCGTGCTTCCTGAGTGTCCACCACATTTGACGCCTGCTTTCGCTGCATATCGCGCCAGCCAATTTAAGGAGGCCATGGAACGAGCGGTCAGGACTGGCAGGATGGAGACTGGTACCCCGCGCGCCGAATTGATGCCGTGGCCGGAGCCAAGTGACGTTCCAGTCCGTCGACGAACTGCGAAGAGGAAGAAAAAGAGGAACAAGAAAGAGCTCCGAGGGCCAAACTGGAATGAGATGGAGGTTGGTGGCCAGGGCGAGCCGATATCCGAGGACTCGGGCCTAGAAGACAGTGGGGTTTTCAACGACCAGGAGACCAGTGACGAAGATGTTCTCCAGCTGGACCTCGATGAAGACCTGTAATTGGGCTAAATAAAAATTTTTTTTGTTAAGTTAAAATTTGAATACGCTGTTTTAGTTTTGATTCATCAACCCCTAGGAGAAGCTGAAGATCGGGACCCCCCAGTGCTGGTCTGGTGGGGAGGAGTGTAACAGGGTAAATTACCCTAAATCGATAAGTCGCCAGAGATCGATAATTAGTCGACTCAGCACTGGCGCGCCCCGATCTTCGGGTTCTTCCGTTTAGTAATTAAGAGGGGGGGTGGAATGGGTAAGTGCTCGGGAGTCGGAGAGTGACAAAATCAGAAGAGGTTTGATAGTCAACCGCACCGGTCACTACTCAACAGAAAAACAGGAAAACGGGAGTGGAAGTAAAGACAGATCCCCGGAGTGAAAGAAAACCAACCAACGAGTACTCAGAGAATTCACCACGTCGGAGAGACATCGTGAACAGGAATTTAAGTCAAATACTCAGGTACTTTATTTCATTCCGTGGGCGGAAGATAGACCGCCGTTTGTACTCGGTCTATCATTCCTCTTCTCCTCGTATATAAAATTTTTATTAATAGATTAATTGTGGAACGTTTGCTAGTTTTGGATTTAGTGATTTTCATGGGGGCTTATACCCGAAAATCTCTCAATTGACCTTGCGGGAAAACTTAATAACTAAAAATTATCAATCAATTAATTAACATCTGAAAATTCGTTAAATTTATTTTTATAATAATTAACTTAGTAAAATTGATTGATTTTTGTCATTGAAAAAAATCGACAAATTTTTATTCGTGGAATTTGGCCAAGCGTCAGTTCTTGTGTCGCAGTAAATTCCAATACCCAAGGTCAAGCAAAACTTAGCTAGCGAATGTTCTAGCAAATAAAAATTGAATATTTCAAGTTTGTCAAGTTTTTCATAATTTATAAAACGAGTAGATAATTATCAATAATATTATATTAAGAATTAATTACTGGGATTGTTATATTTGGAATTTATTATTGAAAATAATATAGATTGGAAAATTATTAAGAATATTATATTAGGAATTATTTATTGAAAATATTTTATTGTAAAACTAATTATTTTATATCACGTGGAAATTTCGTAATTTTTGGGGATTAAGTCCGTGAAGTAGTCAAATTGAAATTACTGAAACTTGATAATTATCGGCGTGGACATTAAGTCCTAGAAATTAGTTAATTGAGTCAAAAATTGTCACAGTAAAAATTTAGTCAGAATTAATTAATTAAACTTATGTTAATAATTTTGAACGTGATTGAGAATTTTATATTGTGATTTATTTAATTATCAAAAGTTAATCCGAGGTATTAAGACCTTTTGTTTTAAATAGTTATTGTTATATTGTTAAGACCATGACTAGAAGTTACTGAGGAGTTTTAATCCATCTAATATTTTAATAGAATTAAAATTAACAATTGGAATTTGAGAATTGTCGTAGTTAGTTAGAAATTGATTGTTAATTGAAAATTATCGTTTTATTAAATTACTAATGATTGAATCATTTGATTTGGAATATTTAATTGAAATTAGTTACAGTCAATTTTTATTAAAGTAAAATTTATAAAGTAGAGTCAAGTTAGTAGTGTGAGTGTGAGACAAGTGTGGGTTATGTGTGAGTTGCAGAGTGATTAGGTCTATGTTTCGTCGCGGGGCTGTTACTGCTGTAGCCGGTGTGGGTTATGAGAGTGTGCTGCAGAACATCTAGGTCTATGTTTCGTCGCTGGGCTGTTGTTCTGTAGTAAAGTGTGTATAAGCTGCAGGAGTATCTAGGTCTATGTTTCGTCACTGGACTGTTACTCCTGTGAGCCGAGTTAACGATCCTAGTATATGATTCGTCTCTGTGCGGGTGACAGTAGTTAGAAATCGGGTAGACGCCGAAAGGGGCCCGTCACGTGTAGACGCCGGGAGGGGCACGTGTTAGAAATCAACGGGTAGACGCCGGGAGGGGCTCGTTGAGAATAAGTTAGAAATCAACGGGTAGACGCCGGGAGGGGCTCCTTGAGAATAAGTTATAAATCAATGGGTAGACGCCGGGAGGGGCTCGTTGAGAATAAGTTAGAAATCAACGGGTAGACGCCGGGAGGGGCTCGTTGAGAATAAGTTAGAAATCGACGGGTAGACGCCGGGAGGGGCTCGTCGAGATTAAGATATTGTTAAGTGTGGTTAGTGTGTGTGTGAATGAAATTTTGTTAACTAATTTTAAGCCAACTCTGTTAAGTTTTATTTTTATTGTTAATAAATATAGATCGATCTTGTTAATTAAATTTTTATTATTTAACAGCAACCTTCCTCCACTCTCTCTACCCTAAGATAGGATTTTCTCAGCTCTGGACCGGTTCCAGGAACCGTGATTAATAATCCTGGTGGCGCCCTGATAATTTTTATTGTTGTTAGTTTTGTTAGTTAATTTAAAAATTGATTAGGGGCCAACCTGAGCAGGTAAAACTGTTACACACTATTTATTATGTCACATATTCTTTCAATTTATTACGTTAATATGTACATCATCTGATGATATTTGTAATGATATGGTTGTCACTAAAGCCTTATATGGTAACTAAAATATGAAACATGTTCTTGTTTCAATATTTTCTAAATATGGCATCTATTGTGGTTCCGTATTTAGTTGTCGACATGTTAGGATTATTATTTAATTGCAGACTAAATTTTTCATATAAAAAGTTAATTAATGGTGTCAAATATTAAAATATCTTAATAAAAACGTTCATAAAACAGTATAAACAAACACGAGGGTATAAAATACATAATAATAATAACATTTAAGAGCAGTGTACCTACAGTCTAAAATACAATGCATCTCACATAAAAATAACATTTCTATAATGTAAAAGTATAGAATTCCTTTATATCTTTATCTTTTTCTCTCCGACTACGTACATATATGCGTCTTTTAATGTGACGCTCTTATTATGATTATTGTGAGGCTCATATTATTATTATTGTGACGCGACCTTGAAATTTTACCCTCAACGTACGCAAAGAAGTTTCACTTCAACAAGTATTAGATGATTTTTTACCTAGCCAAGCCTAAAAAAATTTACAAAATGATCTTGATCAAGAATTTCCCTTTTTCCTAGGAAATGAGGTTCTAAATGGTCATTTTGGATGGTTGACTGATTACAGATAAAATCTTTGCTGGCCATTATAGAAAAAAATATTCTTTACGAAAAAAGTATAGAAGCATTTTACGTCTAGTTATGCCCACTAAAAATTACAAAATTATCTTTATCAAAAAACTTGAAATTGAGAAGAAATATAATTTTTATTTTTGTACACTTTTTCTTTTAAGCTCAACTTTTTATTGGTAAATATGGAGATAGTGTACTACACACCTGGAGAAGTAAAGTAAGAAATATCTGATATCACATGCAATTGTTAACCGAGGCGAAGCCGAGGTCAGCAAACATGTAGTCTGAGGCTTTCTTATTTCCTTTCCGTGGAGTGTATACTATTCTTTTGCTTGACGATGGCAGGAAGCGTCACTTCCGTTTAGCGCAGCGGACCGAAAGTTGACGCTTTCTGCCCGTGGAGCAAAAAAAAACATATTCTCTACAAGAAAATCAAATCGTGACGGTCCTGATGAGTCCATCATTACCAGAATGAGTCTTAGTAGCACGGCTCAGAGGCTACTTGGCAGGTAGATATCGTTCATGTACCACTAGCACTATATCACTTTCTTTTAGGTTGGGAAAGTGTTGATTTCACTTGAAGATGGCCTGATAACGATGCAAGCAGGAGACCGACCAACGTCCACAGAAACTGTCGAGTGTTTGTTGGATGAATAGCCATCGGAAGTCTTCCTGGATTTAGGTGCTCACGTAAGGGCTCAGACGTCACGTTGAGGGGTTTTCCGATTTAACGGGATCTCTCATTTGCCTCCAAAATGATGTGCGGACAGTAGATTGAATTCCCGATGAATGCAAAGGCCACCGAGGAGGTTGGCGATAAGCTGTTGAAATGTGCGTAAGGCCAGAAAGGCGGCCGAAGTGAGACCGTAGGTGTCTGTAGTCAGCTCATAGGTGATTAGTTGGCTACTGGAATACTATAGTATTCGTTGGAATATCCTGTCGTCCGGGTGGACCTTTATCTGTCTGTAGAACTACTCAATGTCCCCGTAGAAGACGTATCGGTGCAACCGGAAAAACAGAAGGACGTCAAACAAGTCAATCTGGAGCTTTCCCAGTTAAGATGGGAACGAGATGCTTACAATACCGCAATCTTTCGACCGCTGCACTGTTTTGCTGAAGATTCAAAACAACTTCTTCCACTTCATCATATTGCAAACAGTAATATTGGGACACTTCAATCCATGTGCCCCATTGAGTTTTGACTGGTCTAGGGGGTAAAGGAACATCAGGAAGAGCGATTTTAAATGCTTCAGTCCTCGCCCTAGATTTAGAGTAAGCTTCTTTGGCATTGACGACGAGAGCATTCACATCTCCATAACATTCTCTCACTTTTTCAGCAATATTGTGACATGCGTGCGCTAAGCATGTTACGTTAACAAATTTAAGGTAGGTTCTTTGCAAAATTACAGCCGACGCTTTCATATAGGGTGCCGCATCCGTCAAATACAGAAGAATTCTGTTAACATCAAATCCTGGCAAAAATTCATTTAAAGAGTTAATTATAAACGCTACCATGTTTTCAGCATTCGGTGTAGACAGTTCTCCACACTTAATCAGTCGACCTACTGTAGGTTTATCCTCACACAAGGCTCCAATGATAACATTGGTCTCACATCTTCGTTTAGCATCGATCGTTTCGTCGGCTGAAATCCAAATATCATTGTCTCCTATTTCTTCTCGTATTGCTGCTAACGTTTCGTTGTGAATAATTGGTACGTAAGTTTTACTCATCGTCGTGGGACCAGGCTTTTTTTGCTTTGTGTGCGTTTCAAAAAATTCAACAAAATGCGGCTGGCAAGCTTTGTCAAAGCAAATATCAGATTTGATACACGCAGCAGCGAAATCCTTAATAAAAGGAGACTGTCAGCTTCTCAAATCAGCAACATGATATGGGGCAGGGAAAGCTGGTTGGTCTTGCCTAATGATAGTTCTTTGGTGTTTATCAGTGTTAGAATGACGTTCAAATTTATATTGTTCCAAGCCGACCAAAGCCGTGGTACAAAGCAGGCATCGAGTTGTATTATTGTCTTCAAGTCTAAAATGATTCGCTGGAATTTGCAAGGCTCGCAATAGTCTCTGCAATGTTTGTTTACGGTGTGCTTCAGCCATATCTAATGGTTAATGGAATCATTTTGAATAGCATATTAGAAATAGAACACTGTAAAAAATTTCGGTGTAAAAGTTTGACCCTGAGACGTTTACACCATCGTGTAAGTGTCGAAAGTCGGTGTAAAATTTCTTCCGTGTGAAAGCTTTACTTGTATAAATTTAACACGGTGTAATCTACTGTTTTACACTATTCCGTGTTATAAGTTATAACTTTGCAAATTTAATCACTATTACTAGTAACCTTACAGTCACTATGTGACTGCCGTGACTTGTGAATTATAAATAGATGAAATTTTGCTTCATTAAATAATGACTTTTGTTAAATTGCACTATGTTTCTTTAACTATTGACGTTTTTCAAGATATGAGCTGATCCAGATGTTACACTTATCAAGCTTTCATTTGAGTACCCACATGCATTTTGATATATCCTTCATATATACATATATCATATATACATATATATATATATATATATATATATATATATATATATATATATATATATATATATATATATATATATATATATATATATATAAATATATGAAAAAATGATGTGTGTACTCAAATAAAAGCTTTCGGCTTCGCCTCGGCCAACAATTACATGTGATCTGAGACATTTCTTACTTTACTTCCCAAGGTGTATAATATACTATTGAAAGGGTGTACCGATTGATTAAAAAAACTAACACAAAATCTAAGACAAATTAAAGATAAATTTATAGATAAACTTCAAGAAAAAATGTAAGACATATTTCAAGACAAAATTTAATGACAAATCTCAAGATAAATTTCAAAACAAAATATAAGACAAAATTGAAAAAAAATTTAAAGCTACATTTCAATACAAAATTTCAGACAAATTTAAAGAAAAGATTTAAAACAGAAATTAATACAAATTTTAATAAAAAATGGAATACAAATTTTAATAAATGATAAGTGAGAAAATTTCAGGATTGAATTAGATTCTAAATTTGTAAAAAATAATGAACATTTTATTGGTTTTTGATTTTTTCTTCTTCCAAGTCCTTAAGTTGCCTACAAACAGTGTTAAACACCTATTAAATGCATCCTTCGATAATTTTTTGTTCGGAAAAGCTTGTGTAAATGTATATTCTGAAAAAAAAAAGTTAAAACATAATTGACACTTGATTTAAGAAAATGTTTCATATATTAAATAGTCATGAAGAAGAAAGATTACTTTTAAAGCATTTTACGATGTTGTCCGGTAACGCTTCCTTCCCCTTTTTACCGTTCAAAGACATGCCTTCAAGTTTTTCTCGACCAACTAGATTCGATAATAATAAAGTTATCATTTTCTTTGACTTGTTTTTGGATTTTTTGTGGATGGCGTCGAGAGTTTTTCTCTTGATAAAAATTTCACTATTGGCGACAAGCTCTCTCATGGAACTCCGTCGATTATCACCATCATTATCATCATAATCAACGCTGTCATCGTCTTTATCTTCATCATCGTCATTGTCTTCATCATAGTCATCATCAGAATGATAATCGCCAACATGAGCAACCCTCCCACTGTAACCAGCTTCAGCAACTCTGTCAACGTGATCAGCATCGTTAACACCTCTACCGCGACCAACTTCAGCGAGATATTCATCGTGATTAGCAGCAACACAGCCAACACGATCATCATCAGCAATATCACCAACGTGACCGACTCCAACAATGCCTGCAGCTTGATTAGCACCAGCAACACCTCTGACGTGAACAGTATCAGCAACACGGCCATCATGACCAACGCCGGGAACGAGGCTATCTTGATTAGCAGCAATAACAGGCCATCGTGATCAATGCCGGTAACACGGCCATCTTGATTGGCAGCAACCACAAGGTCAACGTGATCAACATCGTCAACAGGACGATCATGATCAGCACTGGCAACACGGCCAAAGTGAGCAGCATCAGCAAAATGGCTAGTATCAGCAACATACCCAGCATTACCTTCAATCCCAATCACAATCCCATCCGTATCAACTATCAATTTTTCCAGAAAATCAACGTCATCTACAGGGAATATATTTTTCATTGTAGTTATATACGTAGTAAAGTTCATGTTGTGAAGTGTATGAAGAAAAATGTTGAATCTTACTGCTTTTAGCTATGATTTTTGCAGCTATATGTTGTCAGCTCTATCGGGCGGTGATTAAATTACCATTGCAGCGCTTTATTACGTCCGTCGATGCAATGACGCTCACAGTTTTATCCGACACCCACTGACCATTTTACTTCAATGAACTTTCAAATTGTGTTGACAGTTATCTTGAGCTTGACGACACCATGAATATAGCTTTTAATTGAAAAAAAAAAAAAATAATAAACAACGATATTCAATCGTTAAGTTTTAGTAATAACTAGTTTTAATAACAGTTTTAGTAATAATTATAAAACTGATACTCTACTGTAATTTTTTCCCCCGGACTGTAGCAGCAATATTAATAATTTTAATTGATCGATGAATGTGTCGAATAAATGAGTGACTCTGCGTGCGCACGCTTCGGTCAACTCAGACGCTTAAACAAAAAAAATTATTTTAACTTATTAAATATCAAAATTAAAAAATAAAAAAAATCAGGCACATGCTGGATAGTTGTTGTAACTTGGCTGGTCTCGACTGTTCGTATAGTTAAATAAATTTTGCATCAGAAAATATTTATTGAGACTTTGAAATTATCAATTAATTACAAAAATGATTGATCTCACTTTTACTTCAATAATTATATACGAACTGGGCCGAAAAATCACGCTCGTTACACCCGTAGTGTAACCAACTCGAAGCAGCAGCTTATAAGAGTCGATGCTGCTCCAGATGCCTGTAGCTTTAGAGTTTACTGTGGACCAAGCCGATAGCTCTCAAAGCTACAAATAGCTAAATTGATTTAATTCGCGTTAGGAATATAGTCTAGGGCAAATTGTGTGTGGCCATACTCGTAGAAAGATAGATCCAGCTCCGACACAAAACCGATCCTTGCCGCCTTAGTTTTTTTGTCTTATTTCTTTATCTTATTTTTATTTTTTCTTATTTTTTTTCTTTTATTTCTTTGTCCTAGTTTTTTTGTGATATTTTTTTTTCTTAGTTTTTATTACGTGTGAGCCTACTCTTGGTTATTTACCTGTCACGTAAACAGACCTCCGGACTAGCACAGCATCTTAGTAAAATATAATTAGATGTTGATAAGGGGTGTGGGTCGCTCAGTGAATGAAGAATACTGGTGATTGTGGTAATAATTGTTTATTGGGCGTCCCCAAAGCATGAGAGTTACCCGGAATGGCCCTGAGAGTCTCTTTTACAACTTAATTCTTCCTATTAAAGCGATTCTGAACTAATACAATTATTCTATGATGCAATTCTACTGATTCTACGAGAGAGAAAGAGGGATATAAGACAACAAGGAGAATGAGAGTAGAGACTATTAACTATAATTCTTATCAGCTCGGACCTGGATTCTAACAGACTAAACGACTGACTGATTATAAGTGGTGGTTCTTCCTGGAGGTCCCAGGTTTATATAACCTCGGTCGCAGGTCCCGCCAGACACCTGTATTACTGCGCAGAACTCATATTATTCCGCGGGCGAACTAAGATTATTCCGCCTTTGGGAACTAAGTTGTCATTGTCGCGTCCATTAATCAGCAGAAAATCGTATCAAGTCGCCGAAAGTGGTTCCCCATATTAGTATACCTGGTTGCTCGGTTCTCACGAGAAAACGTCTCATCAGCACCAAGTGCAAGTAGCGATTCTCGGTAACCAGAGTCAGGCTGGGAATACAACGGAAATTCGGTGTCAATTTAACGTGAGTAAGTTAGCCCATCGAATTATAAAAATGTATATAGTTTATCTTAATATTGACGGGAGGGTAGGCCCAGCCGTCACAGTTTTTTTGTCTTATTATTATTGTCATAGTTTTTTTGTTTTATTTTTTTTTGTCTTCGTTTTGTTGTCTTATATTTTTTGTCTGATTTCTTGTTTTAGTTTTTATCTTATTTTTTTTTATATTATTTTTTTTGTCCATTTTTTAACTTCCCGCTAAAAATCTCAGATTTTCAAAAATCGGGAAGTTATTGTTTTCACCCTGTTTTGCAAAAATCGAGTTTTTTGCTCGACGGGCAGAAAGCGTCAAATTTCGGCCCGCTGTGCTAAACGAAATTGCCACTTTCTACCTTCGTCGAGCAAAAAAATAGCATACACTCCTCGGGAAGTAAATAAGAAAGCCTCAGATCACATGTTTGTTGACCTCGGCTTCGCCTCGGCCAACAATTACATGTGATCTGAGACATTTCTTACTTTACCTCCCTCGGTGTGTAATATACTATTTCATCAGATCTCGACGTGTGAAGGTCACAGGAAGCTTCCCTGACTACCCCCGCGATGTTGTCACTATGCCTCTGTGTGTGTGTGTGTGTGTGTGTGTGTGTGTGTGTGTGTGTGTTAATTTATTATATTGTTAATTTATTATGTTATTAATTTATTAATAAATTAATAAATTAATTTATTAGTAGTCAATGAATCTTTCTATCAGTGTATATTGATCATTAATAATAAACAAACAAAATAAAAAATTTTGTTTATTACGCATCGATCATGCATACGATTTGCATTACTTGTAGTTGTTAAGAATTATGTCATTCAAGTAAGTATCATAGGTAAACAGGTAAAGGATTAGTCTATTAAGCGTCAGGTCCCAGGTTCGGTTCCCGCGCGTGACAGTTTTTTTTTCTATGGAAGTAATTTTATATAGTTATATATAATTATATAGGGCCATTTTTTATTTCTAATTACACATGGTATTATATATAATTATATCAAATTGTATATAACTTTTTTTACCCGGGTTATATATGTATATCATCTCAGAAAATTCTTTTATCTTGTTAACTTAGGTAATTTATGTTTTGTTGCTATTCTTTCTTGGATTTTCTAAAATTTTTTTTAAATTTAATGGCTTAACGGTCTGATTTACATTCAGATTCAGTTAATTGAAAGACAATGAGTAGATTCTGCTCAATAATTTTTCATTCAAAGATAATATCCTTGTTAATAAATCGAATTGTGTAGTCATTATCTAAAAAAGTGTTTCTAATTAATGCAATGTTATGATTGGTACTTTCTTTATTGGTTGAGTCTTACTTTCCAGACACGGGTTCAAGATAATTTTTCTGGGTAGAGGAAAACACACTGAAACCTATTGCAAATAAAATAAAATTTAATTCTTACCTGAGTAATTGTTCGATTGTATGTCATAATCGTCGACTTGTAAGGTACAGTTAGAACCAATCCTTGTAAATCGTACAACGTGATATTGATTGTCATCGATTTTGATACTTATTTCGCCAATAGCATGATCACTCAAGCCTGTATTGTAGACTGCAAAAAGATTTCCTTCGACCTATATTCAACAGAAAATTTATTCCGTTAACATATAGGTGCTTATGAACATACAAATATAGGCGTTTTACAAAATTGGATTTCTATAGTTTCTTCCCAATCACTTTAAACTCATTACCCTCAAAAAACCGCAGACTAAAGATATTTAGAAAGTGCAGTTGCAATTTAAATTAAAGATTATTTTTTAGCTTCCCTATATGAAGATCAATGATATCTAAGTCTTTGGGAAATTTTTAGTTTTATCCCAATGTTCAGCGAGCAGGCCTATTCACTAGTGACACGCCCCTGGTGGTCTCCTAGAAAGCCATGAGCCACACCTGACCACCACTCGTTTCCGCTATTCCTAGCCAATCAGAAAATTCAACGTGTTGAATTATCTGACGCTTGTGCAAGCCAAGATACTCTGACGTCACGAGAACACCAGTTGTAACGAATTTTCTTATTGGTTATCGACGGTGACATTGATGAAACGAATTATCTGATTGGCTGCTTCGAGAAACTGAATGCCTAGTTAGTTTCTTTGAGAAACTGACCAGAAAAGACGACGCATTATTAGCTTACGCTTGTTTGAAACGATTTCGAGTGAGACGCTTCACCATTATTGAATCTTTTTCGTTTTGAGTAATTTACATCCGCTAAAAGTATTAAATTAAATCTATATTGACCGTGTTCAATTCATTTGATTTGATTTCAGGTCGATTAGTAATTTAATCTCCGAGGTTCACCACATTGTTCCATTTTCGGGTTTGTTCCATCGCGTGGCCACTGGCTACCATCCACTGTTCTTAAGATAATCCACATTATTCATAATAATCTGCTAACCAATAAATTGTAATCCAGCTGTAATTAGTTTAACTAAGTACAAATGTTGTTATTTGATGATATTTCACTATGTGTTTAATTGAGACAATCAGTCTAACCCTAATCCTACTTTATCGCTTATTCAGACACATTACATTTGGTCATTTGAGCCAGATTTGGCTAGTCCTTTCTCAATTAATTTTTGCAACCGCTGGTAATTGCCTTAAGTGAAGTTTTGAGATCTTCTAGGAAGGGTCGAGTGTTGGGAGCCTCAATGAGCACATCGGGTGCTGATCCTGGTGGTAATTCGTGCACCAGTACACTGATCTTTTCGATTATTAGACCAGAAACTCAACTTCATCTCCAAAATAACCGCACAATAGAGTTTGAAGCTGGAATCGCGATGCAGGAGCAGTATCAGTCGGCATTGAATGCCATAACGAACCGTTCAAAAGTTATGAGAGGTTTACATACAGTCACACACCTACAGATACATGCAGACATACTGATATCATCGCAGAAACATATGGAAAAGCTTCTTAGGACCTCAAAACGTCAACATCTTTTAAAAACTCGATATTCGAAAAAAAAAGTAAAACCAATAACTTCCCAACTTCCAAAAATTTTCAATTATCTTGACGGGAAGTTGAAAAAAATTTTTTTTTCTTGGAACCAGGCTCGAAAGTTTCTTCGAGATATCAAAATAGGCCTCTAAAAATATGTGCCCTTAACATTTATATCAAGGTTGTCGGTCTCACACTTTTCGATTTGCCATAAGAATAACACAAGAACGAAATTCATTCTTCTGATTTTTGTAACCAATAAACTATCAATTGCTCTGCGATTTCTGTTAAATATTTTTGTGGAGAATTGAACACTTTGATGAAGTTCGAATATTATTTTTCGATGAATCATCTCATTTAAAAGTTATTGGAAGTCAAAGTTAAATTCATTATTAATTTAGTCGTTATTTTCATAAAACTTAAAAAGTTAAGAGTTTTAAGGTTTTAAAACTAACTGGAAATCTATTTCTATGCTCTCAAAGTTCAAAAAACCAAAACTCTTATTTTTGCTATTAAAGATTGCTGTAATTTTATTGAATAATTATTTTTCAATAGATTGCGCAAAAAAGTAAGTGAGATTTTGTTTATGGCCTGAAAAGTTTTTCGTGTTTCTGCGTTTTCATAATCGCAAACAACGGAGAGTTATTTTATTTAACATATATGTATTTATGACTGATCAATATTATAAATTAATTAATCGAAACTTAAAACAAATTAAAAATGTATTGCTTCTTATGAATCGTAACAATTCTTTTCTCCATCAATGAGCTTAAAACCGGAGGCGGAGATACCGGTTCAGTAGAGTAGAGTACGCTCGCCCTGAAAAATATATAAATGGGCCCGGTGACCCACAGGCTGGTTCAGGAACCCCGTTGGACGCCAGATAATTTCTTAAAAATTACCAAAAATGAAAATTAAATAAATGCCGCGCCGAGTCAATCAATCAGCGATCCGATTTTGCGAGAAATAAATAAGCTGTCAAAGCAGGTGAACGATAGCGCAGGTTTATTTGTTAAACAATGAGTATCGCGTGTAAACTAATAATGTACACTCCCTCTTATGTGAATATTTCCCCCCTTCAATTGCATAATGGAAGGAAATAAAGGAGGTATAGCAGGATTGAGCAAGCGAGTACAAAAAAAGTATGTATAGAAAATCAAGAATTGAAAATAATTTAAAAGTGAAAGAATAGATTCGTTCAATAGCCTAAGAGGTTGCAAATTGGCAAAATCCTCCCTGGGCTATTCAGTTTTCACTTACGATGAACAAAAAAAAATTTATACTTGTGGGATTTTCCGAATTTGCGTATAACAATTTGTTGACAATTAATTCAATAACTTGACATGCTATTTATTACATTCATCGGGGTAATAATTAATGCGATAATTATCATAATAATCCGCTAAACATATTTTGTAATAATTCGCTTAACAACTACATTCATAAAATTCTCAAACTTATGACTCTAGCGTAGGATAAGATAAATTATAATTTGTGTTGAATATGATAAATAATAATGTTGTTCAAATAATATAAACAATAAATTTTGTTTATATGATATAAATAATAAACTCGTGTATATAATATAAACAATAAAGATTGTGTAAATAATATAATTATTCACTTTGTTCAAACAATATAGACCATAAATTTGTGTTTAAACAAAATCATAATGATTTCATTTAGATATTATAACCAATAAGTTTTGTTTAAATAATATTTATTTATTTATTTATTAAAGTGTTATTTTTGAGCAATAATAAACTTGGAAACACTGGTTCTTGATTTGGATTATAAATAACTATAAAAATTTTTACAATACAATTAATTATGAATTAAACGAAAAAAATTATTTCACTAAATCATTAAAATTAGTCTAAAATTATATATCAATACAATCTTTATCATTAAGGAAATAATAACAAAAGAATTATAACATTTTTTTGGCTACACGGTACTACAAAAAGAAAAAAATAATAAAGTTAAGTTAAAGCTTAGATAAAATTGTTAATTCACGTTTCTCTGAGAAGCTATTTGAGCTTTTAATTATATTGAGGCATTCCTGCACGAAGTTGAACAGTTTTTGAGAACAGGTGGGTGAATGATCATCAAGGAGAGTCAGTAAGTTTAATCTTTCGCTAGCGTCGGCCTGTGGTTGGAGAAAAGGTTAACAAGGTGTTGCAAAATTTGGGCACTTTAATAAGAAATGAGCAATTGTCTCCCCTTCAAGGTTCGAGCAGTAGCGGCATTGTATCCTAGGTTTTAGATTTAGTGATCTACATTCACTGATAGATTACAAGAGAAGAAGTTTGCCAGTCTGAGTTGGATTTTCACGGTAATTAGTTGGTGGAAGCAATTTAGTAGGTAATCGGGTACTGAACCGTGGCAAATTATTGGTAAAGTCACTTGACAAGAGTGAGTTTCGGTATATCTATTTAAATCTCTGTGTGTCAGGAACGACTTGTATTTTTCTAACAATCTAGTCTTATTTCTCTTCCAATACTCCACAGTTAAATTTTTGAGAGCAAACTCTTCTTGAATTTGACTGAGCATTCCTTTGAGTTGATTAAACCAGTTCAGGTGTACATGACTTTGATTTAGCTTCTTTGAGCGCAGAAAACCCATTTTTGGGAGACGAGTGTTTGGCATCTCCAAAATTTTAGTTATTCAGTTGCAGGCTAAGTTGAGGATATCGAGAGAGATGTGATGAATTTTCAGTTCAAGACGAAGCACGAAATGAGGCGTGCAACTTGAAAGATGGAAAAGTCTTTTGAAAAAATATAGGTGGGCATTTTCCAGTTTTTCCTGGTTTACAAGACCAAGTCTCCAAATATGTGCGAGGTAGAGTAGCGTTGACTTATAGATGCTGTTATAAACTTTTGTTTTACCAAGCCAGGAGCTTGCTTTAAGTTTAGTGAGTATAGAGAGTACAGTACCCGCTGCTGGTCTTCCTTTCTTTGCAAATTCTGAAGTCGCCAAATCGCCTCGAAGATTACTGCTAAAAGAAACGCCTAAATAGACCTAAGATTTGACCACTTCCAGTTCCTGACCACAGTAGTAAAAGCCTTTATCCACTTTTCTAATCCTGTCTGACGTACGGCAAGCCATCACTTTGATTTTTTGGACATTTACAACCAGACCATTGTCTGAACAATACTTTTCAAGCAGGCGAAGTTAGTTTTCGAGGTCCACTGCATTTCTAGCTTGTAAGGCGATGTCATCGGCATACATCAGATGTCCTTTGAACCACCCAGGCTGAAGCCATCCAGTCCATTTTCTTTGAAAACGGTAATTATGTCAGAGATATATAGGATAAAGAGCAAAGGGCTGAGTATCTCTCCCTGTAAGACCCCTGCGGTGATTTCAATAGGTTCTGAAAACTGTAAGTCCTTTTTAATATACATGACTACTTGATCATAAAAGCTCTTGAGTAGTCTGATATATTTTGTGCTCACTTCTAGATTTAATAACTTTAGCCAGAGTTTGTCTTGTGGTACGGAGTTGAAAACGCGTTGAAAGTCGATAAAAAGAACACATGCTGTGGTATCTGGGAACCCGAGTTGTAGTTGCAGAGTTAACTGAAGCAAGAAGACATTGTCTGTATAACCTCTACCCTCACAGAAACCTGCTTGTTCCTCGGGAATCACTCCTTGTTTAATCGCCCACTTTCTTAGGCGATCGTGTAAAATCTGCGTAAACATTTTACCTATGCAATTGACCAGGGCGATGCTTCTATAGTTAGATGGCTTTAAAGTGTCTCTTTTTTTATGAAGCATGAAAGCGATTAGTTTAACCCGGTTTTCAGGTATAGATTTGGACTTAAAACTCTTATTAAAAAGAACTAAGAGAAAATAAAGCCAGTTATCAGGAATCTCTTTGAAGAAGTCATTACTAATTCCGTCATAGCCTGGTGCTTTTCCTGCCTTACATTTTTTGATGCTGTTTTTAAGTTCATCAAAGGTGAGTTGTTTATCCAAGTGATCATGCCTATTAGTTGGTAATGAGATGGATACAGTTATCCTCGGTGGATATAATTCAGAAACATAACTGTGCCAAGTATTTAGCGGTATTTCGTTCCTTTGGGCTGGGTGTGTCTTGACAGCTTTGACTGCTGTTCAGAACTCAGCGGGATTTCTGGCATTATCGAAGTTTCTGGTTAGACTTTCTTGGAACTGCAGGGACTTATTCTTGATGAGGACAAAGTATTCTTTTTTTGAGTGATGAAAAACGGGCTATAGAGTTGATGTGACCGTCGGCTTTACAGCGTTGGAGCAGAAGCTTCGTGACACGTTTTCTTGCCTTGCACTCGTCATCATACCATGGGTTCGAGTAAAAAAGGTTACCCGAGTTGCTTGTTGAACCAGTTGACATGCACATCCCGGCATTCTTGGCGGCATTATTTATGGCATTGCAAAATACTTTGTACACGTTGTTTGTGGTGGCAGTGTCGAAGTTTACAGTAATTAGAGGAGAAAGAGCATGGAGTCCTTTAAGATATGGATCGTTGTTCGTTGCCATTTCAAAAAGCAGCTGTGTGACTTGCGGTTGTGGCTGGAGCATGACACTGGTCAAGAAGGGTTAGCAGCAAATAAGGATACTTCGACTGGAAAATGATCAGATTTGGTAACGATGTTCGGAATCCACATGTCTTTAATCCTGTTAATGCTTAATAAGTTTACCCAAACTAAATCTACTGTGCTTTTACCTCTAGTGTTGCTAAATATGTAATCACCTCTGCTATCATCTGGCGTACGCCCGTTTAAGAGTATGAAACCATTACTGCACATGAAATCCACCAGACTTGAACCCTGGTGATTAGATTCCTTGTCATGAGAAGTTTTGGAGCTTATCAAGCATGAACCTTCAAGAAGAGATGAATCTTCGTGCAGTAAACTACCTACTCTCGCATTAAAATCCCCACCGATGATGAAGCAGTCGTAGTCTATATCAGCAATTATTTTGTCAATGAATATCTGCAGAGAATCAAGTACAAGATTAAAGCTGGTTTGATTTGGCTTGAAATACACAGACCCTATGATAACATTGGTTTCAAGTACCGTAGATTTATGCAAGATCCAGTTTTCGCAGGAACTTAAAATTGTTGGAGTGTTGGGCGTATTGCTGAGAGATATTAGACCACCGCTGTAACAGCCAAAATGATTAGTTCTACATGCAGGGGAGATGCAGCGGTGCCAATTTTTAAAAAGTAGTGGAAGAGCAAAATTAATCGAAGATTTCCATGTTTCCGAAATACACAAAATGTGGTTATTAGCGGTATCTAAGTCATAAATATTTTTCAAACCGTGTACATTCCAAAAGAGTATCGAAAAGAATGAGTTATTTACTTAAGTACCATTGTACCCTGCAGGTTGTTTAAAATTTAGAAGTATCATCGATGGCGGTCTGAGAAGTAGTTGTTTGGTTTGTATATATTGATGGATGAATCATTGTGCGTTTGCCGGTTGTAATTTGGATTAGCGTGTTTGAAACAAGGTCAAATTGGTATGCCACCTTGGTATGTATAGTCGTTGGTACCCAAACTTTACTGATCTACCTTCCTCTTAGTTTTTTTGCTTCAGCCCGAAGCATACTTGCAATATAGCTTTCCTGCGACGTTAGATCCTCATTGAAGAATACAGGAATTTTGAGCGCTTTCTTCATATTCATTATCATCTGTTTCACATTCGTATCTCGAAGTTTGGCCCTAATGAAAAAGCCTCTGGCTTGTTATTAAAAACGCTTCACAAACCGCATCTTCAATATTAAAATGTTGCTAAATAAAATTGTTCAGGTTATCAGCTACACTGCCAGTTCCAGAAGAAAATCCTTTTACTACGATGTTGTTCTTCCTGAGAAGCTTATACATTGCCTGAATACTTGATTTCACTACCCTCTGTTCCAGTACTGCTAAGTTGTCATTCCATGGGGGACTAACCCCGGATGTATTTGTGTGTGTCTGCTCAAGTTTGCCTAACCTCTCGGTTAAGCTTGCCACCTCAGCTCTCAAGACCTTGTTATCATCGCGGAAATGTTTGGTTGTCTCCGTCACGAGATTGTTATGTTCCAAACGGGATGCCGAAATTTCAGCCAGAAGTTCCGTCCTCATTTTCTCCCTGGCTTTGATGTCTTCGTTCCTCTAGACATTAAGAACCGCCAAGATGTCTGCCAGCGAATAAACCTCTGGGAAAACCACTGCAGCAGTAGGAGCCATCCCAGCAGGCGTGGTATTTTGATTGGTGTTCTCCAAGGGGACCAAAGAGTCCGACGAAGATCCCTGAGCCGTGGTCGGTGCCGTCTCAGATTTAAGCATTTTATTGGGTGGCGAATAGTTGTTTTGCGCAAAATTACTATTTGACCTGTGAGAAAGATAGTCTACAATTGAATTACTTGATTGAGAACGGAGTTTAACCAGTGATTCAGAGTTTGATAATCGGCCTCTTTTGCGAGAGGAGATAGGCGTGACTTCTGGATCTCTCCCTCTGCTGGTTTTAATTTTTGTCGTGGCAGTGTCAGCTAGGACAAGATCCTGAGCGAGAGGATTTAAGCACAAATGAGTGTCATCGACTGGATCACGAGTTTTGTCACTGTTTTCCGTTACCAGGAGAAGTGGTTTTTCTGTAGACTGGGTGATTTTAGACAGAGCGGTCATATGCTCCATGACAGAGGATAGAACTAACCTCAAAAAATACTTCTCACTTCACTATACTTAAATAATTTTGAAGATGTTTTTACTTGTAACAGGGTAAATTACCCTAAATCGATAAGTCGCCAGAGATCGATAATTAGTCGACTCAGCACAGGCGCGCCCCGATCTTCGGGGTCTTCCGTGTAGTAATTAAGAGAGGGGTGGAATGGGTAAGTACTCGGGAGTCGGAGTGTGACAGAATCAGAAGAGGTTTGATAGTCAGCCGCACCGGTTACTACTACGGAACAACAGGTAATTATTTTTTTCGCACACGTATTTTTGGAACGCTGCGATGATTTTTTTTAAGATTGTCGTTTCAATCTTTTAGACGAGATTTCTAACAATTGTACTGTTACAGGAAAACTGAACTTTGAGTGAGGACATACCCGGAGTGAAAAAAAATAAGGAATCTAACAACCGGTACCTGGAGGATTCACCACGGTAGACAGACATCGTGAACGGAGTAAGACAATTACCCAGGTACATTATTCATTCCGTGGGTGAAAGATGGACCGCGGTTTGTACTCGGTCTATCATTCCTCTTCTGTTCTTTTTTTTTAATCCAATAAATAAATCGTAGAACATTTGCTAGTTTTTGGATTGAGTGATTTTTATGGGGGTTTATACCCGGGGATCGCTCGATCGACCTTGCGGGAGAAGTTTTAATATCTGAAAGTTTTCAATCAATTAACTAACATCTAAGAAAATTCATTAAATTAATCTTTCAATAATTAACTGAATAAAATTGATTAATTTTTGTCATTTAGAAAAATCGATAGATTTTATTCGTGGAATTTTCGTCAAGCATCAGTTGTGTGTCGCATAAATTCCAATACCCAAGGTCAAGCAAGACTCGACTGGCGAATGTTCTAGCAAATAAAATTTGAATATTTCGACTGATGTCGAATTTTTTATAATGGAAAAACTAGTAGAAAATTATTAAGAATTAATTATTAAGAATTATTTAACGAGAATATTTTATATTGTAAAATTATTTTATGTCGTGATAAATTTCGAAATTTTGGGGATTAAGTCCGTGAAGTAGTCAAATTAAAATTACTGAACTTGATAATTATCGGCGTGGACATTAAGTCCAAGAAATCAGCTATTGGGTCAAAATTGTCACCGTAAAAAATTAGTCAGAATTAGTTAATTAAACTTGTGTTAATAATTTTGAACTTGATTGTAAAGATTTATATTGTGATTAATTTATTTAACAAAAGTTAATTCAAGGCATTAAGCCTCTGGTTCTATAGAGATTAGATCAAGGTTAATTAAAATTGATTGTTAAATTGGAATTATTGTTTTTATCAAATACTAATGATTCAATAATTTGAAAAATATTGTAATTAAATTAAAATCATTTATTCTATTAAAATGATAAAAACCAATTAAGCGAAGTGTGGGTTATGTGTGTGAAGAATTGTATGGGTTATGCGTGATAGAGAGTGTTAATAGTGTTAAGTGCGGTAGTCCTGTGGACTTAATTTTAAGTTATAAGTGTGTAAAGTGAGTTCGTTTTGGTAGTCCGGTGGACTTGTAATTTTAAGCTTAGTTTTAGGTCAGGTGTGGGAGACCGTTGGTTCAAAAAAGCCCATTAGTTTTACGCAGGTGTGGGAGACCGTTCGTTCAAAAAAGCCCGTCTACTCATCGTATCGTCGTTGGAAGGTTCGTTTGTAAATATCGTTTATTTTGCAGTTATTCTCCGCTTCGTTAGATTATAAGTATGTGAGTGAGCGCTTAAATTTGTTAAGTTTGTTAAATTTTTATTGTTAATAAATGTCGATCAACCTTGTTAATTAAATTTTTATTATTTAACAGCACCTTCCTCCACTCTCTCTACCCTAATATAAGTTTTCTCAGCTCTGGACCGGTTCTAGGAACCGTGATTAATAATCCTGGTGGCGCCCTGGTAATTTTTATTGTTGTAGTTTTGTTAGTTATTTTAAAATTGATTAGGGGCCAACCTGAGCAGGTAAAACTGTTGTATACTATAAACGAAAAAAGAAATGCAAAAGAAAAAAAAGTAAGCCATTCGGCTCCGCCCGAGATGGAAGGTAGATTTCAATTTTTTGTAATTATAAATAATTATAAAAAAAATATATTTTTATATTAATTTCACGAAATGATTTAGTTGATTAGTCTGGGGTATCTATTGACAATAGACAACTTTGAAATAACTTAGAAAGATCTAGGAGTTTCTTCAAGCTTTACCATCTTTAATTCTCTGTAAAAGAAGAAAATGAAAAATAATTATATGTTAGAGTATAATTGTGTGAATATTTATTTTTTTTTTTTTTTCATAATAGATATTATAGTTTGCTTTTTTGATTTTTTTTTCAACTTTTAACTTTTGTTACAATTATTGAACAATTTTACATTTTCGTTTGCTTTTTCAATTTCTTTTAATTTTATTTTCATTTCATGTTGCAAGATGATTTAAAAAGTGTCCATACTTACATGGGAATGATTTTTGAAATTACAGAAAAATCTTATATCACGAGAAGATAATGTTAGTATGATGAAATTTTTTTTATTTTAAACAAATAAAATTTTTCAAATCAAGAATCATTGTGTCAATTGGAGGAAAGGAATTATTTTCATTATTTTGAATTAAAGCTGTATAATGTGGAATCTTCAAATCCCAATAAAGATGAAATTCCTTTTCATTTTTTATCGGAGCTATTCTTATGCTCGAATTTTTATTTCCGGTATATATATTGTGACGTGGGAAATTTTCCCCACTAACAATTTCACATTAGATGTGTTTCTTTTCTTTTTTTTTCTTCCTTCGTTTCAAGTATTATCTAGTTTAGTTGGTCAAGCTGATGGAAGGCGGAGATTCGACGCGCCTGTGTCGCCCAAGAGTTGCCGGCCAGAATGCGAAGCTCGAGGTAACAATAAGCCGAACCGCGCCAAATTATAACGTAATTTACTAGGCAAGTTACTAGGTAATTAAGAGAGTGAGAGAGAGAGAGTGAATGAGACACGCGACCGGGCGAATCCTCAGTTCAGTTCGCAACCAACGACCCGGGAGACCTCTGGAAGTAACAACGATCGACGAGGGAAACCCGGCATCGGAATTGACCAATGGCAGGACGTGAATCACCGGGAGCACACCAGGGCTCCACCTGAACAGCGGAAGGAGTACTAAATTGAGTATCGACCAACCATCGACGATGGAAATTTATCCAACGACTGCTGATTGGACGCGCAGCGTGGTAGCTGTGCTAGCGAAAAACGACATGTTGCTGAAAAAAAAAAAAAAAAAAAAATTCCGGCAATTCTGAGCCGGCCACCGACACGATTGTTGAACCTTTTTTTTTTTGTGTTTGTCACGCTACGAATAAATTAACCGATTGTCTTAATAAGTTTTCTACGCTAATTCAGCCGCTCCTTGGCGAATTAATTAATTGTACGAGTTTGTCTTATTTGTGAGCCGATCGAACCGAGGTTAGAACTTCCCTCGGGAGTTATTTTATTTGTCAATCGACAAAGGTCGAGAATTCAACGTACGTTTTGGTCCTTTTCCAACCCCGGAATTTCCGAGACGCCATCGCCGAGAATCTTCAGCCGCCGTCAGCCCGCCGTCACCTTCTGCCTGGAGTCACACCTTCACCGAGAAGTCTATTGAACTGGGGTAAGTGCGGTCGCAGTTATTGATACACCTGGTTGACTTCATCGAGGCCGTGTTAATTCGATTCGAATTACAATTAATTATTGATTTTATTTAGTTATCGAGAAATTTGGTGTAATTGCGCACATTTGAGACGCAATTCCGTTTTGTGACGTCAGCCAGGTATTCGGTGCCAAAGATTATGTTAATCCGTTGTGAGGAATGTTGTGTGCTGTGTCAATTTAATTGACCAAGTTTTGAGATGGCATGCTGAATAAAAATTGGCTCGAAGCAGGGGCCATCTGCGAGCGAAACTAGGAACCATACCTCGAGCTTTGTCCCGCGTATTACCCGACGAGTAACATTAGTTACCGACAGTCCCCTTACCCGCCGCGACTGATAACTGATCGATCGATTGTGACATCGATAATCAATATACGACCAATCGATGCGACTGATAACTTCGGACTTGGCTGTTAAGAAAGACATACGAAACAGTTATAATTCTGATTGTAATTTGTTCTAAATTTTATGATTTGTTTATGTCGAAGAAAAGCGAAACAGTTCGTTTTAATTTTCTTTTGATTCATTACTTTTTTTATTTATTTCACGAAAGGACGTAAAGGCACGTAGCTTATTTTGGTCAAAAATTAAAAATTGGTTTAATTACATAAAAAAAAAGGCTAAGCCGAATATTATTTTTTTTTCTTTCTAATTTTAGTTATTTAATCTTGATATCATTAAAATTCGGTTGCTACGATCATTCGAATTTTTTTTTTGGGGTTATGAAACTCAAAATTTGCTGCTAGGAACGCAATACGACACCGTATACAAAAAAGTTTTTTTGTTAATTTGTTAAAATTTGTTATTACGAAAGAAAGGCTACGACAATTATATGTTTTTTTAAAAAAAAAAAACAAATCCAATTTATTTGTTACGAAGAAAGTGACGATAATTAATTATATTGATGAAGTCGAAATTTTTTTGCTGTTAGGAAAATAAACGCGACCTAGAACATTTTTTTTTTTTTTCTTGTTAATTTTTTTTGAATTCGTTAATACGAAGCGGCGACATTTAATTTGTTTCGTTGAGAAATTCGAAATTTGTTGTTAAGATATGATAAGCGAAACGATTATTTTTTTTGTTTGTTAATTTTTTTATTTGTTGTGGCGATCATAAAGCGAAGTCAAGTATTTCCCTTAATTCGACATTTTGATTGTTAACCGAATAAATAAGAACTCATTATTTATAAGTTCGATCGTATTCAGATTGTTTTTTTTTGTTTGTCTCAATTTTTTTTTATTATTATTCTATTCGACAAAAATATTCCGCATCGATTTCGTATTCGCTCTACGAACTCTAAAATCTCTTCGACGTTGACCTGCCGCCCGACGACGATCAATTGCTGCATCCGAACCGTGGAACGTCGAGTTCCTGGCGCCCAACAAGTCACGAACCAGGTAAGCCAACATTTAGGTGGAACTCCCCGGTGCTGTCGACGCCAGCCCGTGAAGAGAAACCCATTATAATATTTATTGATCGTTGTAACAGTGCTGAAATGAAGATCATATCACCTATTTCTGCATATATTCCATGTGTTATAATATGATTTATAGATATTGTTTCTTTAATACCGGTTGGTAAATTATTGATAAATTCTTGATTAATCACCATATGAGCTGCTCCTAAAATTCTTAAACAATTCATTAAATTTTCGTTATCACTTAACAAAATAGATATTGCATTATAAAAACAATTTCCATGACCACTGGTTTTAATTGGAGTGAAATAATTACCTAACGATTGTGGAATCGAAGCATTCGAATTATAATTTTGAAATTCAAATTTATGAACTATTTTTCTTATAAAATGACAGATTTTAGACATAGTATTGAAATCATTATCATCAAATATTTTTTTTTTTTGGAATTTCTTTTTTATATTTTCAATTTCAAGAACTGCTCTTTGCATATTAAAATTATGATAATATTAATAGAAACTTCTTTACTAGATTGAATAACAATTTTTTTTTTCACAATTTTATTCGTTTTCTGATTTACTGAATTCTTCTGAACATTTGAACTATCGTTATCTGCATTCATTCCATGTTGTTTATGTTCATGTTGATCATACGGAGTATTGATGAAATAAAAATTGTTGAAATTAATATCTTTCAGAGGATCTAGGATCGGTAAATTTTCTTTTTCATCTTTTTTAATTAGTGGCAGATAATGTTCAGATTTTTTGTCAAAATAAAGATGTAACTTCTCGTTATTTTTAATTGAAGGAATTTGTTTATTAGCTTTATTATTGTTAAAATAAATATTAATTGAACGTTGCAATATTGCTGAAATAATTATTATATCTCCAATTTCTGCGCGTGTACCATTTCTTAAAATTTTCTCAAAATTTATTGTTTTTGAGATTTCTTCTGGTAGATTTTTTATAAATTCTTTATTCATAATGACATGAACAGCTTCTAATGCTCTCAAGCACGACATTAATTTTTCATCTCCAGTTAATAAAATAGAAACAGCATTATAAAAACAATTACCATCTCTTTTTGTGTAAATTGGTAGAAAACATTTTAGTATTTTGAATGGAATTTCTATTCCGTTATTATTATTTTTTTGGTTGACGTTTTTGAATTTATGAATTTTTCTCTAACAAAATTATGTAATTCTTGTATTATTTTTTTATCGCTCTTCTGGATACATTTTATTTGCATTAATCGACTTTTCAACCATTTACCTTCTTTAATAGCTTCTATGGCAGAAAGATGACATAAACTTTTATCGTTATTATTATCAATGTATTTTCCTTTTTTTAAAATGCAAATTAATTGCTTATGATATCCAAAAATTGTTTCGGAAATCCCACAATGTAATTGAAAATTGGAAAAAATTATATCGATGGCTATATTTAAGTTTGTGGAAATCTCTGTGCTTTTTAAAGCAAAATTTAATCCTTCCGATCGCAATGTTGTGAAAAAAGGATGTGAAAAATTATTATTCAAATCGATATTAAAATCTCCTAAAAATATTATTTTTTTTTATCTTTTTTAGTAGTTTCTAGCATATCGATAATACTTTTTGAAATATTTGAATAAAGTGTTGATGGAGGTTTGTAACCTGTACATATCACTAATTCATTATTGTACAGCCCTGTTACAAGAGAACACGATGTGGTTTTATTTTCATCATTATGACTAAAAATAACTTCAAATCTTTTGTCTTCTCTACAATATACAATTAATCCATAAGCATGTCTGTTACTATTTTGTGACACATTTACACGATGTACTATTGAATAATTAGATAGTTCAACATTATCTTCAGTTTTAATCCATGTTTCTGCTGCTATAAAAATACACGGTTTATATAGTTTGATGAAATTCTTCAGGTCAAGCCAATGAGATGTTTTATTTAAGCTTTATATATTTTGGTATACTATTGTATCTTCATCTTCACGATTAATAAAGAGACAGGATGGACTAATTTTACAATTCAAGATGCGTTTAATTTCTATTTTGATTTTATCATTTTGGTTCTGCGTGGAAGAAATTTGTAATTCCCCTATTAGATATAAACCATTTAATTTTGTACACCGGCTAAAAGCTACGTATAGTTCATTTTTTTTCATTCCTTTTTCCAAATGTACTACTATTTTGTCGTACGTTCCACCCTGACTTTTATATATAGTTATTGCTTCAGCCGGTACCAAAGGGAATTGATGACGAATAATTGTTACAATATTTTTGGTAGGTTGAATATTTTTAGTTATTTTTTCGATTGCTGTCCAATTATTTTTTCCATCTTTAAAAATTTCTTTTCTTCTTTTTTTTCCTATTTGATCATCAAAAAAGTCCAACCACAAACGGAAAATATTTCCTTCATTATTCGATCCATACCCTTTCAATATCCCTACTGCACCATTAACAAGACCATCTTCTACATCAATATTTACGGTTAACATATACTTAATGTTTATACTGAGTAATAATTGTGATGGTAATCCTTGAGCATCTTTTGCTTCTAAAGTATGGACACACTTTAAATCATATTGCAACATGAAATGAAAATAAAATTAATTGAAAGAAATCGAAAAAGCAAACGAAAATGTAAAACTGTTCAACAATCCTAGCGAAAGTTAAAAGTTGAAAAAAAATCAACAAAGCAAACTATAATATCTATTATAAGAAAAAAAAAAAAAACAAATATTAATACAATTATACTCTAAAATACTATTATTTTTCATTTTCTTCTTTCACAGAGAATTAACCATGTAAAGCTTGAAGAAAAAAACTCTTAGATCTTTCTGAGTTATTTCATCACAGTTGTCTATTGTCAATGGATACTCCAGACTATTCTATTAAATCATTTTTTGCAATTAATATAAAAATATCCAAGATAGCAAAATTAAACCTGAAGAACTGATCATAGAATTTAAGTTTTAATGTACTCTTGTAATTTCGAAAATAATGGAAAATATAAAAACATACGATAGTTCGAAATTCTAAATCAATAACAAAAATAATTAATAAAAATTTTCGTTTTTCAAATTATTTTTCAAATCATACTATTTCAAAACTAAACGAAGGTTTTCGCTCATTTTAAGGCTCATGCAAGCTAATTGTCTAAAGAATTTGCATACTAAATTTCACTAGGATGTTGACAATTCTCAACATTCATAAGTCGGTTGCACTACACATTGCCTGAAAATGGTTCAATAGAACTCTTAACTTTGATAAAATAACTAAAAATAGTCAAAATGTCAATGTTATATACGTCAAATTAAAGGTAATTCCATGAGCTTTCACATGAATTAGTCACAAATTAGGCATCTCTTTTCAATCAAAAGTTATACATCAATGAAGTCACCGAAAACGTGATTTTCACTATTTTGATAATTTTAAAGAGCTGCCATTTCTAAACTTATTGATGGATTTCGCTCATTTTCGAACTCATCCAAGGTTATTATCCATAGAATATGTGTAACAAATTTCATCTAGATTCGTCAAGAACTGTAGACACAATCGCGGCAACATCCTGCGTTATATTACATATATATATATATATATATATATATATATATATATATATATATATATATATATATATATATATATATATATATATATATATATATTAGGTGGGTCAAAAAAATCGAATAATTTATGTTTGACTTTATACTCTGAAAAATAGGTTCGTAGACACCTAAAAAGAATTCTCTCCAAGTATAAGCTCTTAATTATAACGGGAAGGTCCTCCGCTTTGCGGGTTTCTATTTTTTCGAATAATCAGATAAAAAAATTTATATCTCGCTTCCAACTGCTTGGAAAAATATTCCGTGGCATAGATTTTGTGAGAAATTGAATGCTTTACAAAAAAGGTCTCTTATGACTTTTTCAAAAACTCAACCGATTAAATGATATTCATAGTTGAAGTTTGGCTATTTTAAGGAAAATATTCGTTTTTATTATGAATTTTATAAGTCAATGAAAAAAATTATTTCGGATTGCGGAACTCATGATTTTGTAGGAAATTTACTGCTCTACAAAAATGGTCTCTTATGATTTTTGATTAAGTGAAGCCGTTACG
The DNA here is from genome assembly GCF_013202065.1 of Cotesia typhae. Classification (NCBI taxonomy): domain Eukaryota; kingdom Metazoa; phylum Arthropoda; class Insecta; order Hymenoptera; family Braconidae; genus Cotesia; species Cotesia typhae. The sequence continues at coordinate 217,288 of NW_027423745.1, forward strand.
AGATATTCATCGTCAAACATTAACGAATATCAATATTTCCAGTTTTTGATCAATAATTCGATAAATTTTAATTTAAACTATGAGTTTCAGGAAAATTTACATAAATTTGAGTTTCGATCGATAAAGAAATGTTATAAACAATTTTTTTAATATTGTTTTCTGTCTTGAGCTTGTTTGATTGCATTAAAACAAGAAATTAGAGCATTTTTTTCGACATATAGCCAATGATTAGTTTAATTTGAAGTGAATGACATATTTCTTTGTCAAATTTAATATGAAAAGTATTGAATCAAGTGAGAAACAACCAGTATTTAACTTTTTTACAGATAAATTTTTTATTGAATTATCAATTGCAATATAATTGTCTATATTTTTAACATAACAGTACGCTATTACTATAAATAATTTCTTTTATTACAATTTGGGAATGTTTTTTGATGTTCTTTGACAACTTGCAATAAGTACTGGAATTGTTCTTCATTTTTTGTCAAGCATTGATTATATTCACTGACTAATGCAACAGCTCGCTCTGCTGAATCATTGACAACTTTTAGTTGTTGAAAGTATTCTTTATTTTCGAGATAACTCTCATTAGTAGGCCATAATTCAACATCGACATCAAGAAAGTCATACTTTAGATGACTTAGATCGAAGATTTTGAAAAGATTTAATGACTTTTTAGACACAAAGTCACTCAGAGTTCTCTGCGCCAATGAATTCAAATCTTTTAGCTTTAGAATCTGTACCTTCACGAGTATTAACAGCTTCAACAATACGTTTTTTTACTTCTAATGGAACGCCATCGTCAAACAGTGATAAAATGGCAAGTTCATCGCTCAAATACCATAAGTGCGAAATCATTTTTTCACACGTAGCTGAAGAAATCAAAGGATTGATATGTTTGTACTCCAATAAATTTTTCATAAACTGCAAGTCATGATAAGCAGCAGTTGTTGCAGAAGTTGATGAAAACCAAGCTTTTAAATACAATGTGACTATAAAAATACAGAAATGACGAAGACCATGCAATTCTTTCTGAGAGAGTTTGAATTCATCTCTGAATAGATACATTTTCAAACTATAAATGGCCTTAGCCATCCATCTAGCATGATGAACAGCACCAGGACGTTTGAAAGAAATCTTTTCTTGAGGCATTTCTCCAAGGAAAATCAATGATAATTCCAATAATTCTTTATCTAACTTATTATAACATTTCATTATCGATCGAAACTCAAATTTATGTAAATTTTCCTGAAACTCATAGTTTAAATTAAAATTTATCGAATTATTGATCAAAAACTGGAAATATTGATATTCGTTAATGTTTGACGATGAATATCTCGTCACGGCTTCACTTAATCAAAAATCATAAGAGACCATTTTTGTAGAGCAGTAAATTTCCTACAAAATCATGAGTTCCGCAATCCGAAATAATTTTTTTCATCGACTTATAAAATTCATAATAAAAACGAATATTTTCCTTAAAATAGCCAAACTTCAACTATGAATATCTTTTAATCGGTTGAGTTTTTGAAAAAGTCATAAGAGACCTTTTTGTAAAGCATTCAATTTCTCACAAAATCTATGCCACGGAATATTTTTCCAAGCAGTTGGAAGCGAGATATAAATTTTTTTATCTGATTATTCGAAAAAAATAGAAACCCGCAAAGCGGAGGCCCTTCCGTTATAATTAAGAGCTTATACTTGGAGAGAATTCTTTTTAGTTGTCTACGAACCTATTTTTCAGAGTATAAAATCAAAAATAAATTATTCGATTTTTTTGACCCACCCTAATATATATATATATATATATATATATATATATATATATATATATATATATATATATATATATATATATATGTATATATATATATATATATATATACATACATATATAAATTTTTTAACTAACGTTATTATTGAGCTTTACTCGACTAGTGAAGAGATATTACGACAAAATTCCGAGTAAATCCAACATGAGGACCAATGCAAAAGATTGATTTCTATGAAATCTACCTAAAAAAAATACAGAACACTTTGTGCTCTAAAAATAGTTTAATAAAATTAATTGTTAACTAGAAAAAAACTTATAGAGGGTTGTCACAAAACACAAGTGCGATGCGTACGCTACCAAGTTTATCGACCGAATCTTGCTTAAATAATATAAAAGATAACTTTCAAGTCGCTAACCCAAATAATAAAACAATAATCCAAAAATTAAATTTATGTGTTATTTTGAGATCTTCGAACTTAAAAGTCTGATAGAAGTATCATAGAACAATATTATTTAAATTTTCAAACCGCACTAACTTTTCAATAAATCAACCGATTATCACGCCGTTGGCGGAATTTGACGCGATTTTTTTAGTTTTATGATGAATCTTCAAGTTTGAATTGATAAAACTAGGAAATTTGAAGTAATTCCAAAAAAACACTTTTTTGGGTTTTTTTTTGTTCATGATATTTCTTGTTCAAATTGACCAATTTTGACCAGCTTGATAGCGATCGACGTAATTTTTTCATGCTAATAGCTGATTAATTTTTTAAACCGATCTGTGCAGCCGTTTAAAAGTTATTTCAAAAAATGTCGGAGTTATGTTGAAAAAACATTTGTTTCCAAATATTTTATCGAGAATATCTCTCGAACCAATCAACTGATTTCTACGTTTTTGGCGGTGATCGACGTAAATTTTTAAGCTCTAAAAATTATTTTTCAGCATTAAAAACGATCCGAGGAGAAATAATGAAGTTATGTCAAAAAAACACTTTTTTTGATTTTCTTTCGTGAACGATATCTCTCGAACGAATCGACCGATTTTCACCGGAATAGCGACGATCGGCGTGGTTTTTCAAGCTGAAGGTTGAATTAGTTTTTGAAGTTGATCGATAAATTCGTTGAAAGATATTTCAAAAAAACCACTTTCAAAAATGACTTTGTTCTTATTTTTTATTTGGATTTTTCAAGATTTTTTTAATTCTGTTCAAATTCTCAAGAAATCTTTGTTCAAGGGAACTCTTTAGAACACCGTTTAGTTCGTTCCGATCGGTTCAGTCGTTCAAAAGTTATAAACGAGGTACATAATCACACACACACACACACACACACACACACACACACACACACACACACACACACACACACACACACACACACACACACACACACACACACACACACACACACACACACACACACACACACACACACACACACACACACACACACACATACACACACACACGGACACCATCGCGGGAAGGGCGAGGAAAGATTTCTAAGTCCTCAAAACGTCGAGATCTGTTGAAAACTCGATTTTTGCAAAACGGGGTAAAAACAATAACTTCTCGATTTTTCGAAAATCTTCGATTTTCTTACCTGGAAGTTAAAAATTAGGAAAACGGTTGACACTGAAGGCCATCTCTGCAACTACCCGCTAATTTCGTTAATATATGGCCATTCTTTTTGAGCTCTTCGTGCTCAATAAGACACCTTTTCTGTGCTTTTGCGCTCTTTGAGCTTAAAAGTCTGATAGAAGTTCCATAGAACACTATTTTTTGGATTTTCAAATAACTTTTGAATAAATTAACAGATTTTTACGCGGTTGGCGGCATTTTACGAAGTTTTTTAAGAGTCATGAAGAATTTCTAAGTTTTAATTGGTGAACTAGAAATTTCGGAGTAACTCCGAAAATATACTTTTTTCGGTTTTCTTTCGTTTACGATGTCTCTCGAATAAATCGACCGATATCGACCCGATTGGCGGCGATAGACTTCTTTTTTCAAGGTTAAGAGCTGATTAGTTTTTGAAATCGATCAGTTGAGCCGTTTAAAAGTTATTTCCAAAAAACCTCTTCTGTCAAAATTTTTTTTCAGATTTCTCCAAATTTCTCAAAATCTATCCGTCCGAATTGGTTCAAATTTTCGGGAAATCTAAGATTGGCAAAGCTCTTTTGAATAGCACCAACCGCGATAAGATCAGTTCAGCCGTTTGAACGTTATAAGAGGTTTACACACACACACACACATACACACACACATACACACATCTAGTGACGACGTGACGGGATGGTCAGAAAAGCTTCCTGTGACCCTAAAACGTAATGATCTGATGGAAACTCGATTCTTACAAAACGGGGTGAAACTAATAACTTTCCGATTTTTGAAAATTTTCAATTTTCTCAGCGGAAAGTTGGAAACTACAGTCGTACAATGGAAATTTAAAGACGCATTCGAAGAATTTTTTTCATTTGAGAAATATACATACAAGTTCCGGACAAAAAAATTTGTGTATGTATGTATGTATGTATGTATGTACGTATGTATGTATTTATGTACGGATGTATGTATGTATGTATGTATGTATGTATGTATGTATGTATGTATGTATGTATGTATGTATGTATGTATGTATGTATGTATGTATGTATGTATGTATGTATGTATGTATGTATGTATGTATGTATGTATGTATGTATGTATGTATGTATGTATGTATGTATGTATGTATGTATGTGTGTATGTATGTATGTATGTATGTATGTATGTATGTATGTATGTATGTATGTATGTATTAGGGTGGTCCTTATGTTGGGTTTTTTGAAATTTTTTTTCACGATAGTTCAAAATCGGTTCAAAATCTATAAAAAAAAAATCATGCCAAGTTATAGCTCTTAATTTTAATATTAACCCGCGCCCCCCGACGGTCAAAGTTTTAAAGGAAAATAACATGGGAAAAGTTATATTTTTACTTTGGAATTTTTACGTCATAAACTAACCAACAAATCACATCAAAAAATATTCTTTCTAATGCAAAATTTAACGGTCTATAAAAAAGGTCTCTTATCATTTTTTGATAATTCTAACGGTTTTGAAGTTATTCGAGGTCTAAATTGAAACTATAATCTTTTTCATAGTTTTTTCTGGTCATTTAATAATTCAACAATCATAGACGGGTTATTATTCATATTAGATTACTTTTTTTACTTATGCATATAATTTTGAACTATAATTTACATGAAAAGTATTAATCAATTAAAGAAGTGTATTATTAATATTTTAATGAATCGAAAATGTACAAACATTACCATTTTTATTTTTAATTACAGATACTTTCATGAAGTTTTTACATTAGTTTTTTTAAGTGCGTCAGGAAACATTTGACGATGATCTTTAACCAATTGTAACACGTATTGCATTTGTTTTTCATCCTTAGTATAACGATTACAAAAATCTTGCACTAGTTTAACTCCACTTTCAGCACAGTCATTCACAACCGATAGTTTTTAGCGAATCGTAATGCAGTTTTATAGTGTTCATTATGAGCCCATTCAGAAGGATGAATCTTTAAAAATTCTGTTTGTAACTCGAATCTATTGAAAAAATTGATCGATTCTGCAGTTACGAAAAAGTCAATATCATTATATAATAATTCAGTTATGCTCTTAGTTTGAAAGCGTTTAACACTACATTTTTCACTAGTATAATCCAAGTCTTCTTCCGGAATATCATCAATCACAATTGTTTCTTCTTCTTTACGCAGCTTAGCGACAATTTTTAATTTTGTTTCTTGTGAAACTTCCTCATCAAAAATAGCCATGATTGCTAATTCTGGTGATAAATACCACAAGTGATTCATAAATCTACTAATTGCCACAGTAGCAAGATTACTGTTGATTGCCTTAAAGTTGTTGAGTTCTTTTATAAACTGTAGATCATGGTACGGAGCTTTGACACTATTCGACGACGAAAACCAAGCTTTAACATAAACCATTGTCACAAAAACACATATTTGCCGTAGTTTATTATCTTCACCTTTTTTCAATGACAATTGCTCCCGAAGCATGTACATTTTCAATATATAAATAGCTTTTGCCATCCATCGTGCATGGTGACAAGCTCCTGGCTTACGAAAACTAAATTTTTCGGGGATCTAAACCTGTTTTGTAACTGAGTTTATTTAAATCTCCCCATTGCTTTTGGAATCGGATAAAAAGTGGAACATTAGGACCAACAGTATTTTGAAAAACAGCTTCGAAGACATATCTTAGGACTATTTCAAATATATGATGCCTACATGGAAGATACAACAAATCTCTTTCTAACAATTTTTCCAGTAATGCAGCAGCACCATTACGAAGGCCTAAATTTGAAGGAGTAGTGTCACAGCATATTGCTTTTACAGATATGTCGAATCCCCAGTCACATAATGTCTTATGAACTACAGAAGCTTGTGCCATTCCAGTTCCATCTTCACTCGTTGGTACACCTAACATAATTTCTTTACATTCTGAAGTAATTATTACAGGCAATCGATGAACAGTTTCTGTATTTAACAAATTAGGTAATAATTTTCTATCCCAATGTACAACAATAGATGATAACTTTAAGTCTTGGAAATATTTTTTTATTTCTATTGATTTTGACTCTCGCATAGTAAGCCGACATCGGCGAATAGATGATTGATTGACAATAATGGAATTAATATCCACTTCTAATAATTTTAAATCGATAAGCGACTGACAAATAGCTGTAGTTATAAACACAGCATCTCTGTCGCTTACTTTACAACGGTAAAAAGTAGCTACAACTCTTTCGTTGAGAATATTGTGAGTTCCTCTTATATTTCTTGATTTAAATTGGCCGGCAGTAGTTGGAATGTATACTTCTCCACTAGAGACTGATTGAGCACTTCCTTGGCTTGATAAGAGTTCAACGTTTTTGTCTACAAAAAAGGATAATGATAAGACAAAAAATATCTTCACTATAAAATAATAAAATATCAATGAGTAAGTTGATTATTATAATTTACCAAATAATGATTTTTCTTTTTCACTTTCCAATTTTCGTTTTTCGAAATCCAATTGTTTCTCTAATTTTTTTAACACCAATTTCATCGTCATCGTATTTCGTCTTAATATTTGCAATAAAACCAATTCGTTCATCTGATCTCTGATTATTCAAGAATTCTTTGGAATTTTCATCAACCATTTCAAATACATTTGACGGTGCGATGTCAAATAATTTTTTTAATGAACAGGAAAATTCATTTTGTTTTTTCACAGCAACTTCACTCCGATTTCTATGTTTAAGAAGTATGCGCCACTCATCATACAGTTTTTTCAACTTATCTCGACATCTTTGCACATCTTGAACGGGAATTCGAGCTTTCTTCCAAAACACAATAATTTCATCAATCACTGCAGCAACACTATCTGTGATAGTATTATTTAAAATACGTGTATAAAAAAATAACACTTTCAAAGCTTGCAATTTCGATGGTAATTTGTTACCTACGATTTGTACGTCAACATCACCAATCAAAAAAATGTTTTGACGTAAACGTGATAACTCCATATTTAACTGATTACTGAAATATCGGATAAATGAACTCAAAAAATTTATTTATATATCAAAAAGGCATCAGTACTAGTAATTGAACGATTTTGATCAAGCTGAGAAATAAATGTAGGTTATAAGTAATCTGAGAATTAATTTTAGTGTTAGAGATTGAAGTAAAATCTAATAGATGGCGGCATGATCGGTTTCTAAAATGTTTTTAACCAGAAATCAAAATTTGAAATCCGAGTTTGTTGATATTTGTACCAATAACAATAAAATTCGAGACAATAGGTCCCGAATTTCTTTTGTATCCAAAAAAAGTTAAAAATCTTTAAAATGTTCGACAGTTCAGGCTAAAAAAATGAATTGGTGTTACTATTATTCCAAAGTTACAGTAACTTTGAAAATTTTCTAAACAAAAAAATCCAATGAGATTATAAAGAATAACCGGTTCATGATTTATGAACTATTAAATGACCAAAAAAACTATGAAAAAGATTATAGTTTCAATTTAGACCTCGAATAACTTCAAAACCGTTAGAATTATCAAAAAATGATAAGAGACCTTTTTTGTAGACCGTTAAATTTTGCATTAGAAAAAATATTTTTTGATGTGATTTGTTGGTTAGTTTATGACGTAAAAAATTCCAAAGTAAAAATATAACTTTTCCCATGTTATTTTCCTTTAAAACTTTGACCGTCGGGGGGCGCGGGTTAATATTAAAATTAAGGGCTATAACTTGGCATGATTTTTTTTTATAGATTTTGAACCGATTTTGAACTATCGTGAAAAAAATTTCAAAAAACCCAACATAAGGACCACCCTAGTATGTATGTATGTATGTATGTATGTATGTATGTATGCATGTATGTATGTATGTATGTATGTATGTATGTATGTATGTATGTATGTATGTATGTATGTATGCATGCATGCATGCATGTATGTATGTATGTATGTATGTATGTATGTATGTATGTATGTATGTATGTATGTATGTATGTATGTATGTATGTATGTATGTATGTATGTATGTATGTATGTATGTATGTATGTATGTATGTATGTATGTATGCATGCATGCATGTATGTATGTATGTATGTATGTATGTATGTATGTATGTATGTATGTATGTATGTATGTATGTATGTATGTATGTATGTATGTATGTATGTATGTATGTATGTATGTATGTATGTATGTATGTATGTATGTGTATGTATGTATGTGTATGTATGTGTGTGTGTATGTATGTGTGTATGTATGTATGTATGTATGTATGTATGTATGTATGTATGTATGTATGTATGTATGTATGTATGTATGTATGTATGTATGTATGTATGTATGTATGTATGTATGTATGTATGTATGTATGTATGTATGTATGTATGTATGTATGTATGTATGTATGTATAGTTCTTTATAAATTTTGACCGATTCCATCGTGGCTTCCGGATTATTTTTTAACTGGCTCGATCGATCGATTCCAAAAACTAATTAACTTTCAACATCGAAAAATTACGTCGATCACTACCAGTTTGTTTGAAATTAGTTGATTCCTTCGTGAGTTATTGATGTCTTAAGAAAACCGAAAAAGTGTTCTTTGTCAGAATTCTTTCGACCTGTCATCAAAGATACAAGCAGTGTAACCCAAGCCGATGAGGAAATAATTAGACAATTAAGAGCCGAAGCAGAAACCTGAAAAACAGCTTGTCAGCGATTGATACCACTCTTTGCCAGTACCCTAGCTCGGACGATGTCTGACACAGTAAATAATAATAATCATATCAACGATACTTATGCATTTCAGCCGCGGGAATTATTCCCGAATTCAAACTTCTCGGCGGGAAGTCATTTCGTACCGCCCGCACCCCGCTTACCTCCCGCTACCGCGGTTCAAAACTCAGCATTTAGTGGAGCTGCGCGTTTACCGTACGTGCACCCGTATATCCCACCACTCGTACCGCCAGTATCTCAGTACGTACCAGCTACACATACACAAACATACACTACTGTATCTCAAGCAACACAAACTTACACAGCACCATCGATGCCATACTACGTACCAGCCACACACATACAGCTCCACACTACTGTACCGCACGTGACGCATACCTAGACAGCACCGATAGCTTCTTTTCACATACCTGCATCGCAAACACAGCAATATACACACACTATTCCAGGCATGGTCCCAAGCGCTGCTCACTCTTACACATACCCGAGTACAGTTGCACCCTTACGGACTAATGACGTTTTCCGGACTGCAAAATCGTGGAATATAATTTTTCCTTCACGTGATCCATCTGCAAAACTAGACGCTAAAAAATTTATCAAAACTTTAGAACAGAGAATGATCAGTAATGATATACCACTAGATAGTTTTAGGCCAGTAGTTGCTTCAACCTTAACCGGTGATATTCGAGACTGGTATTATCAAAACGAACACCTATTCACAGACTGGTCGATCTTTAAAATAACATTTCAAAGTATGGCAGACCCACCAATCTGATGAAACCCTTTTACAAGAAATCTACTCATATCGACAAGCCGAAGATGAACTCGGAGCTGCATTTTATCAATCGAATGCAAAGCGCGTTTTCTCAATTAGACGAGCCACTGCTCGAAAGTCGACAAGTTAAAATCATCATCCAAAAATTTAATTCAAAATTCTTATTTAAATTTGCGGAAGAACATATTAGTACCTATTCCATGCTTTACTAACGCGTTGGCACATGGCAATCGATCATAGATGCCTGTAATCCACCTAAACCGGAACAATCAAGTAAATCGAAAGAACAAAATCCGAATTATACAAAATCACGAACGCGAATGAACGCCGTCACCGATGTAGACCCTGATCAAGACGTGTCAAGCATAGAAGACAATGAAAAAACAACTTCAGACGTGGCCTTAACCAACAAACAATCCAATTTGCGTAAAGAAAGCCCAAAAAACAACCCTTCAGACGCACTCATATCGTCCATAAGCAATCTTCAAGCCGAGATACAGAGTATGTTCGAAAACTTACAAAAGACACTGAACCAAGTACCCTTACGAACTGACTGCGACCGTTGTGGACGCAGTGGACACATTGCTGCAGTCTGTTATTTACGAACTACCGACGAGATACGAAAAAGAGCCGGTTTACGACCCCTTACGAAAAAATAGGATCCCGTAAACCAAATAGCTACTCCGGTGATCCCCAATACACCAACTAGAGCTCAAATATCCGCGATACAACCCCTTACGGCACCTATTTCTTTAACTAGTGCCCCAGTTAGATCGGTCTCTAACAACCGCGAACCAAATACTTCAGAAAATAGTTCAGGAACCCCTGACATTAACGAAGACCACTTAGATTACGAGTATATGGACTAGGAGTCAGACTCTGAGTCAGAAATGCTTAATCCAACACCCAAATTAAAAATCAAATTTGGTAATGAATTTAATGACCTTATGCTCATACATAGTCTCAGCACACACGACTCGAACAATTCTAAAACATCAAGTCAAAATAAACGACAACCATCATCTCAGACTAGAACTGAGAGTACTTCGAAGTTATCGTCGATAACAAGCGTTAAATCAGAACCTTTATCCTCTGATCCCATAATTACTAGTAATTCTAAAAAACAGTTATTTTCATCGCCATCTAAATCATTAATACCGACCTCTACAACGTCAACAATCAACACCGAAGAAGCTTCAACATCCATCACCCAGCTCGACATAGGCAGAATTTCTAGATCAACAATGGTTCAGCCTGGCATTATTTCTACAGCTTCAACGCCTATAGCAGCTGTATCAGATCCATCAGATAATAAGGCAGCCAAACTTAAACAGCTCATGCCGCATGACAGAAGCCAGTTGACTTTATTACCTCAACCAAACTTCAGGTTCACTTATAAACGACTTGAATGGGTTGAAGATATCTATAAAGCAATGAAGGAAGTCCATATCCAAATCCAGAAGAATACATAGGACGTTCTGTACGTGAAATAGGACGAGATGTCGTTGCCGTCAAACAACGACTTAACTCAATCGAACCCAAAATGCATAAACTGGGAAAATATACAGATAAAAGCAAGGAACCTGTCCAACCAGAAGCTGATTCACTTCCATTAGTTTTCAAGGGAAAACCAGATACTACTATCTACAAAATTGGAACTAAAAATCGTCAGTTAGTTCAAAAACCAACTTTAGAAAAAATTAAATTCTCTGAGTCAAAAATTTCATCTCGACAAGGTTTACGAGACGAGCCTGTAACTAATCCAGTCATGGTAACAATTTTAAATTCGTTACCGCATTATCGGACACAAACAACACCAATATACGATGTCTCACGAACTCGAGAGTATACATTCAACGAAGCTTCGAAACACGATGAATTTTGTTTTCGTCCACCTGAAAACGAGAAAACAGACAACTTCCAAGGAAGCTACCAGAGATGTAGAGTACCAATGCAACTTTTTGATCCAGAATGCCAGGATAGTAACCGACGTTGGCCTGGATACAAGAACGGGATCGAGATAAAGAACCACAAAAAGAACATCGAAGACCTCCAAGAGACGTACCAGCGTTCTCTATCAAATTGAACCCCTATTAAATCATTTACATCATCATTTATGAATTTATATTATCTTCCAAAACATTACTGTATCATCGTTCATATCATTAATTAAAATATCTCTGTATTATTATACTATTATCATTATTTTCCATTATACAACTATTATTACTATAAAATCTATACTAAACATCTTTCACACTATTACACCATAAAAAATATAATATTTACTAAATCATTCATATCATCTAAAATTTTATCTGCCAGTTAATTTGTTTTATTTACAGCTGCAGTCCAAATAAAAAAAAAATCAACTAACTATAACCAAAAAAATTTTTCATTATAAAAATTTTAATTTATTTCTCTTTTTAATTCAATAGATCGAAGTCTAGACCGGAGTTTCGACATTCGCTCAAGGAATTCACCAACAACAAATTCTTTATTTAAAAATAATTTTAAAATTTAAATTAATAATTGTTTTTCTTTACAGGTGATGACTCACCAGTCTACCAACACATCTATTCCTCAGGTGACTACTCACCAACCCAAAATTCCTCAAACTCCCTACTTTCTCACACACTACTACTAGGTGACTACTCACCAATTCAAACTTTTCTCACTATCATTTCATCAAACTACCCTTCCTAGGTGATCACTCACCACCAACTCCTATCATCCTATTACCCTCAAACCTGGTGACGATTCACCGATTCTTTTAAAAGGGCTAGCTCGGTCCAAAAACTGACGAGGTAGTCTTGGCTTGGCAGGGAGGATTGAGACACTACAAAATGTCCCGACTTTATCAGCCTGGCGAACTACCACCCGAAATTTCCGTTACCGACACTAGCTAAAATAATAGGTAGTCCCGTGACGTCACAAGACGGCACGAGGAGCGGAAAAACGGTCACAAACCCCGATACTTGAGCGGTAATCGACACATCGATCTATCCCCCTGTGTCAACCACCACGTTATATTTATCTTAGTCATTCTTACCACTATACCATTATTACTCACCAAAACTAAATAATTATTAACAACTATCACATCTATTAATTAATTAATAAGTTTATATCATCATTATTACTACTATTCTGTGTTAAAATATCATTGCGTTATTATAAATAATTAACCATCGACAACCTAGAATATTAGTAAAATATTACAAATCTATTGTATTTCGTCACTGAATATAATAAATATATTTCAAGTGTTGAGTTAGTGAAATAAAATTAAGTTTGTTGCAATTTTGTTACCAATCAAGTTAATTTATCCACTATAATATTCACACTGCGTAATTTCATCTAATCAATTACCACACCAACCACGGAAGAAGGACCATCTGTACAGTAACTTTTGTAATTAAATAAAATAAATTTAACTGGCACACGTGGTAACTTCTGTCCCACAATCTATCTAATCGAGCTCTCTTAAAACAAAAGACAATCATAAATACGGGAGCGGAATATCCCAGGGCAGTGGACCAAAATTATAAACGAGATCCAGGCGACTATTTCTTATCCGCGAGGTTTAGTGGCCTGGAAACTAAGAATTTTCACAGAAGTAAAAATTTTAATGTTTCAATATATATATATATATATATATATATATATATATATATATATATATATTGTAACATGGGGAATTTCATTCCCCTTGTTTAATTTTGATTAATTTTAATTTGTTTAATTTGGAAAATTTCGTTGTTGTTGTTGATTCGCCGCGACCGTGTCGCCCTCGCCGGATACTGAAACAGTATTCAGAAGTCCGCAGCTCGAGAGCGCGACAATTTGAATTTAGATTTAAGATTTAATTGTAAGTTAATTTTAAGTCTAAACTGTCCCTGACGCATGCCACGAGCTCGAGAAGATCATCGAGAGCATCGTCGAGCATCGTCACTGCCGCCATCTTTGGGCCCGAGACCGTCAATAGAGTAACGAAGAATGGGACAAAGAGAAGAAGAAGAAGCGGACCATTAGTTTGAAAAAAGGGGCTTCGGGATACTGCCTTGGTCGGAATCGCACGCGTTTTGGAGCCTAGCTCAAAACACTTATTCGCTTATTGTATCGCTGATTTGTTTGTTAATTAATACGCCGAGTATTATTAACGCTGTTTATTGCTAATTGATTGTTTCATTGAATTTCGAATTGTTCGTTAAATTTGAAACTGTTGTGTAAACTGTGGACGCAATTATTTGTGGAAGAATTGTTATAATCGCTGACCACGTGCTGGTCATAATTAAATTTATTCAACGCGATCTGACCAAGCCTTCGCCGAGGCACGACACGACCCGATACGACGACTGTTCGACTACCTGGATCTGGACCACCAGCCCTCGACGAGGATACCAGGGTAAGTGGCTTGCGTCAGGATAGATAACTCGTGGGACACGAGTATTGTTGATTGTGTTTGTAACTGAGAAGTTCAGTTGGTGAGTTGCTCGGTGAACAACCAGCACTACCCCGTAGACGACGTCCCACGAGGTACCTAGAGTACCGTTTTCCCTGTAAAATAGTGCAGTGTGAAAGTTTTGTTATTGAGTTTTATATTCCGTTTCGTTCTCGAACTCGCGTTGCTATACTCGTATCGCTTGAGCGTCGCATTCTTAAGCGGATTATCGCTTCTTCTGTTTCGTCGTCGAAGATAGAATTGTTTGATCCGATTGTGAATTGTTTAATCGATGAGTCATGTCGCCGAGACATGTTTAATTAGTTGGAATTAACGAAATATTATTTTAGAAATAATAATTCTGCTGAGCGATTATTTTAAGTACGTTTTGGTTGTTATTGATACGAATATTATTTTGATGTTGTCTACGAGTAATACGTTGATTTTGTTATTGATTATTATTTGAATTGTTAACTGATTGTTATTTGGATATTAAGTAAATCTTTGATTTGATTATTATTTGAACATCATGTGAGTTGTTCACTAGATTATTATTTTTAGTATTATTTAAATAATTAACGCGATTATTATTTGAATATTGTTTGAATATTACTTGATTATTATTTGAAAGGGTTTGAATCACTAACTTGATTATTAATTGAGTATTAGTTGAATATTTCACTGGATTATTGTTGAATAGTATTTGAATTATTGATTTGATGGCTAAATTGAGTATTATTTGACTTATTCACCCGATTATTATTTTGATTGGTTTACGTTTAGTATTTTGATTTTGTTTTACGATTACTATACGAATTGATCACGATTGTTATGTTTTTATGTCGACTTATTTTGAACTGATTATTTCGCCGAACCGATACTAATTTTTTTTAATAAATTGTTATTTGTTTCAGAATTTCTTTGTCATTTCTTTCTTTAGTAACCCGCCGCCCTGAGTAGAGCTAGTTTACCATTACGTTGTTCCTGATTTAGGTTGTCGAGGATTGGAACATCCTGAATTGTTCCTGGCGCCCAATAACCGACCACGACGAACAAATACGCCAATTATCTTGGACCTGTTGGCCCATCGACGTATCCCGAGCCAATCGGCCATTATAATATATATATATATATATATATATATATATATATATATATATATATATATATATATATATATATATATACTTTTGAACCATATGCATTTTTCGACTCTACTCGACGAGTATAGTCGAAATATAGCAAAATTTTTCAAAAGTTCCGTCACGAGGACCAATGCAATCGTTAGATTTCAATGAAATCTACTAAAAAAGAAGTACAAAGCTTAAAAACTTGATACTGAAAATAATCTGTTTTGAAAAATAAAATTTGAACTTACAAAAATCGATCAAAAACAGTAACCATGTAAAGACCATTATTGGACCGGAGTGAAAAATTAAAGAATTGGTAGAAGTTCACAACATCAAATTTCCAAAAAAAACGAAGGGTACATTAAATTTGGAAAATATGACTGAAAACTTAAATTTGAGGAATCTTAAGAACAGTTATTCGAATAATTTTTTATATCTTTTTCTGAAAATGGCATTTAAAAACGAAAGTTTTTAAGACAAAAAAAGTAATTAAGTAAATAACTATAAAAAAACTATAAAAAGAGCGATTCTTGTGAAAATTCGATATTGTTTGAACCAGTGATCAAAGCAATCTCAAAATATACAGGATGTCTCTTTTGGAGCGTATTACAAAATAACAAAATATTGAAAATATCTAAAATTCAATTTTTTGAAAGCGTTTGATTTGGCATAGAATGCCCCATACATATGAGGCATTTATAATTTATACTTAAAGTTACGAAAAATATTTGTTTACTTCAACAAGAGTTTAATCAACTCAGCTTTTCGGAGTCGGTGTTTCTCCGGATGCCTTTAAGTTTGAGTCTACGACCCACTAAATCGACAGTTTGGCCTTGGGACCAGAGTCCGAAACATAATATATTTAGCTTCTTATAACTTCAATTTTGAGAAATGAACGTTGCAATGCATAAATAATCTAGGTTGCAAATAATCTTATTATGAGTCGATTATTCCCACATACTAGCAAATTTGAGTTCTGCAGTTACCTCAAAATTAACTTATAAATAAATATTCAAGCGGTCAATTATAATTTGTAATATAAAAAATGTCATTTAAATTATTACGAACTATTTCAATCTCGAGATATCCTTTACTTCGTGAAGATTCTATACGCAATAATACAGCATCATTTATACTTGTCATGAATCCCACTGCTATTGTATCTTTTGTTGGTTTCGACTTATGACCATTCGGTAGAATGTAGGAAATTATCCCTTTGCCTGAACTGAATTCATAGGCAATCGCTTCTGCAAGCATCAAAAATTAAAAAATCAGATTGGTCATCAAGAAATTGATTATATTTATGTCGATTTCTTATACCGTCATTGCAAGTCGGCCCTCGAAATGTAGTCATGTCGCAATCACACATGAATGTATCAGGTTGTTGGATACATCGACCACGATTTGAGCAGATTTCATGATGACATTTTCTTGTGGAATGTAAGCCATCATACTCAAAGCATCCTGTCTCTACCAATGAGCTTGTCACAATTGCATCCGTTATCAGGTCAACGCTTTGCCCACTAAGTTCAAAAGAAGCTAAGCAACCTTGGAATCCATGCTGACTTATGATCGGTTTTGGGAGTTGGCCGAATGATGTTTTTTCAACACCTCCTGCAAAATGAATTTTGAATTCATAAACAATAAAGTAAACAGCTGGAACACTGCCTTATTAACAATCAAAATGATGATTTCAAAAAGGAATTTACTGATTAATGTCATTTCGTGCAGTAAAAAGCTGAATAAATTTTACAGGAAATCGGTAAGAATCTTAAAAATGCACTAGGCAAGTTGAGTTGATAAAAAATTTGTTTCAGTAAATACATTTCAGAGAAATTGACTTCCAAAGAAAAATAAATGTTGTCATTCATTGTATTATACATATTGAATAAATATTCAATGAATATTATATTATATTTCTTGAATCGTAAAAATTTTTATTATGATCAGGGCCACAAAGTTGATGTTTTTGGTAAGATTACCACTCAGATAACTTCAGCACATAAGCGATTTCAGACTTGACATGGTCTACTCTGTACTAGAGTTGCTGTATAAGTGCAAAACGCGGAATTGAACTGTCCAATATTTTAGAAAGCGTACTTAAATATTCAAAATAGAATTCGCAAGCGATACTATGAATCCTTGTAGAAATTAATTATCACGGTCATCCATGGGTGTGTTTGCTGAACTAAGAATTTTCTGAGATAAGTTATCTGATCAGCGTAGAAAATTGAAATTGTTAAGAGCGGTTTTATACCGGAACCAGCTTACAACCAACTGAAATATTATCAACTTGATTGAAATTTAACATGGATTCAATCGTTTTTTTTTTTAAACATTGATACAAAAATAAATTATTTATTATATGAAAATCTCAAATTTAGTGTTGTCATGACAACTACTACAACAACTGCAGCAACAATAATCAACCAATAGCTAATTGCAAACTTAATACAAATTACCACTTTTACTCCCCAGGAGCGATAACACAGCGCACGGGAGAGGAAAAGTGAGGCGGACCGCGAACTTCATCTTACAGCGACAAAGAAATATGTTTCTAATGCATAAAAATTCCAAATTACTTATTTATAATATAAGCATAGAAATATCTGATCATAATAAATTTTTTTCACTTTTGAAAATGGTTTTAGCAATAGATGGGTATAAAAATTAGAATTAACCAATCTCCTCAAGAGTCAAACACAAGATAAATATAATTTTGAGCCTAATCAAACACTTCATTAGTACAAGTGCGAAACGTATGCGATAATTGAAAAGCACCAATGCAACACGGATGTGATAATTGATTGGTACATTTTTGACACTTGATAGGAACAAGTACGACACGTATGCGAGACTTGAGAGGTACCAGTGTGACACATATGCCAGACACATCGAGTGTAGCTATCAAGGTGTAGCTTTGATACATGGCCGTTGTTTTAACTCTGCGAGCTCAAAAAGATACTTTTTTTGTGCTTTTGCGCTCTCTGAGCTTACAAGTATAATAAAATTTTCATAGAACACTATTTTTTGGATTTTTAAAACGCAATAACTTTTGAACTTATTTTTACGCGGCTGTCGGTAGTCTACGCAGTTATTTAAGCTTTATGAAGAATTTCTAAGTTTCAATTGGTAAAATCAAAAATTTCTGAGTAATTCCGAAAAAATTCTTTTTTCGGTTTTCTTTAGTTCACGATATCTTTCAAACAAATCAACCGATTTTGACCGAATTGGCAAGGATCGACGTGGTTTTTTAAGGTTGAGAGCTGATTAGTTTTTGGAATCGATCGGTCGAGCCGATTAAAAGTTATTCTGAAAAAACCACTTCTGAAAAAAATTTTTTTCTATTTTTTTTTAGATTTCTCCAAATTTCCCAAAATCTATCGTTCTGAATTAGTTCAAATTTTTAGAAAATCTAAGCTTTGCAAAGCCCTTCCGAATAGCACCAACCGGGATGCAATCGGTTCAACCGTTTAAAAGCTATAAATGGTCTCACACACACACACACACACACACACACACACACACACACACACACACACACACACATAGTGACACCCTCGCTAAGAAAATTAAAATTTTCAAGAATCGGAAAGTCATTGTTTTTACTGCGTTTTTCAAAAGTCGAGTTTTCATCAGATCTTGACGTTCTAAGGTCCTAGGAAGCTTCCCTGACCATTCCGACGATGGTGTCTGTATGTCTGTATGTATGTATTGTGACATGGGAGAAATTCCCGTCTATAGAAACTGGAGCTATTATTTTTTTTTAATTATTATTATGATAAGTGTGATTATGTTGGCCATGCTGATGGACTGCGCAAATTCGCCGCGTCTGTGTCGCTTCAAGCGGCCTCCTGATCAGAATGCAAAGCTCGAGATAAGATAAGCCGGAAAACGCGCGAAAAATTTAAATGTTAAGTATGGATGAATGAGTGTAAAAATTTTACCAAGTATGACATTGAGTAAGAGAGATGGTGACTTAAGACAAAGCGATCGGACGAACCTGGAATTTCAAAACTCACCAACGACCAGGGAGAGACATCTGGGAGCTACGGTGAGCGACGAGGGAAATTTTAGAGAACTTGAATCCATGAATGACAAGACTTTTCGATCAACTACAGTCGAGTGAGGCTTCACCTGGACGCAGAGCGACGAACTAAGTAGCGAATCGACCAATCATCGATTGAGAGAACATATCCGACAAAACCGCTGAAAGTTACGGCCGTCTGGAAAAGCCGTGAGCTGATTGGACGCGTAGCTTTTTGGCTGTGCGAGAGAAAAAAACACATGTTGCCGAGGAGGCAGCAGTAAAAAATAATTCTTTATATATTTATAAATCTATCTTTGCCAATATAACTTTTGTCATTTTGGCAAAGATTGTCGCATCCAGATGAATATAGATATTGAGGTAAATGAATTTTTTTTATGTTAGTGGTTTATTCAAGTTAAGTATTCTGTATTTAAATTAAGGTTATGTTTAATATGGATAAAGTTATAAGAATATAGATCAAAAATCTCGGTCTGGGGCTAGTGTGCGCGGGTAAGTGTACGCGTTCGCAAGACACGGAACCTCTGACAGAGAAATAGATACAATGTAATAAATGCATGGACTGGTGGCATGAAGAATGTACCTTTTATGAAGGAAATAGTTTTGAGTGTGATCGCTGCCAAAAATATTTTTCATTAAATGAACTCATTTTAAACTTTTATAATTTCTTTAAACTTTAATTTTATACATCTGATCTAACGTGATTTTATATTTTCTAAGTTGATCTCATATTATTTATTTATCTAGTTTACAAGATAATTAGTAAGTAAGAAGAGCGGCATGATGGCCGAGCGGACTGAGTCATTATCCCGTTAGTTCGGTCGCACATCATGCCGTGAGGCGAGGGTTCGAGCCCCGAAGGGAGTTAGAATAGTTCCAACACCAACCGTCCGGGGTCATTCCGGTAGCCGAACTGTACTAGCATGGGTTGTCTCTATGGTTTCCCCATCGCCACTATTCCAACAACCGACCGAAAGGGGTGAGGAATAGGGTAAATGCAGTACAGAAAGCACAAGTCGGTCCACAGCCGCATGGAGAATAATAAAAGATATGTGCAAGAAGAATATGTTGATAATTGAAAGACAGTGCAAAAAAATGTTGATAATAAAAAATGGAAAGATATTGGAATATGTCGATAATAAAAAAGTGGATAATATATTGGATTATGTTGGTAATAAAAAGTGGATGAGGTAAAAAGATTTGGGTTGATAATATAAAAAAGCGAAGAACATACGATGATAATAGAGAGATAAAACTATATGTGGAGTCGCTGAGACAATCAGCCTTGTAAAAAGCCAGAATTGGTATACAAGTCAAACTCATAATAATAATAATAATAGTAAGTAAGACGATTATAGTTATTAATAAACAATGCGCACACTTTCCTCAGGTGCGCACACTTACCCAAACGCAAAGTGGGTCAAGTGTGTGTATATTGAGTTTCTCTCATTAATTGTTTTTTCTTTCGAAGTATCAAAGTTTTATGTACTGTAACGGGTTTGAATCGTCCCTTGGTCACCCCTTTATTTGAATTTAATAATTAAGGGCGCCACTGGAATATTTATCACGGTTTCCAGAATCGGTCTAAGCAAGAGAGATATCACAGGGTCGAGAGAAATCATAAAAGTTTGACATAAATAAATACAATTAAAATTGGCATCAATTATAAATTTATTTTAGCAAATTGACAACAATTAAATCTTATTTTAATGCTCACACACACACTCATACTTATAAAAGTTACTTATTCCTACGATACCCTCATAAGGAGCGCATATACCGCAGTTTCTATCAAAATTTTCTATTCCTATGATACCCTCATATGGAGCGTCTATATCGCAGCTCGTGAACGAGGAGTATATACTGTAAATTATCCCCCCCCACACACACACACATACACACACAATAAAAACAATTTTATCCAATTACATACTTGACTCTAACTTACAATTATTTTAAAATCCAAAATACTTTTTACAACATAACTTCCAGGGAATAAAATCTCCCGGTCCCTAACTTGACTTCAATAAATAGTTTTATTAAATTCTGGTTGCTTCATTATTAATATGACAGTAGCGTTTATTCAACCAAAATGTTAGATTAATTAAAATTTACTCGAATTCAAACTGCCTGAATAATCGGCTTATGTCTCTTTTGAATTCTAGTCAAGATTTGAGACTTAGTCTTCAACTTGGAAAAAAGTTCCCAACGCTAAATTTTATGTCAATTATTTTGAAATCATCGTACTGGAATTTGACAAATTTATTTATCGAAGTTTATTGAACAAATTTTCTTTTATTGATAATTTTACTCTTGTAAATTTTATTTTATAAATCAATTTACTACTTAACAATTTTAATATTCTAATTTAAGGAAATTGTGTCTATTGTAATTTTATTTTAAAATTTTCGATATTTTCCCAAAAGTAAACTTTAATTATTAATTTAAATTTTAAATTTTAATTTATTTTTACTTGTTGATTTTATTGGTCAATTTTAATCTAACTTGGACAAATTCCTAATTTTAATTTCCTTTAGTTTTATTTCAATTTCTAATTTGTAATAAATTTAATCGACAGAATATCGCTTGTATAAATGCCGCAGTTAACTCAAAATTGTCGATCTTAAAATTTCTGATTTGTAAATTTTAATCTAAATTTATTTGACCAATTTTATAATAATTTTATTTCTAAATTTAACCTCTTTTATTTTTGAATTTGAAATTTTCCAACTTATTAAATTTCTATTCGTTTAAATCTTATTTGACTAAATTTTAACTTCGACATAAAATTAGGATATTTTAATTAAATTCGAAAAATTGATTAATTAATCAAGTAGGGTGATTGGAAGGCGGAACCTAGCCTGTGCCTAGAGTTTCCGGGGACGATGCAATAATTTACCGAGGTTTAACTTTTGTATTTGAGAATTTTTTGACGACTTCTTTTCTTTATTCGGGTCTCTTGTCGTTCTCGTGGACTTCTAATGGAGGCGACTTTGTCAGCCAAATCTCACGACTTCCTCGGTACTCGGGTTCACTTGCG
Organism: Cotesia typhae; assembly: GCF_013202065.1. Lineage (NCBI taxonomy): Eukaryota > Metazoa > Arthropoda > Insecta > Hymenoptera > Braconidae > Cotesia > Cotesia typhae. The sequence goes on from NW_027423745.1 coordinate 239,808, forward strand.
TCGCAGCTCGGGATTTTCAACAATAATTTATCTGGAAATTCAGGCTAGTTAGAATTGTTATTATTGTATAATTAGGCTGGCTAAATGCCTAGCAGTAATTATCAAATTTATAAGTTAAAATAATCGCTCTGAAGGTTCCACAGGAATCTCAGAGGAATACTAATATTTACCTCGTATTCCCAAAATCTCGTCCTGATGGCTCGGGCTCCGGCTTCACAATAACGTTTTTCCGTGCGGCAACTTCACTTGTCCCTCGTGTGGGATTATCTCCACCCGCGGAACACTTATTTCCTAGGCCCCGGAACTTATGTAAATTTTATTGCTACTGCGTGACCATCCTAGACCACAGTGCCCTGTGATCTTTCGATAACCAACCACCGCTAGGGTGAGGACCTTCAACGGGTAATGAAGGAGCCACGTGACAGTACTATTACTTGATTTTATTATTAGTTCAATAAATAATTTATCGTATGCATGGGTTATTCTGTCTTTATTTGCTATTGTTCAATTTGAATATTAGTTTGAATCCTTAAGTGTGCATACTTGACACGAACGACTCTAATATTTTTCAGGTGAAAATTTGACATCAATATTCGGTAAACTTGTGGGTTCCATTACCCAGTCACACAACTCGTCAACGGTAGTTATGTGCTCATCAATCGGCTGCTGAAGGCGAGCTATCGCAACCTTTTTTTTGAATGTTTCCCCAACACGATTACATGACCCTTTACAGTGTGCTGTTGCGAAAAAGTGCGACTCAATTTTTAAATTAATGTCTTTTTTGTGATGATAAAAAGTGACAAAATTTTCATAGTTTTTTAATTGATGTGGTGCCCCATCCAAAAAGTAAAAATCTTTATATGCATTGGGAACTACCTCTTTTATGGAATCAATTACAATCTTTAGATATACACATTGAGCATTCCTTGTCAACTCATTCTACCAATGGATTTTGCATTTCCTATTACGCTGAAATTGAGACACTTTTTTGTACCCCTAGAAAAAGTTATCTATGAATTTTTTCAAATTTTTTTCATCCACTTAATCGGAAGATATGAATTTTTTAAGATTCCGGGGATTTCTTAACTTCCCGCTAAGAAAATTGAAAATTTTCGAGAATCGGGAAGTTATTGGTTTCACCCCGTTTTTCGAAAATCGAGTTCTCATCAGATCTTGACGTTTTGAGGTTGTAGGAAGCTTCTCTGAATGTTTTTGCGATGATGTCTGTATGTCTGTCTGTATGTATGGATGTGTGTATGTGTGTGTGTGTGTGTGTGTGTGTGTGTGTGTGTGTGTGTGTGTGTGTGTGTGTGTGTGTGTGTGTGTGTGTGTGTGTGTGTGTGTGTGTGTGTGTGTAAACCTCTCATGACTATTGAACGGCTCGACCGATTCTATCGCGGTTGATGCCAATCGAAAGAGCTTGACTTAACTTAGATTTTAAATATGATTTGGACAGATTCGGACCAGTAGATTTTCAGAAATCTCAAAAAAACTACGAAAAAAAATTTTTTCGAATGTGGTTTTTTTTTAATAACTTTTAAATGGCTTGACCGATCAATTCCAAAAACTAATCAGCTCTCAGCATCGAAAAACCACGTCGATTGCCACCAAGCTGGTCGAAATCGGTTTATTCTTTCCTGAATTATCGTTGACAAAAAAAATCGACAAAAAGTTTTTTTCCGGATTACAGCGGAATTTCCAGCCTAATCAATTTGTGGCTGAAAGTATATCATAAAATTCGATAAACTGCGTCAAATGCCTCTGACCGCGTGAAAATCGGTTCATTCATTTAAAAGTTGTTGCGGTTTGAAAATTAAAAAAATAATGATTTATTAAATTTCTTTCAAACTTTTGAGCTCGGAAAGGTCAAAACTACACGAAAATTAGATTTTTGAGTTCGAAGAGCTTAAAAACATAATAAGTGCAATTCCGAGCGCTCAATTCCGAAAGTAGCGGGAAGTTGCTGGAATGGCCTTCAGGGTCAACCGTTTTCCTAATTTTTTTCCAAATAACCATAACTTAATGGAAAATTGTCCGATTTGGAACTTTTTTTTTTTTTTTCAAAATTTCCAAAAAAAATCCTTAAGACACGAATCTTAAGTTTAGCCTCGTAAAGGGAAAATGATGATTTGAAATTTGTTTTTAATGTTCAAATTTTTTTTTGTTCATCTTACTATTTATGTTTCATTGGCGATTTCCTACCGAAATTTTTATATCAAAAATAATAACTGATAGCATTCTAACCTGCTAACGATATAAATTAGTTATGATTCTTTAGTCGAAAGGAGACGGTAGGTTCATCAGAATTCATCAATAACTTTGGTGAAAAAATAACAGAACTTTTGCCTCATGCTTTTATTGCAACATCGCAAGCAGTATTCATGAAATATCTTAAAGTTTATCTTGGATCCGATAAATTTCTGGTAGTTTGTGATTTCGCCTAGAACTACAAATTCATTATCTACACTGCAGTACCAGTCCTTGTCAGATACTGCAAAAAAGATCTACTACATTTCCGTTGGTGCCCTACAACAATTTAAAAGCTACAAAAACTTTGTTGATTTATATTATCACAAAAAAGATTTTGGAGTAAATTCTAAATGACATTTCTGTTACAGTTACTATAGCACATGACCTTGTGACGGAGTAACAGGAACAATTGAACGAGCTGCAGCAAAAGCTGGTCTTCAACTATCGTTTGATAAACAAATATCATATCCCTATATTACAATGACACTGATATCTAACTCAATAAAGACTTATTCTCGTTGACTGTTTAAACGCCAAAAAAATGAAAAAAAAACTCATCAAGAGTTATAATTAAAATAAAATCTAGGAATTCAAATTTTTACTTTGAATATCTATTATCATGATGTATGGTATTTCTTTAGATATCATCTTATAAAACAACCGGTGAGGTTAGCCGAGGGGTCTAAGGTGCATGGCCTATAGAGCACTCGGAATGGCATACCGGCCAGGCGTGGATTCCAATCCCAAGCTGGTCTTAGAAACAATTTTGGTTGATATTCGACTCTTGTTGCGTAGATTAAGATATGCACAACCCAAAAAGACCCCAACTAACTACTCCTAACAGCTAAAATCGAAGATATGACCACAGCAGTTAAAACTGACTCTAAATAATAATTAATTGAATAAAAAAATCTCTTTAAACCGCCAATACATAAATAGTAAAAAAAAAAACAAAAAAAAATTCTAAATCATCATTTTCTCGTTACGAGACTAGGCTAAAGATTCGTGTCTCGGGGAATACTATTCTTGAAAATTTAAAATGAAAAATTCGAAGTATACACACAATCTAAAAATCGCTGTTTTAAGTTTGAAATAAAAAAAAACACACAATCAAATTCATAACGAATCGTTTTTTGGATGAATTTTTTAAAAAATCCGTCAAAAAACACGAATTTTGAAAACATACATACATACATACATACATACATACATACATACATACATACATACATACATACATACATACATACATACATTAATCTGATTATTAACTAAATTTACCGAAGTAGTTATTTTGGAATTAGTTCGAGAACCTTTACTTACGACTCTGGAGGTCTCATCATCTTATTTTCCAGCTCTAGTTGTTCTACTGATTACATACAAACATGTAGGGAAACTGGTACGTAACAGAAGTTTGGCGGCAAACGGCGTGATTTCTTTAGGTTTAGAGCTGATGAGTTTTTGGAATCAACCAGTAAAATCATTTAATAGTTATTCTAAAAAAACTACATTAAAAAAAATTTTTTCGTAATTTTTATTCAGATTTCTCTAAATCTACCGGTCTGGATCGAACCAAATTTTGAAATCAAAATTTGTTCAAGCCCTTTTGAATCGCATCGACAACGATGAAATCAGTCAAGCCGTTCAAGTTGTGAGAGGTTTACACACACACACACACACACACACACACACACACACACACACACACACACACACACACACACACACACACACACACACACACACACACACATACACACACACAGGCACACAAACGCACGTACGAAGCTCTAGCTAACGCGAGACCTTTGGGACTTGGCCAGTATGTCACAGAACCTGCCAAGGACTAACTGCTTCAAAGAATTAGCAATTATCTTTCCATGACAATTCTCTGCAGTTTTAATAATATTGTCAAAAAATATAACAGTTGCCTATTTGAATTAACTTTCAGTAATGAATTTCTTGTACATGTTTTATGTCTGACAGCTGTGATATTATCTTCTGTTTAAAGATATGATAAAAAATTAGTATTTACCTATGTAAAGAATCCCATCCAAGTCCAAGTTTTCATTATCTCCTTGACTCAGCATAACCGTAGCATTATCATCAACAGCTAATATATGTTTTTTAGGAGCAGGGCGAGTTATAGTGACTGAATGCCATTTACCATCATTTAACCTTGATTTTGCTATATCTCGAATCCGAAGGGCACCATCTCCGAGATCAATGACATAATGCACATGACCATCAAGAAGTTCAACAGCGATAAAATCATTTCCTTTCCCGGCATTGAAGAGAATCAATCCATTGGACTCTTTTGTCTTGAACTGTAGAAAAACAACATGCAAATTGATATTATTTAGTTGGTTTCATCTGCATATAATTATTCAATTCAATATCTATATAGAGCGATTCAAGATGATTTTTGCAGATTAAAAATTTCAAAAGTACAATGATATTCTAAGTATGAAGTTCTATTGTCACCTTTCTGAATTTTGAGTAGTTTTTTAACTATCTAACATCATAATTCGCCTCATCGTTATTTATTTCGAGTTTTGAAAATAATTGCAGATAAATTGATGGTAATCTTTACATCATGACAGTTGTCAATTAAAAAAAAAAAAATAAAATAAAATTTCTCAGTGACGTTCAAAATTTTAAATCTGTTTAGACTAGTTTTCTTTATAAAATACATCATCGAATCAACCTCAAACATCATATCGATGTTATTTATTATTTTATTCGTTTGCTATTACAGTTATATACGCAATTTTATGATTTATTATTAGATTTGTATCTGCATAACTTTACCTTATTGAGAAGTAGCAAAAAACAAAAAGAAAAATTTTTTATCGAATTAAAAAATTCATTTATTTTGCAAAATTCAAATCCCTCTGTTCTAAAAATTTCGGGATCTTTTAAGATCAGTACAAAGTTTATGTATCCATAATAGCCTAGTAGATATTATACAGATAAAATGGAAAACCTAGAATAATCGTGAAATTTTGAATTTGTATATTTTTTGGAAAAAAATTCTTAATTTTTTTTCTTTTAGCACAACTTTATTAACTAATAAAAAAAATTTGTTGACTAAAATTTGTCCGAATAAAATCGGGACTATTCCAACTATTGGTTGACTTGACATGGAATGACCTATAAATAATATGTCACGGAAATTTTTACTTCCTTCATGAGTTCCTCCCTGTGCTTAGTTTTAGCAACAGATCCACACTCGGTATACCTTTAAAATATCACTATCTTATATAAAGTTCATGAATTTATTAATTCTATATCATTTATTATTATATCTATTCAAGAACTATCAGATTATTGTTATCAGTTAATAAGTAATTAACTCGATTTTTATTTGAGATATTTGTATTGAACTGGTTATAATTTTATTTGATTATGATTGTTCGTATATAGCCCTAAGTCCTTGCCATATTGCACCTACTCTATTATTAGCTAGATTTAGCGTTTAAAGCCACGGTCCAATGACAAGTATCGTGACATCTAACAAAGAAAATGGTAAAGAATCATGCTGATTATTAATAATAGATCATATATAGGCTATAGCCTGTACAAGTACGGGTAAGACCCTATTCTGTCGATCGTGAGCACAGGAACTCGGAATTTCGGAAAATTGCTTGAGAGTCCTGCTTGATCGGACACGAGGCCTCAGGCAGTTTGACGGCGATAAAAATTGGGAAACACGTGGGAACTTGCAACAGTGTAAGGAGTGTAGATCTGGCGACCTTGGTCGAGTCTTTTTGGTGAGTCCCATGTAGGAAAGTATGGCGGGCTCACGCTTTGTCTAGGCCTGGCCCAACTATGTGCAACTCTGGGCCAGGCTTATTAGCCAGAGTTGGCCCAGTCTTGGTTTGAATCTGGAATGATAACGCTGGCCCGAGCATGGTTATCAGGACTGACTCATACCTAGATACGAGGGTTGGACCGCAGTTAATTTTCAAGTCCAGTCCATGCTATTTGATACAAAATAATTAAAAAAAAAAATTTTTTCCCCTCTGGGTGTAAAGCGTCAACTGTAGCCCCGCTGCGCTAAACAAAGTTTCCGCTTTCCGCCTTCGTCGGGGAAAAAAATAGTACACTCCTCGGGAAGTAAATAAGAAAGCCTCAGATCACATGTTTGTTGACCTCGGCTTCGCCTCGGCCAACAATCGCATGTGCTCTGAGACGTTTCTTACTTTTCTTCCCTAGAAGTGTAATATACTATTTTAAGTGTTGTTTCATTTGTTATTTTTAATGTAGAGCTAACGCAAGTTCAGACCGCTTGACTTTTAATTTAAACCTATTTTTTACTAATTATAGAAATAAAGTCAAAATCGCATTCCGTTCTGACTGAAATGTAAACCCGAGCCGCGCGCTTGCTAGACCAATAACAAACCCCTACACCGTACGACCAATGAGTTAATGCACATCTCATCATTCTCATAAACTAAACCTATAAAGTGACAAATATGACGTTCTATTATTTATATGAAGAAATTGAAAATATAGTTTTCGGATAGTTTTGAGCTCTTCGAGCTCAAAAGTCTGATGAAAGTTTAAGAAAACACTATTTTTTGAATTTTTAAACGGCAATAACTCTTGCATGAATCAACCGATTTTCATGCGGTTGGTGACATTTGACGCAATTTTTAAAATTCTACGAAGAATTTTCAAACACAAATTGATCAGACTATAAATTCAAGTGTAATTCGTAAAAAACACTTTTTTTTATTTCTCTTATCAACGATAACTCACGTACGAATTAATCGATTTTGACCGGACTGGCAGCGATTGAAGTTGTTTTTCGATGTTAAGAGCTAATTTGTTTTTGAAATTCATCGATCTAGCTGTTTAAAAGTTATTCCAAAACAACCACATTTGAAAAATTTCTTTTTGTAGTTTCTTTGAGATTTCTCAAAATCTACTGGTCCGGATCGGTCCATTGTATATTCAAAACCTAAGTTAAGTCAAGCTCTTTCGAATAGCATCAACCGCGATTAAATCGGTCAAGCCATTCAAAAGTTATGAGAGATTTACATACTGACACACACACACACACACACACACACACACACACACACACACACACACACACACACACACACACACACACACACACACACACACACACACACACACACACACACACACATGCATACATAAAAACATATATACAGAAAGACACACAGACACCATTGCGGGAATAGTCAGGAAAGATTCCTAGGACCTCGAAATGTCGAGATCCGATGAAAACTCGATTCTCGAAAAACGGGGTGAAAACAATAACTTCCCGATTTTTAAAAATTGTCGATTTTTTTATCGGGAAGTTAAAAATACTCAATGATGTTAGATTCAATAGCAATAGATGATGTAAATTATAACATCGATGAAAAAGAATTCAATTCATTCGTTAATACAATTTACGAGAATACAATTGAGACTATAGATATTACAGCACCTTAAAAAATTAGAGAATGTAAAGAAAAGTAGAAAAAATACCTTTTATTGATTATGAAATTGGTCAAATGATTAAAGTTAAGAATCAAGCTTCCTACAAAGCCAAAGAAATAATGCTTGACATATATAGTCAACCATAAAATACTGAAAAACAAATTAGTTTCTACCATTAGACCTAAGGAAAAAACCTTCGATGAAAATACTATAGCTAAAAATAAACTAGACCAGAAGAAACTTTAGTATGAATTAAAAAAACTAGAAGGTAAAAAGAAATCGAAACAACTAATTTTAGTTGATATAAATATGAATGGAAAAATTGTCTCAAGCATTTAAATATCTCAGATGAATTTAAAAAATTTTTGTAAGTAGTACAAATCAAATTGTGTCAGATATTGATAGTAATTAAATTGACAATAGCCATATTTTCGTAGTACATAATGAAAGATTTCATCCTAACGATAAATGAAATAATCGTAATAGTTAACTCTGAAGAGAATTCAATTATACTACTACAGAAGAAGTTGATCAAATTATCCAGACTTTAGATAGCAATAAGAAAAAATTAAATCATATTATTTTTAATTTAGTTAAACTTATGGAACCGTGATAATAATATTATTTTTACCATACTATAAATTTTTTTAAATTAGGTAAAATACCTGATGATTGGAAAACTTCTTATATAATATCATTTCAAAAAATAAAAAACAGTAATAAGCTCGAAGACTTTCGATTCTTAAATCCACTATCTATAGCTGAGCAAATCTTAGGAGAATTAGCAAAAGTTAAATTGGGAAGTATAATTGACAAATACAATATCTTAGATGATGAGTAATCTAGATTCCGGAAAATGTTGTCGTGTGAAACCGCAATACAAGGCTCATTAAGTGATTGGCGACGACACTGTAACAGATTTGCTTTTTGTCCAATTGGCCCCTAATTAATTAATTAACAAAACTAAAAAATCAGCAATGACCTAAATCACTATAAAAGCGCTACCAGGTTATTATCGCAGTTCCTCGAACGGGTCCACAGCTGAGAAAATTTATCTTAAGTTTAGAGAGAGTAGAGAAAGGTGCTGTTAAGTGATAAATAATTAATTAACACTCTGATCAGTATTTATTGACAATAAAAAATTTAACAATTTAAGCGCTCACTCACACACACTAAAATCGACTTATTATCTAGTGATGCGGATAAATTGACTGCGAGACAAACGATGTTTATAACGATACTTTTCCAAACGACGATGCGATGACTAGCTGGAATTTTCTAACAAACGGTCTCTCACACCTGTCCTAAAGCTAATAAGTTTTTTCTAACAAACGGTCTCCCACACATGTCCTGAAACTAAACTTAAAATAACACGTCCACCGGACTACCAAAAACTACTAAAAACTAACAAAACTACAACTATTCAAACATTTGTGACTTAATTTTAAGTCCAACGGACTACCAATACTTAACACTGTTAATGCTCTCTATCACAAAAACAAAACCCGTACAATTCTTGACATACAGAACCCACACTTGATTAAATTGACTTTAATTTTATTATTTCAAAGTTTATTACAATTTAAATATTATGTTAAAATTTCATCTAATATATTCTGTCATCAGATTGTAATTAAACAATCTTTCCAAATTAATAAATTAATTCCGAAATAAATCTGACCTAAATATTCAATTCCATTTACGATAATCAACGATGACAATTAATTAATTATAACCAAATTCTTATAAGATTCCTCAACGTAAAATGACTATAAATTCTAGGACTTCATAACCACGTTGATAATTAGTTACAATTCATTCTCAATAAATATAGTAATTTAATTTGTCTAATAAACCACAAACTAAAGTTGAATCTAGTAAATTAATGAGCAAAAATTTTATTCAATTCCAATAACAATTTCAAGAACTCAATTTTGAATATCTCTTAAACTAACTTTCATCAATAATTCGCCTTTGATAAAATTAATAATTCAACATAACGCGTCATAATAGTTATAAATCAATTCGCAATAAATTATTTTTTATTATAAATTTAATTCAAGTAAAATAATTCTTAATAAATTCCGTCGTAGAAATATTCAATTATCGACAAAAGTCGATTCAAAATCGACAAAAGTCGGCGTTTAAACAATATGCGCTAGAACATTCGCTGGTTTGGTTGTTATAACCTTGGGTACTCGAATTAAATGCGACGTCAAATATCTACCTACGCTTGATCGAGATTTGTGAAAAATACCCTTTTCGGTTTTTTCTTAATTGTAAAATTTAATCGTTCGTTTTACCGAATTAATTGATTTCAAGAATTTTCACAATTAATAAAACAATTTCAGAAGTTGAATAAATTGATTTGATCCATTTTTGGTTGATTAAAAATTCTTACCACGAATATTATAAACGATTTATTACCACAAGGTCGAATGAATGACCCTCGGGTATGAATTCCCTTGAAATTGCTTAGTTCAAACTAACAAATGTTACCGAATCTTGATTAAACAATAATACACATTGTCGATTAAATGATCAAATTAATAAATTAAAAGGAAGAAATAAACCGATTATTAGGTAAACGACGGTGCACTCCCTTCCCACAGGGTAATTATTGATACATTGACAAATAAATCGACGATCTAACTCACTGCTTGAGTATGAAGACTCAGTGGTTGTTGGCTTCTTTTGTCTCGTCACTACTCCGGGGATCGGTCCTTCTTGATTTTCCGTCGCACTCTGTCTGGCGGTCACACCACTTTACCAGTTTGAGCTACACAGCTCACCTACTATAACCCAAAACTACTCCCTCCTACTCTCCCTTCAGGCCCGAAGACCGAGACTTATTGACTCAGGGTATATTTACCTATTGACAACACTTAGATATAGGACTCTGTATAGTTGTTGTATTTTTGGACTTCATGATAGCTTTTCAAACGATAAATCGAAAATATCTTCTTAATATACTGAGTAGATTAGGTTTGTAAATCAGCGTATTAAAATGGTTTGAATCACAGCTCAGTGGACAGAAGCAAATAGGTAGATTCAAGATGTATGAATAAATGATCGGAAGAAAATAATGTAGAGAATGGGGTACCGCAGAGATCTAAATTAGGATCGGATTGTTTTAGCTTATATTTTAACGATGTGATGAAAATAATAAAAAAATTCTGGGGTAATGTGTCAACTATTCGCGGACGATAAAAATTATTTTTTGGGAGTAAAAAGTTGGAAGATAATGAAAAAATGATACATCAAAGCTTGAGATCTTGTCAAAATGGTTAGAAAAACATGAATTGAAAATGAATTTAATGAAAACAATGTTAATGATAAAAAATGACATAAGAAGAAACGATGTAAGAAAAAAGTGTGTTATTAGCATGAAAGATGCTATATTTGAAGAAGTACGTAAAACTAAATATCTAGGGCTTATAATAGACGATAATTTTACTTTTACAGAAAATTCTAAAGTAACAATAAATGAGATTGCAACAGAATAGAATGTCATTTTCAGATTATGTAACACTATTAACATAGTTACAATAAATATAATATACAAATCAATTATTGCAACGCACATTGACTATTGTAATAACGTAATGTTGAATTACACTAAACAGATGTTACCAAAGGTTCAAAAAGTACAATACCGAAAAGAAATTTCAAAGTAATTACGAAAAAACACTTTTTTCGGTTTTCTTTCGTCAACGATAACTCACGAATGAATCAACCAATTTTATATTAATGAATTTCAAGAATTTGAGCTAACGTCCTCCACTCCCCCGTAGGGTAAAGTGCGCAAATTTAGCTTTTAAAAATATTATAAATAAACTTATTGGCCGGATTCTCGCCTAAGTGCAGAGCAAATTAGGACTTTGAGAATACGACTTACTATGATAATTTTTATAAGTAGTACGTGGCCTGCCGGTTGAACCAAGTCTGAACTCGTCTTAAGTGCAGTGCAAATTAAGATAAGGGACTTTTACAAGGCACGGGCCCGTCAACTAAACGCGGAAGTCGAATTAAATAACAAAGACAAGGCGTTGGCTCATGCTCGCCTTTTTGAAGTTTCGCGGTGCTGAGATTGCAGAAGTCCCCGCTAGTCAACCAGCAGTCGCATTGTTTATATTTTGTTGTGGCTTTCGCGCATGGAAAAGTCTTCTATCTGCGCGGGTGATTTAAATTTAAAAGAAAAAAATTCGGGTGGACATAACATTTCCCGGAAAAACGAGAAGCTAGCGTAGTTTTTCGGTTTTCCTACGGCCACCTTCCCCATAAGCGAGAGCCACTTACAAATTTTTGTTTCTAATATTCTTAACTTAGCAAAATAGTAGTGAAGAGTCATTTGGCACGAATATATTTAAATTTAAATTGTAATTCAATTTTGCATTATGTTACATTGTGTTAAGTTTGCTGACGAATGATTTCTCTTATCTCGTTTGCCTCTGCGGTTTCGCAAAGCCGGGTCGAGCGTCAGTATCGTCTGTGTAGTGAGTGTGGTGGACAAGACGGAGAATTAAAAGGAATTTTTTTTTTGGAAGAGAAATGTCTCCGACGGCGAAGAATTTCGGGGGGTATGGTACTTGGTACCAGATGGTGTTCATGATTTATGAAGAGAGGGTAGGTTCGGATTTATTGTAGTTTTTAGAAAAACGAAAAAAAAAATTTTTTTTTTGAAATGTGAAAAAAACATAAAAATTCCTTTTTTTTCGTTTAAGGATATAAGGTCGGGCATTTTGATCCTGAAGGCTTTGGCACGTCTGGTAAATCCGGCGCAGGGGCTTATGCTGGTATCATGGTTGATGGAATTATTTGGGCCTCTTCCTCCGGAGGTGGTTGAGGCTGCCACCTTCTTTTGCCTTTCAGGCATAGAGGGTGTGGCCAATTCTGCCTCCTTCGAGAAGGTGATGTGCCCCAAACACGGGGAGCTGGAGCTGATGGCAGTTTCCCTTATGGAGGCTGTTTTTAATGGCCTGGTCACCATGCCTTGATTGGTGAGTTATCAAAAAAATTTAGTTTTTTTTTTTTGAGATATGGTCGTTAGCAGTATGATTATATATACCAAAAAAAATTTCTCTTTTTCTTTTTGCAGGTATCGGGTTCCATTGGACAGCTGCCTGATGGCGAGAAGCTGCCTCAGCACTTAGCGCGTCGGCGGTCGTTCTCCACCTTTATAAGTACTATGTATAAAAAAATATGAGAAAAAAAAATATTTTTTTTTTGAACTTATGTATTTATAAATATACCGAATCTTTTTCTATAAAAAAAAAAATGTTATCAAAAAGTTTTATATTAAACTAATACAAAATAAAAAAAATAAAAAACAAATTTTTTTGAAGAAAAGTTTTTTCTTGGCAGAAGAAAAAAATTCATTTTTCTCTCTCCATTTTTAAGGAAAGTAGGATTTATTAAGATGTAGAGTAATTTTTTTTTGTGAGTATAGCTATAGATAAGTATGTATGTGAGGGATGTGTGAGTGTGTTTATGCGAGTGTACGTCTCATCGAGCTCCCGAGAAGGTACGGCTTCTGGGCGTGGCTTGCCGAGAGGCGATTGAGCGGGTGTCAGTAAGCTACTCCGCTTGACTTAGCGGCCTGTTATAATTACCGCTAGATGACTCTTCCTGTCCTCTTTATTACTAACATTTCATTTTACCGGTATTTAATAAATATGTTTGCGTTCTAAAATGCTAATTCGGTATTGTATGAGCGAAAGAAATTTTAATTTCTGAAAGGAAATTTTTAAATGAGTGACGTTAGCTCTGAAATATAAAATTTTCTAATGTATATGGAGATTGTTAGGTATATATATTTATTTATCAAAAATCAAAATTGTGTATAATTGGATTATTTATATAAATTTCATGTAAATTAAATATGAAATATAATTAAGTAATTAGATAATGTGTAATATGTTGATATAGTGATAGTAAAATGGAAGAATGATTTTTGATGGAATTTATAGAAATTTGTAAAAAAAATTTTGAAAAAAAAAGTTTCCTTATCGAGATTTTGTGCTGTTTCCACTCGTCCCCTCAAGGCCAGAGATAATCTTATCTTTGATCTTGTGAGTCCTACGGTCGCAAAAAATTTGTAAATTAAGTAAACATTTTTGTAAATTAAATAAATATATGTCTCACATTTTACTATCTCTTTTCTTTGCAAGTATTGATAGAAACCGTTGGCTCGTTTTTGGCTATTTTAAATTCCGTAAGACGAAATGTCATAAATGGGAGATTTTTATTATTGATATTTTGAGTTATTAATTTTCAGTTTTCCGCAAATGAGCCATCGGTTTATGATTAACAAATTCCTTAATATTGATCTTATTTTCTACGATATTGATGTTCGGATTGTCGTCTAGATCGATGATTTGTAGTCTCAGTCTGAATGTTTTCGACTTCTTTGGTTTCTCGACAGTCTCGGGCGCATCTTCAGTCGTTGTTCGCTTACTCGGCGGATTTCCTTTTTCGTTGGTTTCGGATTTCTCTGGAAGTGATTCGTTGACTTTCTACGGTGATGACGTCTTTTCTTCGACTGTTTTCAGTTTAATTACGACGGTTTTTCGTTGTTTTTGCGGTTTTGTTGAGGTTTTAGTAGCCATCGACGAATGAGTTTTTGTATGGCGAACCCACTTATAATGATTGATAATATTCCGATTGTTGATGTCGATCCGATTGTTATTTTCTTATTGGTTTCTTCTTTTTGGTGGTCTAGTGCTATTAGTGACATTTTTTCTCCGTTTTCTTCTAGCCCTTGACCCCAAGGTTCAAATTTGTCGATGATTGTAGCTGGATCTGTAAATTTTCTTAGTAGATTGAGAGTTTCGCTGTTAAATTTGAGACTCGACTTTAACGTTTCGCGAGATAGGTTGAAGCTCGGTGCGATTAGTTCTATTTTTGTTGATTCTCTTGCTGTCCTTCGGGTTTTATATTCGTTGCAATTTGCCTGGCATCCTTGTTGGAGGTGTATTAGTCCGGTTCCATTAATTATGATGTTTCCGGTTGTCAGTTCTTGGCATTTCCACTGGATGTTTTCCTCTTTGCACGTTGAGTATGCCCACGTGTTTTTCTCGTTCATTTTTATCCAGGTTAGTTTACATTTTTCGATTATCCTTACGTTACGTTCTCTGAGATTTTCGGTTTTCGGGCTCATGAGTAACTCCATTTCGCAATCTACTTCATTTTCTAGTTTAGTTATTTTTGTTGAGATATTGGTCGGGCAGGCCATATCTGGTCCAATGAGCTTGCAGTTGTCGAAATAGTATTGTTCGGCGAGAAAGTATTCTTCGAATGCTGGTTCTGTCACGAGATATTTTGATGTAGGTTGAGTCGTCAGTGTTGATATTTGGTCTCCAATTTCCTCGGCCTTGGGAAATAATTTCAGTTCGTATGCTAGCCATGGTGTTTGTTCGAAGAGTGGTACGGTTATTATTATCAAGAGGTGACCGTTTTTCCTGTTTCTATCGTTGATACTTTTGCCAGCGTATTAATGTCCATGTGGTCCAGAGGTTGGGGTAGATTTAAAGTCGGATGTTTTCTGAAACACTTGTAACTGAGGTGCCTTTATCTGAGAGAATTACTCGGGGGCACTCGTAAAGAGCGATGTAATGGTTTAGTAGAGCGTCTGCAACAGTTACTGCTCTGATATCGGGGAGAGGAACTGCAGCTGCGGCTTTGGAAAAATTATCTTGGATAGTTAGGATGTGAACGTTTCCGTCAGGAGTCATGGGTAGGGGTCCTACTGTGTCTATACTAATTTTTTCGAAGGGTTCGAAAGGTGTATCCGTGATGGACATAGGTTGTTTTGTTTTTATTCGCGTGAGTTTATTTTTCTGACATATCTCACAATCTCGGATATAATTATAGATATTATCTTTCATTCCTAGCCAGTAATATTTTTCGCGAGTACGCCAATACGTTTTTACTACTCCTTTGTGGCCCCCTATTAAGCTGTTATGATTTTCTTCAATTATTTTTGTTCGAAGAGGTTCATCCGATATTTCGATATTCCCTTCACACAGAGTAATTGCTATCGGACAGTCTTTTAATTCGTGTGATAAGTAGGATTGAATATTTAACTCGTCAAATTCATCCCCTTGTTTTGCACAGCAAAATAAATGGATTTCGTGTTTGTGCATCGACTGTCGAAGATTTCTCAATCCTTCGATCAGATCGATTGGGTCTAATTTTTCGAAATGTTTTGTTTTGATGATTACAGTGAAGATTTTACAACGACCTTGCTTCGTGACAAATACGTCCCCTCTTGTAGGTTTTAAGGAGTGAAGGTCGTCGGCATTTATAAATTTAAAATCGCAGAGCAGCTTCGCTATGGGTTTTACTATCTCGCAATCAGCTGCTAAGCAGTGTACTAAACGGTCTCGAACGTAAGTAAGTCCATCTCGGCTAGTTGTAAATTTAATTGTTATTTCGGACCATTTTGGCAGTATACTCTCGTCTGAACTTGAGGGTGAAGATATTCTTGGCCGATGACGTCTTTTGGCAAAAATATTTCCAGCCTCTTCGAAAATTGGAGGGTCATAGGCGACAAAGGGTGGTCCGAATCGGCGGTTTCCTACATTATTCCCCACTGTCATATTCCCGCTTGTTGCTGACTTATTTTTGTTTTTATCCGGATCGTGGGATTTTTCGGGATTATTATTCGATTTGTAGTTATTATTATTTTGTGGATTGGTCGATTTAGTTATATTTGATAATGTTTCGTTTGATTCTACTTGTTCAGATTCGATAAGGGTGTTATTCGCGACGGCCGATTCGGTTTCGACCTTTTCGTTTATTCCCTTGCCATTTTCGTCTACTATTTAGCGGCTTGCGTGATCATAACGGATACCCATATCCTTCAGTTCATCAAGGATGAGGACTCTTTCGAAGATTGGTGTTCGGGATTCGGGTCCGCCATTTAGATATCCTATAAATCGGAATTTAATTGTATTCTGTGAAGTTAGAGAATTTTTATTTAGTCGATTTTCTTTTTCATCGTGTGTGTTGGCGACGTTTCTTGTATTAACGATTTCTGCTGAGGTCGAAGGCTCTGGTTCTATGATGATGAGGTATTCGGTTTCTCTTGGATCTTCGCTTCTTCCCGTCTCTTCTAGACTGATGTCGCTGCTCGATACTTTCTCAAGGTTATCGCTGTTGTCTCTAAGAAATTCATCGACATTAGTTGTAGGTGTTGTGACGTCGTCTAAGGAATCTTCTTCGCTTCGCCAGAATGGAGGCATTTTACTTAGTGATTGGCGGATAGTTTTTGCAGTGTCGGAACTAGTTCTTTTCAATTTGGCTAATTCTGAAGAGGTGTAATTAAATATTGCTTCTTCTAGACGCATTTACTCTAGTGCTCTTTCCCTGTAGGAATTTTCCGGTGGGGGTCGTCTTTGAATGATTTCATCGAACATTTTGACTAGTTAATGGGTTTTTCGTCGTTGTTTTTGTGGAATAATTGTTTCTTTATTTCCTTCGATCTTATCGTCTTTTTCAGCTTCGTCGTCCCCCTCCTGACCCATGTCTGGTTGATTAATCGTGGAGGGTCCGGGAGTTGAGGATGGCTAGAGAACTTCATCATCCCCCTGTTCTTTATTTCCGATATCTTGCAGTTTTGCGTCTTCAGAGGTTATATCAAGGTTGTTAGTTTCAAGATAGTTTATTTTAGGTGGGACTCGCGTTTTTCCTATTTCCCTTCTTCTAAGGCAAGAGGCAATTGTCTCTCTGACTTCAGGGGCGCTATTGATTCTTGGTTTATTTTAAGATCCGAGAGGGCGACCAGGGCACTCGACCGATTGAATCGCTTCTTCGTCTGAGAGTATGTTATTAGATTGTTCTGTTTTAGTGACATCCGTGATGGGCAGCGCTAGGTAGTCATTTTCTATATTATTATTTAAGGTGTTGTCTAAAGGCTCGGGACGACCTTCTGGGTTGTATGAGAGTCCTTCAGCGTATTGTTCGTTGATTTTATGATGGACTACGACATTAAATTTATATCTACTCAATTTAGACCGCCATTTTGCTTGTCTTTTGGTGACAGTCACGCTGTCCCTTAGCCAGCAGACACAAGGGCTACTGGTTATAAAAGTAAAATGTTTTTGGAGGTACGGTCGGAATTGTTGAATAGCGTAAACTACCGCAAGGCATTGTTTCGTAATGTCTGTATATCGGGTTTCGGTGTCGTGAAAGACGCGTGAGACACATTACACTATTTTCTCTCCGACAGCTAGGATGAAGGGTTTATTAAAATCTGGGGATTTAAGAAATGAGTCCTCGCAGAGGGCATTTTTGATATCGTCAAATGCCCTTTGCGCCTCTTCGGTGCATATAAAAGGCTTAGTTTTTTGCGTAAGGTCTGTTATAGGCTTAGCCCTTTCAGCGAAATTTTGGACGAATCTTTGATAATAATTGGCAAGTCCCATGGATTTTCTGGTTTCCCTATGATTTCTAGGTCGTGAGGCATTTTTAAGTGATGAAATCTTTTTAGGGTCTGGTTTTATGCCTTCTTTCGTCATTACGTGCCCTAAATAATCGACTTACGGACAGAAAAATTTACATTTTTCAGGTTAGAGGGTGAGACCCGCTTCTCTGAATCTATTGAATAATCTTTGAACTCTCACCCCATGTTTTTCTAGGGTTTTACCATAGCTAACTAAATCGTCGATATAAATAAATAATTCCGTCCCTTTTGAGCCGCTTAAAGTGGAATCCATCATTCGTTGGAAGATAGACGGAGCGCATTCTGGGCCAAAAGGCATGCAACAATATTCCCAGCGCCCATCTGGGGTAGAAAATGCCGTTTTTGGTGCGTCTGCGGGGTGCATTGGGATTTGATGAAAACCCATGGCGAGATCAAAGACGCTGAAGAAATTAGCGTCGCCTAATTGATCTAAAATATCGATAATTACGGGTAAGGTGTAGGCATCCCCTCTAGTGGTTTTATTTAGTTGCCTAAAGTCAATCACCATCCTATAATTTTTTATAGAAGGGTCATTAGATTGTTTTGGTACGATCCACAACGGTGAATTGTACGGAGAGTTAGATTTTTTAATTATTCCTTGTTTTTCAAGATTTTAAACCTGCCTGGCGATTTCTTCCCGATGTTCTGGGGGAAATCGATATTGTTTTATTCTCACCGGTTCGTTGGTGGTAGTTTCGATCCGGCAGGTGAAATTTTTCGAGCAGCCTAACTCATCTCCAGGGAGGTGAAAGACGTCATGATTGTTTTTTGTAAGATTCTGAACTCGCTCTTTTTCGTCCTGATTGAGATGATTTAACGGTATTTTCTGGAGTAGATGTTTAATACGTTCTTGTTTGTCGGTTATTCGGTAGGAGTTTTCTATAGAAGGGGCGTCGGATTCGTCCCCTTCTGAGCTAGGATTACACGACTCTACAAAAAAAATTTTCGTTCTTTGTCCTAAAGTTTATACTATTATTTTTCAGTTAGTTATGCACAAAAACGAAAAGAAAATATCTTTTTTCGGTATAAAGTTTGCTTTTGTGATAGTTATAATAATAATACTCATTTTTCAATTTTTTCATAAATTTTAATTGATTTTAATATTTTTAAAAAGACCGCGCGGTAAGAGTAGGGTATTAACGTTTACACTGTGCCGCTAGATGGCACCCGAGAGATAAACAACCATCAGGTGTTATTTACAAGCCCAGGATAACTTAAAATGTCGTCACGAAAGTGCAAATACGATGCTGATGCATTTTATTTTATATGTGGTCAATTTATTAAAGTTCGAGACGTGAAATATGAACTAAAGACATCTCACGTTCTCTGTGAAGCCTATGAAGCATATTTTGACTGTCCTGTACGGAATCAAGATGAGCCATGGGCTCCACATGTTGCTTGTAGTTATTGTAAAAGGTGTTTGGAAGGTAAGCAATTTTTATTTAATTAAGCGATGAATCCAAAATAATAGACATATTAATTTTTATTTTTATATTTTTAGGTTGGTATCGAGCTGAGAAAAGGTCTATGAAATTTGCAATACCAAGGATTTGGCGAGAACCAAAAGACCATATTACTGACTGCTACTTTTGTATGGTGAATCCGAGTAAAAGACGTAGAGGTAAAAATGCAAAACCTATTGAATATCCTGACCTCGAATCTTCTTCTGCTCCAATTGCTCACGACCTGACACGACCAGTACCTGAGCCACCAAAAAAATTATCGCAGAAAAGTAGCTCATCTTTTAGTTCTTATAAAAGTAATTCCGATAAGGAGTTTTTGCCTACACCTGAACAACCAAAACACTATCTCATTACTTCAGAAGATTTTAACGATTTAATTAGAGATTTAAATTTGCCAAAAAATAAAGCAGAGCTTCTAGGCTCTCGGTTAAAACAGTGGAATTTGCTTGATGATGTTAAGATCACGGATCAGCGGACTAGGCATGAAATGTTTGCAACGTTTTTCACGAAGGAAGATGGAATTTGTTTTTGTAATGACATTAAAGGTATGTTTGAAGCAATTGGCATACCTTGTGCCCCTAGCGAATGGCGTTTATTCATTGACAGCTCTACAAAAAGTTTAAAAGCAGTTCTATTGCACAACGGAAATAAATTTCCGTCTCTTCCAATTGCTCACTCAGTACATCTTAAAGAAAATTATGAAAGTGTCAAAATTTTGCTTGAATCTGTAAAGTATCGTGAGTATAACTGGGAGCTGATTAGAGATTTTAAAATGGTGGGATTTTTAATGGGGCTGCAGGGTGGATATACAAAGTATCCGTGTTATTTGTGCTTGTGGGATAGCAGAGCGGATTCTAAACACTATATTCAACGGTCATGGCCTGTAAGAATAGAATTGTGTGTCGGAAAACAGAACGTCAAATTTGAGCCGATTGTTGAAGCGGAAAAGGTGTTAATGCCGCCTTTGCACATTAAGTTAGGGTTGATGAAACAATTTGTTAAAAAACTGGATGAAACTTCAGAAGCTTTTGGATACTTAAAAAAATTTTTTCCGAAGTTATCGGAAGCAAAGGTTAAAGCTGGGGTTTTTGTTGGTCCGCAAATAAGACAGATTTTCGCCGATGAAAAATTTCCAACGTTGCTGAATCGTACTCAAAAAGCAAGTTGGAACAGTTTTAAAGCAGTGGTTTCTGGATTTTTAGGAAATAATAAAGCTGAAAACTACGAAAAGTTGGTTGAGGATATGCTTACAAATTTTAAGGCCATGGGCTGCAGGATGTCATTAAAAGTACATATGCTACATGCTCATTTGGATTAATTTAAAAACAATATGGGAGCCTATTCCGAAGAGCAAGGAGAACGTTTCCATCAGGACATCATGAATTTTGAACAACGCTATCAAGACCAATACAATGAAAACATGATGGGCGACTTATTTGGGGTTTATTGAGAGAAAGTAGCTATGAACATAAAAGAAAAAGTAAAAGTGTGAACTTTTAAGTTATTTTCCACTTTTCTGTAAGCTAATTTGATAGTAAAACTTACAAAAATAATAAACATTTTTATTTCAATAGTTTTATTTTCAATCAAAAATTAAAATCCGAGATTTTTAAAAATTTCGTTCAATCAGTCTTCTAAGCACAAAAGCAAAGTTTTTCATGCCATATATTTTTTTTCCGTCTTATTACGACCTAAACTACCGAAATTTAATGCTTTGCAATCAAAGTCAAATTTCATGTTGACCCGTGTTATCAAATTCATACTCTTCGAGTGTTTGTGGTCCTATGTCTATGTCTACCGGGTTTGAATTGAGGTTAATAATCATGCACATTGCGTACCCGTCATCTACTTTGAAAACAGCTTCTCCTCCAAGTACCCCTTTCGGAAGATCCATTCGGGAGAGGTATCCCTCCCTTTACTCGAAATCTTGGATAGGTACAGATATTACTACTTTCATACGAGGTGGTAATGTGTAGCTGGAAGAAGGCTTTGTTTCAAGGCTGTAAGTAGTCGGTTTTGAAGGGCAAGACAATAAAACTAGGGTTTGGTTATCATACAAGATTTCCGCCTTTTCGGCTTCAAAAAAGTTGTTACCTAAGATTTCCACTCCGGGGAATGGTAAATCTTCTCGAAAAACTTGGAATTCGACTTCGATAATGAGGATTTTTAATGTAGTTGCTCCTAAGGTCTCGAAGGTACTATCACTTAGCCCTCGAAATCTCCTAGCTATTCCAATGTCGATAATTACCTCTGGTTTTAAAGCGGATGCATTGATGAGGCATACATTCCCCCGCTATCGATAAGAAAGCGCTGCTAATTACCTAGGAGTAAGTTACACGATACGTGAATTTTTGGCCCAGTTCCTAGAGTGAGGATCTTATGCTCTGAAAACTTTCTTGGGTTAATTATCAGGATTGGTTGAATAGGTTTATTTTTTGTTACTAAGGTGTTCCAGTAAAACAAGATGGTCACGCGTTCTTGAATAAAAAATTCGTTTCCGAGAATGGCCTTATGACCACCGGGTGGTTTTGGTACGAGATGGAACGTGATTTTGACTCCGAATATTTTTAGATTTATGGAACTGGTTATGGGCATTGAGCTAGTAGCAATGCCTCCTACTACTCCTGTATTTTCGATGTTACAGAGGACCTTATCGCATAGTTCTTCAATGCAGAGTAAGTTAAGGTCGGAGCCGGTGTCCAGGAGTGCGTTTACTCCCCCATTTCGAAGTGCTGGGCTTCGTAGGTGGACTGTGGGGCCTCTTTCTGTGGTTAAGCACTTTGGTTCGTCCATGACTGTGCTCGTAGCTCTGCTGCGGTCATCAGTTGTTGGCCTATTGGTCCTGGTGATGACGTCAAGTTGTTCGGAATTGGTAGTTGTTCTTGTCTCGGGGGAGGCATTGGTTCTGTCATGGTCGCTTGATGTTCCAGGACTTGGTTTTGGGGGTTTTGTAATATTGATCGGTTGTATTGATACGGGAAACTCCGATATTGGCCTCTTCGATTCGATTGATAGCTGTTGGGACCCCTCGTGGAAGTAGGCGGAAACTGGACGGGCATACTCGCCATTGCCTCCGGTTGACGAGCGCCCGCCCCGTTTAAAGGGTCGTACGAGTGTCGACGTTCTCCCTTAAGAGCAAAATGGACAATTGCAAATTATCGTAGGGTCAGTCTTATGCCGTAATTTGCTTCTTCCGAATCTGTCCTCTTCGAAGTGTACAGCCTTTTTTGTTGGACTAAATACCCTCGGATGGTAACGGTTTTGATTATAATTTTGGAAAGTCCGCGGCTGGTAATAATTTTGAGTTTTGGGGATAAATTGAGGGTTTCGCTCGGTTCCGAACGCGAAAGTGGAACCCATTAATTATTGTTCAGGTTGATAATTCGGACTGTAATAATTGTCTCTGTAACTGTCGTGAAATGGATCTTCATAATAGTCTGTAGGATGTTGGGGTCCAGGGGCGCTCGTCCTTGGAGTTTGACTGTATCTCTGGTACGTTAAAGTGCGAGGCAGTTCGCGATAATTGCCTCGATAGTCATAATCTCGGGATGATCTCGGCAATTGCGGGTCATGTCTGTCACCGTCATGTCCGGATCATCTGTGAAATTCTACTGAGGGCGGTAGGGATTCGCCAGGTATAAGTCCGTTGTCTCTCATAGATCGTCTACGTTCAGGTCGTCTGTATGGGTCATTTTCGATAGCTTTGTCTATGTCATCTAGGGTTACGGCTCTTCTTATTTTGCATAGGCATCGTAAGAAGTCCGGCAAGTATTCGTATAGGGTGGTAGCTGCAGTTTTTTCCAATGTCCGTTTTACTATAGGTCTGTTTTCTTCGGGAGCATTAAGTTCAATACGACGAACCATCTCGCTTAACCGATAGTAAATGTCTTCAATATTCTCTTACTCTTTCGGGGCCGCAGCAGGTAGATTTTTTTGTCAGGTAATGTATGGATCGCCCCTTCTTAACTTTCGAGCTAAGACTAACAAAATATCCTCTACAGAAGCTAGTTCGACGTGTTCGATTAACCTTTTGGCTCGCCCGTATAGTTTTTTGGCTATTCAGTGGGCGAAGAAGCCTTGGTTATCGGCTGGAATGCTTGGTAACCAATTTCTTACTATTCCATCGAATAGTTCGAAGTCTTTTGCGGCATTCGGACCTTCTCCATTAAAGTACGGAAGCGCGTCGTGTAATTCTTTAGCAAGGGATTGTATTTGGGTATTGAGGTGAAAAAAAGTGTAAGGGGTAAGAGGTGAAAAAAATACTTTTTTCAAAATTTCAAAGTCAATAAAATTTAGAATTAATTCTGCTTTACTAGCAAAATAAAATTTTTATTTTTATTTGTCAATGCCGAAGTAGAATGAATTTTGCTAACAGGAGTTGCGAATGCAGATTCCGTTTGGTATTGACCAACTCAGGTAAAGACGCGTCAGCGAATTCTCTATTGTAGTATCTGATTACTAAAAAAAGTGTACGCTAAGGTCAAAAACCGATTGCAAAACAATATTATTAGAGTTCTATAACCTTTTGAAAAAGAATTCCGGGCAAAGGAAATTTTGTAGAGTATAAAACTTAAAATATGTCGAAATATAAAAGAAAATTTTGTAAGACTCGAAATTCGCCTCTACAATAAAATTGAATGTAAGTCAAGATTGAATAAAATTATAGCTTGAATTTACTTAAGCAGTTAATTTACTTTAGTTGATTTAGATAAAATGGAAATAAATAACGAACGATAATTGTTAGAGAGTTTAAATTTTTCTCAAACGGAAGTTCAATAATTCCGTACTCGAAATCCTACCGCTGCCACCAGTGTTCTTTATGTTATGTCCAAGGGCATTTTTAGAGCAGTAGCGTAAACGGTGGAGGTGTGGACTAACGAATTAAAGAATACGCATCAGAGGTTTTAATTCCGTTGTTTTAATTATTCATGTGGGACGTTTTCGAGGTACGAACTTACCACGCCTTCGTTTGAGACTGACGGATTTTTATGTCGATAGATATACTTACTACTTGTATTAAATAGCTTACCGTTGTTTTAAATAGCTTACTGATACATAGAAATCAAAAACCGTTGCTAAAATGATTTGTTTTGTTCAACTTTCCAGTTCGAATTTCAAAATAATATTAACATCGTTTTTTCTAATTGTCAAATCGTTATTAAATACTAAGATTCAGTTATTAAATTATTAAAATCAAGCATTGAATACTTATTAGATCTGGGATTATCTACTTTCTACTGTACGAGTCACCGAAAAATTATTTCTCGAGAATATCTGAGGTTAAAATTCTTGACAGGCGTGTCATTGTAAAATAATCCAAACAGAAGATTAAATAATAGTTAAAATGAAATAAAATTAACATTATAACTGTTCATAATGTATCCTTACACCCCAGTGAATCAGTTTTCGGTACCGATGAGTAATGATGCGAATTTACAAAATAAAAATTTATTAAATTTTAATCCAATTCTAAATTCAAATTCAAGTTTTTATGTACAATTACATAACAATTTAATCGGACTTAACAATCCGCAAGGTAACATACACAACAGTACTGTCAATAATAGCACTGACCGTACAAATATTACCAGCAATAACACAAGTAGAGTACCTGACTTCAAAGATACAAACAGTATGACTCAACCCGATGAGGAAATAATTAGACAATTAAGAGCCGAAGCAGAAGCCTGAAAAACGACTTATCAGCAATTGATACAACCCTTTGCCAGTACCCTAGCTCAGACGATGTCTGACACGGTAAATCATAATAATCATATCAACGACACATATGCACTTCAGCCTCGAAAATTATTCCCGAATTTGGATTATTTAGCGGCAAATCACTCCGTGATTAGCGGCAAGCCACTGCCCGAAAGCCGACAAGTTAAGATCATTGTCCAAAAATTTAATTCAGAATTCTTATTTAAATTTGCGGAAGAACATATTAGTATCTATTCAATACTATACCAAGTCGTTGGCACATGGCAATCGATCATGGATATCTGTAATCCACCTAAACCGGGACAATCGAGTAAATCGAAAGTACAAAATCCGAATTATACAAAATCAAGAACGCAAATGAACGCCGTCACCGATGTAGACCCTGATAAAGACGCTTCGAGCAGAGAAGACAATGAAAAAATAACTTTAGACGCGGTCTTCATTAACGAACCATCCAATTCGCGTAAATATAACCCAAAAAACGACACTTCAGATGTACTCGTATCGTCAATAAACAATCTCCAGGCCGTGATACAGGCTATGTTCGAAAATTTAGAAAAGACACTGAAACGAGTACCCTCACGAACTGACTGCGACCGTCGTGGATGCAGTGGACATATTGCTGCAGTCTGTTGTTCACGAACTACAGACGAGATACGAAAAAGAGCCGGTTTACGATCCTTTACGAAAAACTCGGATCCCGGAAACCAAGTAGTTACTTCGGTGATCTCCAGTACACCAAATAAGGCTCAAATATCCGCGATAAAAACCTTTACGGCACCTATTTCTTTAACTAGCGCCCTAGTTAGGTCGATTTCTAAAAACTGCGAACCAAATGCGTCAGAAAATAGTTAGGGAACCCCTGATATTACCTAAGATAACTTAGATTACGAGTAAATGGACTATAAGAAAGACTCTAATTCAGAAATGCTTAATTCAACACCCAAATCATAAATCAAATTCGGTAATGCACTTAATGACCTGATGTTCATATATAGTCTCAGCACTCATGACACGAACAAACCTAAAATATCAAGTCAAAATAAACGACAACCATCATTTCAGACTAGAACTGAGAGTACTTTAAAGTTGTCGTCGATAAGAAGCGATAAATCAGAAAGTTTACCTTCTGATTCCATAATCACTTGTAATTCTAAGAAACAGTTATTTTCATCACTATCTAAATCATTAATACCGATCCCTACAACGTCAACAATGAACACTGAAAAAGCTTCAACATCCATCACCCAGCTCGATATTAGCAGAATTTCTAGACCAACAATGGTTCAGCCTGGCATTACTTCTACATCTCCAACGCCTATAGCAGATATAACAGATCTATCATATCTCAATGTGGCAGTCAAACTTAAAAAGCCAATGCCTGAATAGATTTAAGATATCTGTAAAGCAATGAAAAAAGTCCATATTAAAATCCAAAAGAATACAAAGGACATTCAAGGACTCCAGAATGGCATAAAAAGACTCGTACAAAGCCATTCCTCATTAAAGAATCGCCAACTCACCAACCTGGCAAGTCCTGTACGTGAAGTAGAACGAGATGTCGTTGCCATCAATTCCATTGATTTTCAAGGGAAAACAAAACACTATTGTTGACAAAATTGGAACTAAAAATCGTCAGTTAGCTAAAAAACCGACTTTGGAAAAAATTTAATTCTCTTAGTCGAAAATTTCTTCTCGACAAAGTTTACGAGAAAGGGAAAAGGTTTGGTCAAACTTAAATTTGGAATACCATTTGGACCGATTCGCACCAATAGATTCCAAGAAATCTCAAAAATACAGTAAAATAAATACTTTTTAAAGTTATTTTTCTGGAATAACTTTTAAACGACTTAACTGATCAACTCTAAAAACTCATCAGCTCTTAACTTTGGGAAACCGTTCGTTCGAACGACATCGTGCAGAAAAGAAAACCGAAAAAATGGTTTTTTCGGAATTATTCCGAAATTTTCCATCTAACAAACTTTTGTTGTCGATTGTTTCATAGAACATGAAAACCTGCATCGATTACTGCAAATTGCGTGAAAATCGGTTGATTCATTCCAAAGTTATGGCAATTTGAAATTTCAAAAAATAGTGTTTTATCAAGCATTCATCAGACTTTTGAGCTTGAAGAGCTGAAAAACATAGAACAGTTATCTTTTTGTTCTCGGAGAGCGCAGGAACAAGAGAAGCATATTTTTTACGTAACTTTGAAATTTCTATTTAGATAATTTTTAATAAAATAAATTTATTAGAGCCGAAAAAACCACGTCGTTTCCCGACAAAATTGTGAAAATCGGTTGATTGGTTCGTGAGTTATCCGGTTACTGTTGTCGAAAGAACACCAAAAAAGTGTTTTTTTGGAGTTATTTCAAATTTCTGTGTTTGATCAATTTAAGCTTACAAATTTTTTATGAAGCTCCAAAAATTGTGTCGATTGCTTTCAATTTCGAAAAAATCGGTTTTTTTATTCAATAGTTATTGCAGTTTGAAAATTTAAAAAATACTGTTCGATGAAACTTCAATCAGACTTTTGAGCTTGAAGAGCTCATAATAACACATATACCGTTTTTGAGCTCCCCAGCTAAAAAATATAACATAAGTGTAATTTTGAGCGCTCGAGTATGGAATTAGCGGGACCTTGAGGGGATGGCCTTCAGGGTCAACCGTTTTCCAGATTTTTTTTCTTTTGAATTTTATAACTCAGCGGAATTTAATGGGATTATCTAGGGTCTTGACTGGTTTTTCTCAGAATCTAACGCTCTACAAAAGTCCTCATCACGGCAAAGTTATAACTTACATCTACGGGGTAGTACGGGCCACTAAAGTTAGATTTTTCATAAATTTCGTGTTTTTTCGTAACTATCTCGTAACTAACACTAGCAACAGAAAAAATATGAACTTAAGGCTTATAGGAAAATAAATTTTCTACACAAAAGGTATTTAATAATAAATCGTTAAGAATAATATTTGTTGAGATATAGAGGTTTTAAGTTGAGGTAGTATAGAATTTTTGAGTTAGATTGTGAAATAAATTAATTTCACTATAAATTATCATATAAATCATTCATCATTTATATTTTAAATTACAAACGATTGAAAAATTGAATAAGATCGTTTTTAAACTGATATTTAAAAAAAATTTTTGAAGTTATACTTTTTTTGGCGCGTTGGAGAAAATTGATGAGGGTGAATTTTTACGATGCGCGCGCACACCGACTCCCAAGTTTAACAGTATGAAATTAGTTCTAGGTGGCATGAAAGTCGATAGCTATGTTCAAGTTGTATATTCTAGTATTTTTGTACTTAGAAGTTCTAAGTTAGAATAGGGAGGCACGATTCCAAAAGAAAAATCGATCTCGAGAATCGCGATAAATTTTATCGAAAGAATTGATCCTTGATAAAATCGAGTGTGAAAGAATCGATCCACTGATAATCGATCGTTTGAATGAAGGCGTAATTTTCAATTTTAAAGAATTCCATATCATTATAATGAACTAATTTAAAAATTAATATGGCTTATACTAATGCATTTTCAATTATTAAAATAGACATTTCTTCTAGATTGAAAATATTTTATTGCACTTAATAACAGTGAATTATAATTTTTTCACTAAATGCTTTCTAATATTTAAATGAGTTAATTAATTATTAATTAAATTGATTTAATTAAATATTAATACTGCTATTAAATATTAATCAAATAAAAAGTATTATTAGTTAAATGTATATTTTAATAAAAAAATAAATATTTTTTTCTAGTTTCAAAAAGAATAATAAAATTATTAAAAGAAAGTAAAATTAAGTTTTTCTTATTAGAAATACCATTCCGCTGTTGGTAGGGATTTAAGGAACAATATTTGCTGTAAATGGTCAGCACTTAATCGATTTCTGATAGCATTTCCAATATGCCTAGCAATAGAAAAAAGTCTTTCACACGGGACAGAAGTTGCAGGAATCGTGAGGTGTTCTAAGGCTATCAATGATAAAACTGGTGCAGATTTTTTTTTCTCGGTTCAAAACTCAATTGCGTTTTCATCTTCTTGAGAAGGACTATCGATAAATTTTTTTTTCTAATATAATTATAAAAATTTTCAATGACACAGAATTTATTAGATATTTCACCATATTTGTATTTTATTTATATAGTAAATGAGTTAAAAAATTACACTTGTTGATTTGAATAATTTCTATAATTGGGATTTTTTCTCATTTTAACTGCTACAATTAATTTGTTATAATATTTAAAAAAAATTTTATCTCAATTTTAGAATCAAGTTTTTAAATTACTTAAAAAATACTTTCATTCAAAATTCCCGGTCATCGTCGCCATTTTATTTTTAGACGATCGATTCCGACTCTGAAGAATCGATTTTGAATCGTGCATCCCTAAGTTAGAACACGTGTTTCGTTACAGTATAAACAAACAGTGTGAATAAATAAACGTTATTTTGGTGTTTTTATTAAATCAATTTTATACACGACGGTGATAGTATATACTAATAATTTATTAGTATACATGTATATATATATATATATATATATATAAATTGAATATTAGTGATAAAACTGATTTAAATAAACTATTTTGAGTGCATTTATAGATTTAAGGTTGATTGTCGGTATGTATAATTTATTTATATCATTAATCAAAAATTATTACGTTATTATTATTTAAAAAATAATTTTTTTATGTTTTGTTTTATTTCTGATACATTAATAAGTTTTAAGTATAAATGAAAAAAATTAATTTATTCTCTATACATGTTTATATAAACCCTAAATACTGAGTGTTCATACTGTTTTTGATCTTAACTATTCGTTAAATTTGATTTATTGATATTTTAATTATTTCTTTTATATTCTTATTATAACAAACAAATTTTATTAAGTAACTCTAAAAATTACGAGCACTCAGCTTAACATGAGATATTTATATAAACATATATTTTCAATTTATTCAAGTAGTAGTTGAAATAATCGTAAATAAATTCTAATAAATAAACTTAAATGAATTTTAATAAATAAATTTAAAATTTAAATCAACTTATAAAAAACATTATAAATAATTTTCTATACGAATTCATATCTATCTACCTATGATTTTTTGCAGGTTTCTCTGAAACTAATAATATTACATCGTTAAATTTCAATTTCTGTCTAAGTTTCCGAGATGTCTGAAGATATTACTCAAAAAAATGCACAATACTGTAAAAAATATTATGCACGAAAAAAATCTGCAAATCGGGGGGTAGTAAAAAAAAAACTAACTCTGAAAAGTGTCGACAGTATAGACAACGACAAAAATTGCTCAAACAACAATTCCAATCTGAGAACGAAGTTATTCATACTCCATCAACATCAAGTTTTCAAATGACGTTTGAACCTCAGCCTATCGGCACAGGTAAAAATTTAAATAATTGGAAAATCAGAGTTATAATTAGACATATATAATGAGATTATATAGTTATATTTAATTAGTTAATTAAAATTAAATTATTAAATTTATTTAAATTATTATTTAAATTATCGTTAACTATGAAATAATTTAATCTTTATAAAATAAAATTTTAATTAAATTATTCAATTCTAAGTTTCTGGATTTAGTTCAATTATGTTACATTTAATTATTTAATAAAATAATTAAATTTAACATAATATTGATAATTAAAAATATTACGATACAATGCAACTTATAATGTTGATAAGTACATTAATCATTATTTTCACTCACTTCCAGATTCAATTTCGTCCACTTCAGTACACAACACTCACAACTGCATTACTGTGCAAGTTGAAGTCCACATGGAAAATTCTCCTGTGCCATATGAATATCGTTCAACATCGAACAATATTTCATCAGTAGAAAAATATCAAGATTCACGCTCTCGTCAACGAGAAAATAATCAACAGTTAGCTGAAGCTTCCATTATTGATGTATTGCTTACTGAAGATATTGTACCGGATCAAGAATACAATATTCTGAACCAAGATGTAATCATGGATCAGGAATTACTTCAATCAAACATACCCAATAGATATTGCAACTCTTCCGACCAGTTAATAATTAATCATTCTACTAGTGAACAAATTGATATTGATTTAGATTCATATTTACCTTTATTCATATTTAGATTCATATTTTAATAAAACGTTTTTCATTTAAATGTAATCTTTTTAATTAATTTTAGTATAATATTTATCGTTAATCACCACTGAATTTTAGTTATTTTTTTTCTATACGCCAAAGAAGTATAACTTCTAACGCGTGTACATGAGTACACACACTCTTTTTTTTTTTTAAAGGGACTTTTTCAAATTATTTTTTCTTTTACTAAAAATTTTTCGTGATCTACTCTCCTGATTTTTTTTTAGATTTTTGAATGATTTAATGCATTTAAAGTTCTTAAAGGAAGTAAGATAAAAATAACCAAAACAAAGATTAGATAAATTGTATTTTTTCACCCTTTGTATTATGATACTGATCAATTTTGGTTTACGTAGGATACCATAGCATTGTCCGTAATTATTAAACCTCATCTGAGTGTCACAAATTCTTCGCTTAATTGCAGCGCTTTCTTTGTTATCGCGTACTTGTTCCGTGAGAGTGAGATCAAAGGTTCGCGAGTACTAAGCGGCCTAACGTCGTTAAACGTACACTGCATAAAAGTTGAGGTTACGTAAACTAATTGTGTTATAAAAATCTGTGATAAAGCTGGTAAAAATTATTTACCACTATTTAATTGGATTTGAAACAACTCAAATCAATATTAATAAACTACCATTCTATCGTGACGTGTTGAGTTCATTTATTAGTAAGCATCAGTCTTTGAAGATAAATATCCGAAACAGTATTTCTAGTGTTATCGGTGATACTAATGCTGTTTGGAAAAATTTCTTGATACCGACAATTCGTCCCTCACGTAGTATTCAAAAGTTAGAAAAATTTTACTCTGTATATTTATCAATGAAGAATCGTTGAAAAGTTTAGTCAAAAACTTGATAAATTGTTTGATGTGTCAAATTCCACGGGAGTTTAAAATTTACCAAAAAAACTTCAAGAATTTTTATCGGAATATCACAATAGAAAAGTTAATATCCACTCGTCAGTAACCTTACTGCCAGAACAGCATGTAACTCCTGGAGATGAGGAGGACGATGACGATGATCATATTACTAAGAAATGAAAAATGTATTTAACTGTCACAATAGTTTTTCACGTGTAAAGAGAGAGTCTGCTTATAATATTTCTTCCAAATCCCAACTTTTTGCGAAAATAATATTCGGGTTATCAAAAAATTACTCTCTACTATATTTTTATTGATTCATACATGCGAAAATAAAAAGAAAATTATATTTAAATTAGTTGTATTTATAAATTTAACTTTAATAAGACTTTATTTCAGGCTTCAGACTATTTCAACACTCAGTGACATCGAGTCTTTGCTGTCACACATCACATTTGAGTGGGTTAAAACGAACTTGTATTGATTTTGAAGACGAACTCTCTAAAATGAAAAAAATTAACTCCATAGCTCGTATCAGCCCTCAATTGTACTCAAACAAGTGATAGAAACGCAATGGTCATTATTTGAGTTGTCATCACGAGTTTAGGACTAGATATTGATCGATGTGACGTAAGTTATTCTTTAATTCGAAATGCCTGCATTTCCAGGAAAGATAAAATTGTTAATTAAATTTAAAAAAAAGCAATAACAGAACCTTGTGTAGTTTACTGGGATAGGAAAACCCTTCTCACAGGTCAAGAAGTGATAAATGCAGAACGGCTTTCGATACTCATCTCAGGTGCAACCACCAAAAGAAAGTTGGAAGCCTCGTTTCTTGCTGACGGTACAAGTATGAGTCAAGCTTCAGCAATTTTCGAAACTCTGACGAAATGGAATATTTGCGGCAATATTAAAGCAATGTGTTTTAATACCATGGCTACAAATACTTGTAAATCAATACTGTTAAAATAAATTTTTAAGTGTACATTGATTACTTTTTCATCAAAACATGAATTTTTTGAGGTGATTACGACAGTGCATGTACATTAGTAGAGCAAAGAATTGGTCGTGATTTATTATATCTTTCTTGTCGTCATCATACGTCTTAATTAATATTACGGAACGTCGCAGAAGTTGCGTGGCCAGTAAACAGGTTAATGCATGTAATAAACTCGAGTCTATTAGTAAAATGCATTTTAACGAAATTGATACGGACGTAGTTGGAAATGATAAAGAGAAAATCATTTCTCTCCGAAAAGAATATACAGATTCATTTATTTAGGGATTCCCAAGAACTCGTGTTAATACGGGGGAGCTTAAAATACGTTTAGTTGACCCTAATGTAACTGTACAAAGGCGACCGTATCGTCTTAGTGCTGAGGAAAGGCAGGTACTACGGGATAAAGTAGATGAATTATTGAAGGCTAATATTATTCGTCTCAGTTGCTCTCCGTTTGCAAGTCCTATATTATTAGTTAGAAAGAAAAATGGTTCTGATCGTTTATGCATCGATTATCGGGAACTTAATGCTAATACTATAGATGATAAATACTAAAGGTAAATTCCCTTTACCCCTCATAGCGGACCAAACAGCACGGCTTGCTGGTGCCAAGTTCTTCACATGTTTAGATATGGCCAGTGGATTTCACCAAATCCTTGTTGAGACAGAATCGATTGAATGGACGGCGTTCGTAACGCCTGATGGACAGTACAAATATTTGACCATGCCATTTGGGCTAAAGAACGCACCGTCTGTCTTTCAACGTGCTGTTATAAAAGCCCTCAGAGAACTTGCGTATACATACGTCGTCGTGTACATGGATGATATTATGATTATATCCTCAACTATCGAGGAAGCGTTCGACAGACTTCAAAAAGTAGTCGTCACTCTCATTAAATCCGGGTTCTCTTTCAATTTTTCGACATGCTCGTTTCTCAAAACCCAAGTGCAATACCTGGGCTACGAGATGTCTGCTGGCAAAGTCCGTCCCAGCTCATTTAAAATCAAAGCCTTAACTGCCTTACCTGCACCGAGGACCGTAACTCAGTTGAGACAATTCATCGGTCTCTCTTACTTTCGTAAATTCATTCCAAAGTTCTCACAAATAATGAAACCCTTATACCGTCTGACCTCAGGTAGCAAAAGAAATATTGAATGGACTGAGGTACATGAAAATATCCGCCAGAAAATAATCTCTGTATTGACTAGTGAGCCTGTATTAATGATTTTCAACCCGATCTTTCCTATAGAGTTGCACACAGACGCTAACTCTGAAGGCTACGAGGCCATATTAATGCAAAACTTTGATGGTTCAAATAGAGTTGTCGAGTATAATAGCAAAGCTTCAGTTCAGCTGAGTCACGATATCATTTATATGAATTAGACTCTAGCTGTATTTAACGCAGTAAAGTTTTTCCGTCATTATTTGCTTGGACGACCGTTCGTAGTAATTACGGATTATAATCCATCAAAAGCCTCTTAGAAAAAAGCTGACCTAACACCGAGGGTTCACCGTTAGTGGGCTTTCTTACAGACTTTTAAATTTGATATCGTGTATAGAGAAGGTAAACAAATGGCTTACGCCGATTTCTTTTTGCGTAATCTCCTTACAAAACAATCGCGCAGTAATTCAGATAAAATTTTACAGAAACGAATAAATTTGACAGAAATTGTTGATGATTGGTTTCTTGTTGAGCAGCGGCGTGACCCAGAAATTAGAAAGATAATAATCGATTTAGAAAATGATGAGTTTGCATCCGATCTTGCTAAAACTTATGGAGTACGGTCGGGGTTACTCCACCGAAAGATTCAAAGGCGAGGTAAAACATTATGTTTACCTATTGTTCAACGTGCTTTTAGATGGTTGGTAATAAATGATGTGTACGAGTCAATTATGCACTTAGGATGAGAGAAAACACTTGACAAGGTTTGCGAGTGTTACTGGTTTGAAGGAATTACGAAGTATGTTCGTAAATTCATAGATAACTGTTATACATGCAGAAGTTCCAAGTCAAGTTCAGGCAAAGTACAAGCAGAGCTTCATCCTATTTCTAAAACCAGCATCCCTTGGCATACAGTGCACATGGATATTACAGGTAAATTAACGGGTAAAAACGATTCAACAGAATACGTTGTCGTTTTGATAGATGCGTTTACCAAATTTGTTTTATTACATCATACTCGAAAAATAGATAGTGTCAATACTATTAAGGCTCTGAAAAATGCCATATCATTGTTTGGTCCACCGACCCGTATAATTGCGGATCAAGGTAGATGTGTCACAAGTCAAAATTTCAAGAATATTGTACCTTACAAAACTCAAAATTACATCTTATAGCTACGGGTTCAAGTCGGGCGAATGGCCAGGTAGAATGCGTAATAAGTACCCTTAAATGTATGTTTACTGCAACCGAAACGAGTGGAAACTTATGGCAAGTAGTTGTAAATGAAATTCAATTAGCGACAAATTGTACTACTAATCGAGTCATTAAATCCAGTTCGTTAGAGTTGCTAATTGGCAGAGTATCTAGACATTTTGGAATGATAGTTTATCGAGACGATAAAGAAATTGATATCTCTGACGTACGGCAAAAAGCGATCGATAACATACAAGTGAATGAAAAATATGATACGCTTAGATTAAAGCAAAGATAGTTTTATTTGAAGTAAGAAATTTTGTATTAATCAAAAGGAAGAGAGAAATCAAACGAAGCTTGATTCAAAGTTCAGAGGTCCATTTGTGGTGACAGAAACTCTCGACGGAAATCGTTATATTGTGAAGTCTTCAATAGGTTAGAACATATAACTACTGTCACAAAAACTTGAGGAAAATGCCTGAATCCTATATTCTAAGTGAGTTGGATGCTTTTGATGATCAAGAAGTTGTTGATCAGGAGAGGAATGAAGACTCTGAGACAGAGTCAGAAACCGCCAGGAGAGAGACTCAGCACTAATGGTAGATATGAGGTCACACTACTTGCTTCAAGCAGTAGGTCGTACAATGAAATCTAGAGTAATTTGGCTAGGGTGCGACGGGCCAGTTGGTGAAGTGGCGGGGACAAAAAAATATGTTGGCTGCACTACCTGCGCCAGTCTATAGTCGTAACTGCAAACTCAGAGAAACTTGAATCAATTTTGTTTGTCAAGATTGTCAGGGCGCGATGGGCAGCTGGTGAGTTAGCGGGTGCCAGACATGTTGTAAGCTGCACTACATGTGTCATATGTAGTTGACAATGTGACGGGGGCTTAAGGTGTACAAAGTTGGAATACTATGGTAGTACACAAGTTCTCTGTATATGGTATGCAGTGGCAAACCATTTTGAGTGTTAGAGGTCTATACCTGTAGTAGATACGGCTTGTATTCAGTATAATTAAAATGGCGAAAGGCAGAATTATTGTTTGTACGAGTTAGTATACATTATATTTAAAATTAAAGTTTGTGTTATATTTTAATTATTGTACAATAATAAAGATGGGAGAAACTGATCCAAAGGACTCTACCAATGCTCCTCCGATATATATATATATATATATATATATATATATATATATATATATATATATATATATATATATATATATATATATATATATATATATATGTATAATTATACATAATCACATTACATAAATTCAAGCGAAATCGTTTTTTCTCGGGTTGAAATTTTTCCGAAAAAATTTGGGGTCTCAATGACGCGCGCCAAGTACGACAAAAAATTTTTTTCTTAATTTTCAAATTTTCAACAAATTTTTTTTCAATTTTTTCAACATTATAACGGTTTCTTGGTATTTTTTTGTATTTAACTTTTTTTTGTAGAGAATGAAAATCATTGTAACGAGTCTTATTTTTTTTGTAAAGTGCAAATGTTATTGAGATGAGTTTTATGAACGTGGACTTGGCGCAATTTTTTACAGTGAAACTGTTTTTGTTCGGATTTACTTTCTACTCGAAACATGCCCTCCTCTCCACAAACCAGCACACTGAGCAACCCCGAGGTATCCCTTTGTCTTTCTGGTCTGGTTATTTGGTCTATATTTTGTTAAGTTTTTATGTTTTCGATTAAGTGTATGTTTTGTCTAGTTTTGATAATTTCAAGCGAATAAAAATTATTTCATTTCGCTTAAGTTTTGGTTATGTTTACGTTTTATGTTTAAGTTTTGGTTTAAGTTTGGCTAGTTTGATAATTCCTAGCGAATAAAAATTATCTGATCACGTTTTCACTGGTTTGGTCATTCCAGTGATTAAAAATTACCTGGCGTCCAATTTTTATTGAGACCACAGACTGAAAATCGGAAAGATACCGAAGTGTAATTCAGGATTTTATCTAGAATTAAGTTCCCGTATACCTCTCGTGTGATTCCGGTTCCGGCGGTCAAACTGTTAACATGTACGTCAACGTCGTCCGCGGATTTTAATCGTAAAATAGTGTTTTAAAGTGACATTTTCGTGCTGTGAAACGTAAAAACATTAAAACGAAGTTCATTACACACAATTAATAAAAGAACATAGTGAGAGGGCTTAAATATCGTGCGATAATTGTTGAAAAACCCCTTCAGAAATATAACCTCAAATTAATAACGGTCATAGATAGTAGACTTGTCTCAGCTTAGCTTAATGCCAATACCAACATTACGCCATTGTGACAGTGACATTGACAATAGTAGTGTTGCCACTTAAAAGAAATAAAAGCTGATAACCAGTGCTACCACTCAAGAAACGAAATTTCCCTAGTCATGGACAAGAACATGGAACTACTTCTAAACAAACTCGATGAAAAATTTAAAAATCAAACCGAACTTATTACATACTCCGTAACTAAGAGCGTCATGGAGGCCTTAGACGAGAAAATGATAACTATCACTGAGGAAAAGATTAAACTCAAGAACAAAATTTCAGAACTGGAACTTAGACTCCAAAGAGCAGAGATACAAAAGAGAAAAAACAACCTCGTCTTTTTTGGAATCAATGAAAATATTAAATTAGAAATGGAGTTAGTGAATTATATCAAAGAAATAATTGTGAATATAGGAGTTTATATGGATAGCCAAGAAATCAGCAAAGTATATAGAATTGGGCAGAAAACTGATAATAAAAACCGTCCAGTGATAGTCACCATCACAACTCAATGGAAAAAACATCTTATACTCAAAAATAAGCCTGATCTTCGACAAGGCGTCAACATAAAAGAGGACTATCCCAAAGAAATCCTAGACAAACGCAAACAACTGCAACCGCAGGTAGAAGAAGAAATAAAGAAAGGAAATATCGCCTATATAAAATACGACAAGCTCATTGTAAAGAAGCCGAAAGAAAATAGAGAGAAGAGGAAAAGAGAAATTTCCAACTCACCAAAGGCACCATTAGAAAAGAAAACTAGCAAGAAAGCAATATTGAACAATCCATCATCCCATCTGATCCACAAATAAATCTCTCAAAAAATTGAATATGCCCCAGGACCACCGGAACCATCATACACCAACAATGAATTATTTACACAAACATTTAAAAAAATATCTTCCACCATGGCTGGTCCCCGCGGAAGGCTTAGACCATCACCCTTTAACAAGAACAAAAAACAAAAGGAATGAGAATAAATTATACATAGCAACTCTAAATACCAGAACTTTACGAACACCAGAATCTTTATCGGAACTCGAAGAAGCATTGAATGACCTAACATGGGACATTTTTGGAATCAGTGAAATGAGAAGAACAGGAGAATGTATTGAAGAGCACCAGGAGACACCGAAGGACAGGGAGGAACAAGCAAAAGAACTTGAACATGAATTTTTTTACAATGAACCATCCTAAGCTATTTTAAGTAATTATTCAAAAAACATAATTGTACTAATGGGAGATTTTAATGCTCAAGTGGGAATAAAACAATGTAATGAAGAATATGTGTTAGGAAACTTTGGCTACGGCAAAAGAAGCAAAAATGGACGAAGGCTGGTTGAATTCTAATTAGAACACAATCTAACCCTCCTAAATAGCATTTTTAAGAAAAACGAAAACAACAAGTGGACTAGGATCTCTCCAGGCGGGAATCATAGAAACGAAATAGACTATATTATAAGCAACCACCCAAATCTATTTACGGACACAGCAGTTATATCAAAATTAAAATTTAATACCGACCACCGCATGATAAGGGCGTCACTCAAGACTATACCACCCAAACAATCCAGAAAGTT
The DNA here is from genome assembly GCF_013202065.1 of Cotesia typhae. Lineage (NCBI taxonomy): Eukaryota > Metazoa > Arthropoda > Insecta > Hymenoptera > Braconidae > Cotesia > Cotesia typhae. The sequence continues at coordinate 279,369 of NW_027423745.1, forward strand.
TGCTATACATGACACACTCCCGACATGCAGCACAGAACCCAACAAAAGAATGGAGAATTCCTTGTTATCACTCAGCAGAGAACTATTAGAAACAGATGCAATAGATGTAAAAACAAGTTACAACAAATTACAAATCAACATTACATATCAAAAAGAACAAAAACGACCACAACATAAATATAATTTAAGTAACTCAACACTACAACTTATCAATGTTAGAAAAAGTTTACTTGACTGTAAAGTAAGGAAACAGAACATCCAAAAAATAACTGGCTTAAGCAAGAAAATCAAAGAAGGTATAAAAAAGGACAGGATAGTTAAAAGGTTGAAAACTCTAGAAAAACATATAGCAAGGACAGGAGGAACTAGAAAAGCTTTAAAGGAACTCCGAGAATCAAAGCAATGGATCCCGAAATTGAAAAACAACCAAAAAATTGTAACATACCGAAAGAACATAAATAGAATAGCTACAAAATTCTACCGTAATCTATATTCTAACCAAGACCCCAATACACATGTGAGTCAAGAAATCCTAAATCATAATCTACTCTTAGTGAACCCAAAACCTGACATACTACCCAGTGAAACTAGGAAAGCCATACTAAGCCAAAAGTTAGACAAAGCACCAGGTCCTGATAAGATCACAAACGAACTACTGAGAGGAACCATAGAAGAACTAGTCCCCATTCTAACTAAAATCTTCAACGGCATCCTGAGATCTGGACAGGTCCCAGAACAATGAGAGACATCCCACATCATTCTCATACATAAGAAAGGATAAAGAGATGGCATAGGGAACTACAGACCGATAAGTCTAATGTCTAACATATATAAAATCTTTTCCCAAATCATTTTGAACTGAATAAGCAACACACTTCATGAAAACCAACCGAAGGAATAAGCTAGCTTTAGAAAAAACTTCTTCACAATAGATCACATTCACGCAGTCAAGCAAATTATAGAAAAATACAATGAGTACAACAAACCGCTATATATGGCTTTTATCGATTATTCTAAGGCATTTGACAGCATTAGCCACACAGCCATATGGGAAAGCTCACAGAACCAAGGAATCCCGACAGTGCACATAAACACCATTAAAAACATTTACTCTAACAGTAAGGCAAGAATGCAAATGGAAACCTTGGGTGAAACATTCCAAGTTAAAAGACGCGTCAGACAGGGTGACCCGATTTCTCCAAAGCTGTTCTCCAAGGTGCTGGAAAACATGTTTCGAAAGCTACTATGGGACTAACATGAATTAAATATAGACGGTAAAAAACTAAACCATCTTAGATTCGCTGATGATATTGTTTTATTTGAAGAACAACCAGGGAGCCTAGAAAAAATGATACAAGAACTAAATACAGAGAGCAAAAAAGTGGGCTTATCTATGAATATAAACAAAACGAAGCTATTAACGAATTCGAACAAATATAAAATAAAAATTAACAACCAACCCGTTGAATATGTAGATGAATATATCTATTTAGGACAAATCATCTCACATACAAACACAACTACAAAAAAAATAAAAAGACGAATAGCTAACGGATAGAAGTGATATTGGTCACTGAAAGAGATCATGAAATCCACAGATCTGAGTACTGGTATCAAAAGGAAGGTCTTCAATACCTGCATTCTCCCATGTATTATATATGGGTGTGAAACTTGGGCTCTCACAAAACATCACAGAAACATGCTGGAACACTGCCAAAGAGCTATGGAACGAAGTCTATTAGGTACTAAGAAACAAAATAAGATACGAAACACTGTCATAAGAAGTAAGACAAAAGTCACAGACATACTCACGAGAATAGATAGTTTGAAGTGGAGATGGACTGGGTACATGATACGTGATAAACAAGAAAAGTGGAGCAACATCATAACTGACTGGTACCCTAGAGATGGGAAAAGGAACAGAAGAAGACAAAGCAAGAGATGAGAAGACGAACTAAAATTAACAGCAGGCTCAAAATGGAGAAGGGTTGCAAGAGACATAGTACAATGGAAATTGTTAGAGGAGGCCTTTGCCAAGAGGCACACTGAACTCAGAGATATTTTATAACTTAAAGATAAGAGTTAACCGCAAAGTCAAAGAAACAGTTCAGGATAAGAGGCTTATTATTATACACCTCCCGTGAAAATTTCGGTTTTAAGTTGAAAATTCGTATGATAACTTGGCGTTCAACGCCAAGGTCTGGAAGCACGGAACTCTGTAACGATCAAGCACCTGTATCGAACGAAAAATCTGATTATAATATGTATATATCGATAGACATATAAGCGAAATACCACTGACTCATCACCAGATCTCCGAAACTATTGGACCGATTCATTTAAAATTTGGCGTAGGTACTCCTTTTTCACTGTAGACGAGAGATAAGAAGGGATTTTGCGCAATTCCTAGCCAAAATGGATTTTTCGATAACCATCACGTATGCTACCCCCTCCCCTCCTCATTTTCCCCTCCCCTCCCGCGCCTTCTTTCCTATTCCCTATCTCTCTCTTTGGGGGAGAAAATATCATTTCGATTCTTCACTCTAAGAAACCATCAGTGGCACCTATCAATTATAGAACTCTACCTCACCTTACCCTCCCCCACAACCGTTGCTATGGTAACCGTTGCTATGGTTACCGTTGCCATGATTACTGTTACCGTGGTTACCGTTGCCATGGTTACTTTTACCATGGTTACCGTTACTATGGTGACCATTACCATGGTAACTGTTGATTTAATAACTGTCAAAATAAATAAATTGTAATAACAAATTCAGTTGTTAATTGAATTCAGAGGAATCATTAGAATGAAAGTAGAAAATTATTAAATACTAATATGCTATAAATCATCTACAATATATTCTATACAATGTTAGGTAAATATATTTTGATTTCAAATTTTCTACCAGGTCGATTCAGTCTAAACAATTGGTTAGTTAATCATTTTTCTTCTGAAAGTTATAGGTCAAAATTAACCCATAATTGTAAGATTCTAAAATCGTTTAACAAAGTAATATTATAAAAAAGAAAAAAACGATTGGCCCTAAAGGCCATCCCTGCAACTTCCCGTTAATTTTATATGTAAGCGCTCAAAATTGTACTTACTCCGAGCTCAAAAATCTGGTAAAAGTTTAATATAACATTATTTCTTAAATTCTAAAACCAAAATACTTTTGAATGAATTAACCGATTTTTATGCGGTTGGTGGCATTAGACGCAGTTTTTCAGGCCTCATGAAGAGTCTTTAAGTTTTAATCGATCGAAGTAGGAATATCGATGTAATTCCGAAAAAACATTTTTTTCTGTTTTTTTTTCGACAACGATAACTCACAAACGAATGAATCGATTGTGACCGCGCTAGTGGCGATCGACGTGGTTTCTTGATGTTGAGAGCTGATTAGTTTTTGGAATTGATCAGTAGTCGTTTAAAAGTAATTCTATAAAAACCACATTTAAAAAATTTTTTTAGTAGTATTTTTGAGATTTCTCAAAATATACCGGTTCGAATCGGTTTAAATTGTATTTAAAATCTAAGTTTAAAGTCGAGCCCTTTCGGATGGTACCAACTGCGATCAAATCGGTCGAGCCGTTCAAAAGTAATAAGAGGTTTACATACGGCCACACACACACACACACACACACACACGCGCGCGCGCGCACGCACGCACACACACAAAGATATACGGACATCACCGCGGAAACATTCGATGCGACTTCCTAGGACCTCAAAACATCAACATTCGTTAAAAACTCGATTTTCGAAAAACGGAGTAAAATTAATAACTTCCCGATTTTTCAGCGGGATGTTAAAAATGTTGTGTGAAGTACGCGATTAACTTTGAGTTGAAGACTTAACCATAAAACGATAATAAAACTATTAGAGATCGGAAAGATTATATCAAATAATAATATTTATTCAATTTTATTTATTTCAAACACACTTTCTATAAGTTGATGAATCTGAGATTATTAATAATCATAAAATGGTATTTGACGCAATTTATTGTAACTAATTCATTTGCGATTACTTATAGTTATTAGTAATCGATAATGAATTATAATTATAATGATATTGAAGTTGGCTTTAGATAAATGAATTATATCATGATATGCGTGAGAGAATAAATGAATCAATGTCAAAAATAAATCGCTGTCACGATATTTACAAAGAAAAATTTTCATAATTTCAAAAATTTTGGTATTTATACGTATTCGACGCTAATTTAAATAAATAAGATATCCATTCTTTATTATGGTTACTTCAATCGAGTATATGTCAATTATATTTTCTTTCTTGTTTTGAATTCAAGTAAGTCTTCATGAAAATTTTTTTATCATTTTTTCTAAAGTTTCCAGTTGATTGGTGTTTATTTAAATTTATCAAAAAATTTTTTATTACTTTACTAATTCTGTTTTTATCAATTTACATTTTACATTTAATGCGATAATAGTTTTTAATTACGAACTTCTGTTAATTTTCAGTTCAGTAAATTTAATAACTTTTAAAGTATATTTTGAAATAAACATAGTATTTTATTATCGATAAATATTTAAAGCACAATTGAAAAAATTTTTTAATATATATTCATCATAATGGATGTAGAATATATTTTGATAGATGGAATACTTACTCCTTTTAATGTTATAAAAATTAATGGTGATAGAGCATGTTTATTTTCTTCTTTATCTTTACTGGTTTACGGTAATGTCTTAATGGCTAATAAAATGAGATATATTATTGTTTCTCATGTCATTAACATCTGGGATAGATTAAAATCTTATACTGTTATGTCATCTGGCGAGAATTATGATTCAGTAGGTTTATACTTTACCGAAATGTCTAAACGAAACACATATGGATCTATTTTTGAAATTATGGCAGCCGTAGAGATATTTCCATATCGGTTTGAAGTATATCAAAGTGATTGCATTATAGCTTCCGTTGGTGAGGCAATTCGAGGTGTAAAAAGGTTACGTTTTACGGGGCATGATAATAATGGTCACTACGATGTTTATCTTTCGGTGCTTGCATCAAAAATTACAGGTAATAACTATATAAGTGGGGGTAGTGTAAAACAAAATGGAGAAAATGTGTCATTTTCGGTGCTTCAAACTCAAGAAAATGTGTCAATGAGTTTTTTATCGCATAAATTAATTCCTAACGTTGCTTTATTGTGTTTAAATTGAAATAGTGATAATTATGATAAACAAAGTGATGAAAATGTATCATTTTTAGTGCCTCAAACTCAAGAATATATATTAGCGGAAGTTTTACTAGCTCAATTAATTCCTAACGTTGAATTACAAAGTTCAAGTGAATCAGCTATTAATGATGTGAATCTCCTTCAATCAAATGAGAGAAAAAAAAGGAGGAAAAGAGTCAACTATACAATTAGAAAGAGACAATAGCGACAAGCCACTTTAAATTACACTCATCGTAATCCTGATGTACATAGAAAGGCGACAAAAAAAATACTCTTCTAATAACCCTCATGTTAGTCATGCAGCTATAACTAAGTACAACGAGAAATTATTACAAATTAAATTAATGTCTTGGACTTTGAAAGCTTTATCTGGCCTTAGTTATGAACCGAGTATTGACTATCAAAATGATGAAATTGTAAATCTCTGGCATCGATTACCCTGTTCTTGGTGTCGTACTTTGAAATAGAAGCATGAGGCTGAAGGAATGTGCTGTAGTGGTGGTAAAGTTCAGCTTCCTACTCTTCAACGCTACCCAGAGCCTTTACACAGTCTTTTAACTCATCAGCACCCAATCTCAGAACATTGTCTTTCTTCTCTTTGAAAGTATAATGGGTGCTTTCAAACGACGTCTTTTGGATCAAATGAGATAAAGGAGGGTAGTTTTATGTCAACATTTAAAGTGCAGGGACAAGTCTACCATAGGATAGGAAGCCTAAAAGAGAAATTCGTTGTGGAATCTGTCCTGGTATTAAGCCAGAGTTAATTCACCAACTTCAAAATTTGCTTCATGAACACCATCAATACATCAAAGATTTTAAGGTTGCTATTGAATCAGTTCCTAAGAATCAGAAAGAGTTTCAGGTTATAATTAATGCTGATAAAAAGCCTCCGGGTGAACATCGAGGTCATTTCAATGCTCCAATTTCTAAAGAAGTAGCAGTTATCATCGTTGGACAAAATTTTGAAAAGAGAGATATCATCTTGAACAGCAGAGACGACCAGTTAAAGCGAATCAGTGAAATCCATCGCGCGTATGATACTTTACAATATCCTCTGATGTTCTGTCGTGGAAAAGATGGCTATCACATTAATATTCCTAAGCGTGATGAAAAAACTAAGCGTCCCCTAAATCAGACCGTGTCAGCTTCTAAGTTTTACAGTTATAGAATAATGGAGCGTAATGGAGAAGAAAATCATTTACTCTTATTTCGCACTCAATTAAATCAATTTTTGGTTGATATGTATGCGAAAATTGAAACTGATCGACTTAATTGGATTTGTAACCATCAAACAAACTTACGAAGTGAAGAATACGTTCACCTTAAAGACGCTTTAACGAAAACCGACGGTCAGATAACAGAAATAGGTAAAATGGTTGTGCTGCCATCTTCTTTTACTGGTGGGCCACGATACATGCATGAACGAACTCAAGATGCTATGACTTATGTACGTCATTTCGGACGTCCAGACTTATTTATTACGTTCACTTACAATCCAAAATGGAAAGAAATTGAAGAGCTTTTAGTTCAAGGCCAAAAATCTTACGATAGACATGACTTAATAGCAAGAATTTTTCACGTGATAATTAAGCATATGATGAATCTTTTGACAAAAGGTTGCATTTTTGGCAAAACAAAGTGTCATACGTATACTGTAGAATGGCAGAAACGTGGACTTCCTCACATTCATATCCTCCTGTGGTTAGAAGAAAAGCTGAGACCAGAATCTATTGATAAGCTAATTAGTGCTGAACTGCCTAATCAAGATCAAGATCGAGAACTATATGAAATAATAAAAACAAATATGATTCACGGTCCATGTGGTTCTTTTAATAGAAATTCTCCCTGTATGGTGGATGGTTCATGCACGAAAAAATATCCAAAACATTTTTTAAAGGAAACCCAAACAGGAGATGATGGATATCCTAAATATCGTCGGCGATCTCCTGAAGATGGTGGAGTAACAACAATCATAAATGGAATTAATATAGACAATCGATGGGTGGCACCGTATAACCCTGTCCTGTGTCGTACATTCAAAGCTCATATAAATGTTGAAGTTTGCAACTCAGTGAAATCAATTAAATATATTTGTAAGTATATAAATAAGGGATCTGATCAAGCAGCATTCACTGTTGGATATCTTGATGAAGTGACAAAGTATGAAGCAGGACGATACATTAGCACTTCTGAGGCAGTTTGGCGAATTCTGAGTTTTCCTATCCACGAGAGATTCCCTCCAGTTATACATCTTGCTGTACATTTAGAAAATGGTCAACGAGTTTTTTTTAATGAAAATAATATACTCAATCAGATCAACAATTCCAACACAACACTTATGGCTTTTTTTGAACTCTGTAAAGTGGACAATTTTGCGAAAAAATTATTATATTGTGAAGTTCCAGCTCATTATGTCTGGAAAAAACACCAGTTTCACAGAAAAAAACAAGGAAAAATTGTGCCAGGTTATTTAGGTATAAAAAAAGATCATGTTTTAGGCAGAGTGTATACTGTCCATCCTACCAATACTGAATGTTATTACCTCCGTCTTCTTTTGCATGAAGTTCGCGGTCCAGAGTCATTTACGGCTTTAAGAATTAGAAAAGATGTAATCTATCCTACATTTCAAAAAGCTTGCAGAGTAATGGGATTGCTCGAAGACGATGCTCATTGGGATCAAACTTTAGCAGAAGTCTCAATTTCTGATTCATATTACAAAATCCGTGAATTGTTTCCTGTTATGTTAGTTTTTTGCCAAGTTGGAGATCCGATTAAATTAGGGGATAAATATCGAGATAATTTTACGGACGACATTAAAAGACGAATGAGTAGGAATCGCGAAAACTCTGAGTTAGATCTTGATATTGTTTACAATCAATGTTTGATTAATCTTGAAGATATGGTCATTGCTATGTCAGGTAAGACTCTTTTACAATTTGGACTCACTTCACCATCTCGAGAACAAGAATCTGTTATTATTAATCAACAGTATTTAAATGAATTAGCTTATGACACTGCTAAGTTAACCGAAGAAGTGATAAAAAGTTTTCCGATACTGAATAAAAAACAGAAAGAAGCATATGAATCTATATTGAATAGTGTCGTTTCTGATTCTGGACGATTGTTCTTCCTTGATGCTCCTGGTGGAACGGGAAAAACATTCTTGATTAATTTGTTGCTTGCGAAAATGAGAAGTAAAAAAAGTATTGCTATTGCTGTTGCTTCTTCAGGAATTGCGGCTACTTTAATTGACGGAGGCAAAACAGCTAACTCGACATTTAAATTACCTCTTGAAATGAATCATTCTGATAATATTCTATGCAATATTTCTAAGCACAGTGATATGGCTCACGTTATCAGAGAAGCAAAACTGATAGTATGGAATAAATGCACTATGGCTCACAAAAATGCTATTGAAGCTCTCAACAGAACTCTTAAGGATATAAGAAATAGTGACCGAATAATGGGTGGAATAGCTGTTGTTTTAGCTGGTGACTTCAGACAAACTTTACCTGTTGTACCACGAGGTGCACGTGCAGATGAAGTCAAAGCCTGTCTCAAATCCTCAGTTTTATGGCCTCATGTTAACGTACTGTCTTTGAAAATTAATATGCGCGTTCATATGCAACATGATGATTTGAGAGCAGAAGAATTTTTAAAGTTACTCATTGACATAGGGAATGGACAAATTTCAGAAGTTGACGGACAAATAAGTATTCCGGATAACCTAGGTGATATATTATTGATATATTGTTATGAAAATAAATGAAGAAGAAAATTTTCAAATATTTAAGAATCTTATTAAAAACAGTAATAATAAATGACAATTGAGTTATTTGAGACTTAAAAATATGGACATATGCGATTATAAGAAACAATAACAAATAAATATCTCTAATTATATACAAGCAATTTAAGAAATCTCTTAATTTAGACATCTCTTAATTGCAACATTTCCTAATTTAGAAATCTCTCAATTCAAAAATTTCTCAATGAATTTGCATTGGTATCGTGTCTTGTAACCCTGATTAAGAAATTTAATTTAAAATGATTGAAAATAATTTAAATGCAACGAATTTTTGTAGTTTTAAGCCGATATTTCAAGGCCAAATAGGAAAATTTTAAGGACGTGGGTAAGTCAGCGTTACCGTGGAGCGGGACTGTAGGTCACCCGGTTTCGTTTGACGTTAGACATCAGTCTAACCCTTTGAGACTTCCAGGTGGAATGCTGAAGTCTGGTTGAGATGCCAGCGCTCCGACATAGAGGGACATGACGCAAGCATATGGGATCAGTTTAAGTTTTCGGTTACGTTTTAGCTAGTTTTGATAATTTCTAGGGAATAAAAAATTATCCACTTTGGTTTAATGATACGTTTACGTTTTGAGTTTTTGAGTTTCGATCCCAGCCGTAGTCAGTTCCTGAAGAGCATTTACCAAAGGAATATCCGTACTCAGAACCTCAAGGGTTTGATTAAAGATTTAAAATATTTGAGAATTAATTGATTATAGAGATTTTAGTTGTGAGTGAGTCACGTTAAACAGTCGAGTTTTGGACTTTGTAGAGTACAGTCGTGTCTGAGAGTTGCCGCTGGTCACTTCAGGTGATCGGACATGCGTAGAGTTTCAGTTCCAGGTTAAGGTTTCAGTCTTTTGCATTGTATTTTTGGCTCCAGATAAAAATACAGAGTTGTAAAGTTGTTAAAAATAAAATAAAGGTTACTCACCATTGACTTTGTTTTTATAAGGTATAAGATCGCTTTATTCATTGTAATTTGAGCGTTAATAATCGAGTTCTTGGTTATGAGACATTAGATTGCCGATTCTACAGAATACCTTTGTGTTGTAAATAATTTAGAGTACGTTGACAGATTTATTTGAGAGTATTGTTCAAGTTGTTTAGATTCATTTTATTTATTTGAGATTGTTATTTTAGAATTTATTTATTTTATTTGTTTAATTTTATTAGAGTAAGAGTCTGTAACATGACTATAGCGTTTTTTTTGTTAGTTGTATCGTTCCGATAATTTTGTCGTAGTTATGTTCAAGTTTGTTGTTTAAGATAAAGTTTTGATTGAGTAAATCAACATTTTGTTGAGTATAAATTTTTGGTGTTGCGGATAAAATCATTGCAATCATGGATGCACTCTACTCGAATCATACCCTCTCTCCACAAACCAGCACACTGAGCAACCCCGAGGTATCCCGTTGTCTTTCCGGTTGTTGGTTATTTGGTCTATATTTTGTTAAGTTTTTTGTGTTTCTGATTACGTTTACGTTAATTGGATAGTTTGATAATTTCTAGCGATCAAAAACTATCGCATCTCTTCTAAGTTTTGGTTACGTTTACGTTTATGTTTAAATTCTAGTTTGAGTTTGGCTAGTTTGATAATTCCTAGCGAATAAAAATTATCTGATTTATAAAAAATAAAAATTATTTTATTTATTCCGTAAACCCCCAAGAAAAATCCGATTATAAATTGGCGATTCACGCCAAGGTCTGGAAGCGTGGTACACTGAAACGATCGAAGACCTGGATCGTCATCAACAATTCTCGTTATAATATATATATAAATATATAAATATATATATATATATATATATATATATATATATATATATATATATATATATATATACGGGAAAAAATAATCATGCATAAACATGCATGATCATGCATGTATATTTGCCATGCATGGCCTTGAATGATCATTCATGATCATATGTGTTTAAGCATAATCATGCTTTTACATGCCTTGCAAATATTCATGATCAATCATGCATGATCAAGCATTTTTGTCGCGATAAAAAAAAATTTTAGTTGAACAAAAAATTTTTTTTTGTTCATCAAGGTATTAGTCTTTTACTATTAAGTAGTATTCGATTGTTTCTTTCACTGAAAAATATCATTTGACATCCGGTCTTTGACGAGACTCGAACCCGGGACCCTTGAGACACGAAGTATGAACAATAACCACTACGCTGATCCTCCACAATTCTTCAGAAGATTTTTACTACATATTATATTTTTCGTTCGTCGTTAGAGTGATTGTGACTTGAGTACAATGTTAGTAATGATTTAGCTATAATGAAATAAATTCTATTCAATGTACATGTTTTATACAAAAAATATGTTTTTTACAAGAAAAGTAAAGTCGAAAGTATTTATCAATTAATGTTATACATTTTTGTTTGTATTCATCTTCTTATATAACAGCTCTAACTGACCTTTCAGTTTTTCAGTTTTTAAAATTTTTTATTTTTTTTATTTTCAAAGATGAATATTTTAATTAAAAAAAAATTTTTTTTTGCAATACGTAAAATTAATCAAATAATAATTTTTCAATTTAGAGCAATAAAAAAAAACATTTTCAACAAAAAAACAAAAACCAAATGAAAAATCAAAATATGTTGCATCTTTACAACGAATAATGTTACAAAGCTTGTATTCTTTTTTTGTTTAAACATTAAAAACTTAAGAAAACAATTATTTTTTCGTTTAATTTTCAAAAATTCTTAATTCTGGAAACAAAAAAATCTCTTATTATGAGTTTCAGAATTTTATAGGATCAGTTAGAAATATTATAAATGAAAAATTGAGCCACAAAAAAAAACATAAATTTGAATATTTCTCCTCTTTAAATTTTAAAATTCTGTGGTTTTTACTTTTACTAGATATTATTTTTTTAGCTGTCGAAAACTTTCCCTTCGAAACAGATCCTGAATGATTGCAATGAGTATAATAGTTTGTAATATATTGAAAAAAACTTGAAAATTCGGAGAATGGTAAAAATTTGAATATTGCATAACTTTTCAAACAAATTTTCTAATTTTTTCTTTCCTTCAAAAAAAATCAACACGCGTGATCATGCTTAATCAAGTATGAAGCAGATATAATCATGTATAAATTGTGTATGATTGGGCGTGAATAATGTATAATCGTGTAAGATCATACTTGAACATGTACTTTTCAGCATGCGTGATTGTGCACGATCAGGCAATATCGTGCATAATTCAAGCTTGACCAAGCTCGATCAGGTATGACCGTTTGTGATCAAGCTGAATAAGCGAACATAACCCTACCTGATCATGTATGGCTTTGTGTGATCATTCCGAAACAACACTTTTTTTTCTTATAACTATTAGTTGTAAAACAAATTGAACTTCGTAATACAAATTAATTTTGTAATATATAAAATCAAATAAGAATAATCTTTTTAGTACTTATACTTGAGGGAAAGAGACTTGACGATTGAGACAGTGTAAAAAAAAATGTAACATAATAATAATAATTTTCTTATCGAATTTTCAAACTTTCAGAACATTTCAAATCAAATCCATAATGGTGTCGTATCCGGTATTGATTTTAGTTACGGAAAGAGTTATCGTGCATGGCCACGCTTGGCCAAGCCCGATCATGAATGATTGTACAAAGCCATACGCAGTCGAACTGGCTGATGCTTACTTATTCTGTTCAATCACAAATGGTCATACTTGATCGAGCTTGGTCAAGTATGAATCATGTATAGCCGTTTACGGGCATGTACAGTCATGCATGATAGTCTCTACTGTGCTTAACGTCTTCACGCATAATAAAGCTTTATCAAGCATGAATCCTGCATGATCAGGCTTGACCAAGCAATTTTTTTGTATGGCCCTACAAGGCCATACTCCTTCATTCGGACTCATGCATGACCTTTTAGTTCTCACGGTACACAGTCATGCCCGATCGAGTATGATTATATATGATTATGCATAGTCATGACAAGTTGTGCGATATAACACATGGTTACAAGTACACAATTGAGTATTATCTAGCACAATCGTGCAGAATCATTCAATATATATATATATATATATATATATATATATATATATATATATATATATATATATATATATATATATATATATATATATTAGGTGGGTCAAAAAAATCAACTTTTTTTTTTTACAATTAATACGGAAAAATGGGTTACTAGGCATCTTAAAAAAATTCTCACCAAATATGAACTCTTAATTTTAATAGGAAGATCCTCCGCGTCGCAGTTTTTCATTTTTTTCTCAGTCCAATAGAAAAAAATTCATTCCTCATCATTAATTGGTCGTACAGAAAAAATTTTTTTAAGAATTTTGTAGGAAATTTAATGCTCTACAAAAAGGTATCTTATGTTTTTTCCGTAAACCTCACCATTTCACTAATATTGAAGATTTAAGATTGATTATTTTAAGTCAAATGTCACTTTTGTTTATGAATTTTATAACTCGACAAGAAATGGCTATTATTGAATGGGCAATAGAAATTTTTGTAGCAAATTAACTGCTCTATAAAAATGGTATCTTATGTTTTGGCGATTAAATTAATCGTTCAAAAGATATTCATCATCAAACTTTCATGTATATCAATTTTAAGAGTTTTTGATTAAATAATCGAAAAATTTCAATTTAATCTATCAGTTTTGAGAAAATTTCATTTTTTGTCTTTAATGTAAGTATTATTTGAATTTTGTTTTCAAAATTTTGATTCAATAATTCCAAACTTTTTATTTTTCATCATTAGAAATCACGATCATGTTGTTTTTTTATAACATCTTCAAAACGTCTTAAAAAATTTTTCCACTACAGCTGTATATTGTCCTTGGGAAAATTTCTTCTGTAGAGAATTTTTGTTTTGTATTCTATTTACTCTGTTTCCCTTGTGAACTAGCGCCACCTACATTTTTCTTTATAGTTATATTGTTTTTATTTGTTTACATTTTCTACAGCATTTCCAGTGTTTTCACAACTTATGATCTTGTATATGTGATAAAACGATTAAATATTTACAAATTTTGCGGTCACTACATAAATTTATATATTTATCGAAAATATGGATAAAGAAATTCATTTGATCGGAAAACCCATGCAAAAAATTTCAGAACGTAAGTTGCCAACAGTGAAAGAGGTTATGAGTGTTTTTTTTTATCAGCTCAAAGTGTTAAAATGTTCTATCAAACAAAGTGCTAAAAATGCAACTGATCAAGTTATTGAACTATGGAAAAACAACCAGATTCCGACTAGTGGATCAACTAATGTAATACAAAAATTCTTCGCTATCATAACCGATGGTTGAAATTGCAAAAATCTTTTGTGCGAAAAAATCATCAGCCCAAAACAAAAATGTAATAATATTTCAGAATGAAATCAAAGCATTATTTGATATTGTAGATCATAAATCAATAAAACTGCTTGATAATGATATTCGTGAACTATATTCAAATCAAAAAAGTGATACCCGGAAAGAAATTCTTTCAAATAACCCAAATAAATTAAACAGTACTATGAATACGATGGAAATAGATGAAAGTCGTGAGTATTTACAACATTTAATTATTATAAATTTTAATCAGAATTGAAAATAAATTAAATTAATTATATCATAAATGTCAATATGTTCGTAGATGATAAATAAAAAACTCTTTGTGTTCCTTATTTGATGTCAAAATGAATGAGTTCCATATTTTTGCTTCCATTAATTAAATAACAACGCTTATTTTAGATTTGAATCAACCCTCAACCAGCCATGAGATTGTTCGAAGTGAGGAATCAGAGTCATCTTCAACCCTTACATTAAGTCAAGCTACAAATTTCGGTTCAGATTTAGAGTATGTGCCTCAAATACCGACAACACGAGCAAAAATAAATATTCTAACTCCAGAGCTTATCTCAGCACTCGACAGAGCTAATGTTAGTAGTAGAAATGCGATGTTCATTATTGCTCCAGTTCTATCAAGTGTTGGTGTTAATGTAGAAGATACAACTCTGAGTTATCGAACAATTCAACGAACTCGCATGCTCTTACGAAAAGACATTGTTATAGGACTAAAAGATAACTTCAAAGCTCATGATAAATATGTCGTGCATTGGGATGGGAAAATACTGAATGACATTTCTGAATCGAAATTTGTGGATCGATTACCGATTGTTTTGACTGCTTTTGGTACTGAGCAGTTACTTGGAGTTCCAAAAATGAATAGTGGATCGGCAGAAAATCAAACAGCAACCATCTTGTCAACGTTAAATCAATGGGGTATTATTAGTTACATCAAAGCGATGTGTTTTGACACGACTGCGGTTAATACGGGTAACTAATCAATGATAAAATATTTAAAAGAAAATTTTATTTTCATCGTTCTAGTTGAATTGTTTTCATACATTAATTAAATTTTCGACACGTGCCCATTAGTTATAATTCTTTATTTATTTATAGATTTTGAATATGCGTTACAATTTTTATTAAATACAGAACTTAAAGTGTAATTATCTATTTTTACTATACAGGAATCCATCATGGTACATGTAAAGAAATTGAAAAGGCCTTAGGAAAAGAATTAATTTGGTTACCATGTCGCCATCATATTTATGAGATCATTTTAAGGAGTGCATTCGAAGTCTATTGGCCAGTATCATCCGGACCAAATGTTCCAATATTTGGCAGATTCAAAAAATTTTGGGACACATTCGATAAAACAAAGTATAAATCTGGTGTTGAAGATAGATTATTTTTTTCATTCGTAATAATATTAGCAACAATACTATCTTCATTTATTAAGCGATACTTAGAGGTATTATTTAAATACAATTTTAAGTGTAGAGGATAATTTTTGATTTTTTACGAATAATTGATTACTTTTGGTAGTTATCGCAACCCCGAGATGACTATAAAGAAATATTGGAATTGTCATTAATTTTTCTGGGAGAAATGCCATTAGAGCAAGTTTTCTTTAAGCGTCCTGGTGCAGTTCATCATGCAAGATGGATGGCAAAGGCAATTTATTGCCTAAAAATGTTTATTTTTAGAGATGAATTTGACCTTTCTAAGAAAGAATTGGATGGTCTTCGACAATTTTGTATTTTCATAGTTATGGTGTATGTAAAAGCTTGGTTTTCATCAACTTCTGCGACTTCTGCTGCTAATCACGACTTAGAGTTTATGAAAAATTTAATTGAGTACAGTAAAATTAATTCTTTAATTTCCTTGGCTACATGTGAAAAAATGACTTCACATTTATGGTACTTAAGTGATGAACTTGCTATTTTATCACTTTTTGATGATACCGTTCCATTAAACATAAAGAAGAATATTGTCGAAGCTGTTAAGACTCGCGAAGGTACAGATTCTAAAGCAAGAAGATTTATTATTGATAGAAAAATTTACATTTAATTCTGCAAAAAATATAAGTGACTTTGTTTCTAAGAAGTCATTAAAACTTTTTGAGATCTTTGATCTGCCGTATGATTTTCTTGACAAAAATATTGATTTATGGTCTACTGATAAGAGTTATAATGAAAATAAAGAATTTTTCGCACAATTGAAAGTTGTTAATGATGTGGCAGAGCGAGGTGTCGCATTAGTAAGTGAATATAACCAATGCTTAACGAAAGACGAAGAGCAATTTCAATTTTTATTGCAAGTTGTGAAAGAGCATCGAAAAACTACCCTACTTGCAACAAAAAATTGTTTGAATATAAATAGCTCAGTTGAAAATTGAAATAAAAACTTTCTTATAACTAATTGGACATTTTTTTCTCTAAAACTGAAATCATAATATATTTATAATGAAAACTTTGCTTTTTTATTGATAAATGATTACCTAAGCGATAAATAATGTACAATTTATTTTTTTAAATGTAGATAAAAATACTTACACATAAAAAAAGCTTGAAAAACATTTTGAAGTTTCTCAGTTGATGAAAAAAAAATTTTTTTCGTGTGAATTTTCTCAAAACTGATAGATTAAATTGAAATTTTTCGATTATTTAATCAAAAACTCTTAAAATCGATATACATGAAAGTTTGATGATGAATATCTTTTGAGCGATTAATTTAATCGCCAAAATATAAGATACCATTTTTATAGAGCAGTTAATTTGCTACAAAAATTTCTATTGCCCATTCAATAATAGCCATTTCTTGTCGAGTTATAAAATTCATAAACAAAAGTGACATTTGACTTAAAATAATCAATCTTAAATCTTCAATATTAGTGAAATGGTGAGGTTTACGGAAAAAACATAAGATACCTTTTTTGTAGAGCATTAAATTTCCTACAAAATTCATAAAAAAATTTTTCTGTACGACCAATTAATGATGAGGAATGAATTTTTTTCTATTGGACTGAGAAAAAAATGAAAAACTGCGACGCGGAGGATCTTCCTATTAAAATTAAGAGTTCATATTTGGTGAGAATTTTTTTAAGGTGCCTAGTAACCCATTTTTCCGTATTAATTGTAAAAAAAAAATAGTTGATTTTTTTGACCCACCCTAATATATATATATATATATATATATATATATATATATATATATATATATATATATATATATATATATATATATATATATGTGTGTGTGTGTGTGTGTGTGTGTGTGTGTGTGTGCCTTAATCTGTTTGTTGATTTAAAGCGGCTTCAAGAAGTTTCACTTCTGTTGTGATCTTATGTCTGTGAGGCTCACTCATTTCTTTTGTTTGACAAGAATTGTAACTTACTTTAACAAAATTAATTCCTTTGCTTCAAAAAATACATATTTTGATTAAGAAAAATTTATTTCAATCAAGAAAATCTTATTTTAAGAAAATTCTGCCTCTTGCTACAACAAATTCAGTTTTTCATTTAGATTTTTTATTTAACAAATTTAGAATTTCTAGTCAGGTATATATTATCATTCAAGACTTTTATATACCTTGTGGGTCAGCTAGGTATACTCACAAAATGCACGTCAGCCAAGATAGGTCACTCAAACTAACTAATACAACAACACAGAGGTTAATTTATCTCAACTCACTGCGTATCATTCTAGAGATCATCTTGGGGTGTCGCACCTAGGTTATCTTCGATCTTTGGTACTGCGTGTAGATGGTTGCAACAGTGGAATAATTAACACTGGTTTTTATGTAATTTTCTAACTTATTATACAACCAATTCTTCATACAACTAAAATAAATCAATATGACTCTATATAACATAAATTTGGTAGCGTGATTCACACGCAAGGAACTTATTGAATCCTTATTTTCCTTTTGAAGAAGGCGTAGATTTTTGTGTAGGTGTCTACGAGGTATATGCGCTGAGTGAGTCGTCTTTCTTATTTTCTCTTTTGCGTTTAGTCATCCACCTTAACAGTGCGCTGCCGTAATCAACTTTACATCGACTGCCTGGATCGTGCAAGCAGCAGCCATGTTTTGATGCGTAGATTGAATTCAACAAAAAGGTGCGCGATCAGACAGTATATAATTATTTGCCTAACTATGGTCGTATGCTACGCAGCGCAGTAGATAGGAGGCGTAAATATAATCGTAAAATATTTAGCAATGGGGACGTTGCAATGTATGTGTGTAGATGTGTAGTATGGAGCGTCATTTTGAGAAGAATTTTTTCTTTTAACGGAAAAACAGGCTGATAACTTGTTTTTTTTTAAGTTTTTTTTTCCTTTTTTTTAAATATCTCCGAATTGACTGAACCGACCCACCTCAAAAACTAATCAGCTCTTACCCTGAAAACCCGCATCGATCACCACCTAGAATCAGTTCATGCGTTCGTGAGATATCGTTGTCGAAAAATATCGAAAAATGTGCTTTTTTGTTATATCTCTGAAATTACTGATCAGATCAATTTTTTGTTTCAAATTTTTAAAGGGCTTAAAAAATTTCATCGATCGCTATTAACCGCGTGAAAATCGGTTGATTCATTCGAAAGTTATAGCAGTTTGAAAATTAAAAAAATTGTGTTTCATCGAACTTTGATAAGACTTTTGAACTCGAAGAGCTCTAAGACGTACTAAGGGAAATTTTGAGAATAGAATTAGTAAGAAGTTGCAGGGATAGCCTTTAGGGTCAACCGTTTTCCTAATTTTTTTTTTTTTAATTTTTCTAGCTCGGCAGTGGCACCTTATATTATTTTTTATTATTTATATTTGAAAATTTATGTATTATTGTTATTAGTTATTAAGTATTAATGTGACATTTATTTCAGGAAATTGTATTGGACTATCTATAATTTGATTATTTTATTGCTTATGTATTTTCGGCTGTAGGTCTTTGCCGCATTGTATTTAATCATATTATCAGCTTGTTTTAGTATTTCATATCAAGGTTCAACGATGGGTATCGGGACAAGTAATAAAGGGAACGCAAAAGCATAATATTTATTATTGGTAATTTATCATAGTCTTGACTAGAAAAGGTGGTACCCTGTAATATCGGTCGCGAGTGAAAGGACTAGTACATTTTGGCGAAAAGCTTAAGAAGCCTTCGTGATCGGACACGAGGCCTCACAATTTTAAGTAAAAATAAATTCGGGAGACACGCGGGAGCCCGCATAGTGTGCGGATTGTGGATCTAGCGCCTTAGTTCGAATCCTTTTTTTTGGTGAGTACTATCAAGTTGAGCTAAATTATTATCCGCACATAGCGTTGTTTTCTGGCTCATAATTTGTTATTAAACGTTATTATTATTTACCCGAGTCAATCCCATAGTAAGTAAGGGGTATCGTAGCACAATACTTGTCCCGAAAGCTACGTGTTTGTGTCCTCAACATGGCTAGTATTTATTTAATTTATAATTGTATTTCTTCGAGATAACCCGACTGAGGGATTCGGGTATATCTCATTTCAATATTATTTACTATCATTATACGGTCTACCCGGCAGAAAAATTCAGCTGTGGATTTAGTCTTAAGTCATTTATTCTTTTGAATGAATAGTTTTTTTATGTCTGTTATTAATATTTCGAAATTATCAAATTACTATATCTCTTTTTCTGTCCTTACATTATATCATTCATTTACTCCTGAATATCTGTAGATTGGCCCTGTAAATAAAGGGTCTGTTATTATAAGAATGCCATTCGGCAGCTGAAATAGAAGTAGATTTCTTCCCTGTATACGAAATAGTAATGAAAATTCTAACGATCAATTACCTTACACTCAATTTTTTTCTATTCAATCTTTAAATATGTTCTTATATTGATGATGAAATTTATATGAATATAACAGATGAAATAAAAAAATCGAGTAAATCATAATTTCGTACATATTTAAAAAAATTTGTCTACACTTATTTTATATCTATATATATATATATATATATATATATATATATATATATATATATATATATATATATATATATATATATATATATATTGAAACACTAAATTTTTGCTTATCTGAAAAATTTAATTATCTAGACCACTAAACCTCGCGGATAAGGGATAATCGCCTAGATTTCGTAAAATTGTGGTTCGCTGCCGTGGGATATTCCGCTCCTGCGTATTAATGATTGTCTTAATTTTTGTAGATTAATTATTTTCGAACAAAAGTTCCCACGTGTGTCAATTAACTTGTTTTAATTACTTACAAATTTAGCTGCAAAGATGGTCCTTCGTTCTTGATTGGCTTTGTAGTTGGTTGTATAAATTGATGCAGAATAGACGTTGATGGTTTATGAATGAGTATTGGTTAGCGACAAAATTATAACAGAACTTAACTTTATTTCACTAAATCAACACTTTAAGTAGATTTATAATTCCTCGGTAACGAAGTACAGCAAGTTAGCTGTATAAATGTGTTATTTTTACTTGAGATTATAGAAAGTTAATCATTCGTTTTAAATGCAGTAATATTTACTTAACACAAAATAATATAAGCAATAATATGAACTAATTAATTAAACGATAGATTTTGTAGATTTTAGTAATTTTGGTGAGTGGTCACCTAATAGTAGTAATGGTAGTGTAGTGGTAAATCGTCTCGAAAATCTAGGGTGGTGGTTGACAACGGGGGATAGATCGAAGTGTTGATCACCACTCAAGTATTGGGGTTTGTGACCGTTTTCCCCTCCTTGTGTCGTCATGTGACGTCACGGGACTACCTATTATTTTAGCTAGTGTCGGTAACGAAAATTTCGGGTGGTAGTTCGCCAGACTGATAAGGTCGGGACATTTTGTAGTATCTATATATATATATATATATATATATATATATATATATATATATATATATATATATATATATATATATATATATAAAATAAAAAATTATGCCTCTGGGATAAATGTTTTAAGTCCAATAGCGGTTTAGCTCATTAAAAAATTCGATTTCTCATTTAAATAACACAGGAAAAAAACTCTTTTTTCAAATGGACTTTTCGTTATTAAAAAAATTTTTTTTTCAAAAACCTTTATATGGTTTTTGTAGGTAATTGAATTTTCTGCAAAAATGTCTCTTTGGTTGAAGACTGTCGGACTACTAGTTTCGAAGTTATAGCCCGTTAAAGGGTAACATTAAAAAAAATACACATTAAATTCAATTTAATTTTTAATTTGTTTACTCTTACATGAATAATTTAATTCTATTGTACATTTTTAAGCATCGAAATTTTGAATTTAAGTATTGGACCCGTTACAATATAATAATCTAAGTCAAATTATTATTAAATAGTTATTACTATTGTGAAATAATAACACTTTTGGATTAAAATCATATTTTCGCGCATATTCTTACAGTTTTTTAGTTCGATATTTCGTATTATAGCGCTGTTTCCTATTTCTGTCATTCTCTGCGTTTAAGCATTATGATAACTTTCTATTCTTTATTTCTCGGCCGGCAATTATTTCACATCAATTGGCGCACTCAACATTGATTAACTTCCGTACTGGTAATGTTTATGTTTTGTGTGTATGGTGTTGTTTTATATCATTGCTAAAATATATAAAGTTCTCGTGGCAATAAATATGAGTTATATTTAATACTAGACCTACTTGTGATTAAGTGTTGTAATTAAATCCATAATTTTAGTAAAATGTCAGCTAGTAATTTTTCTGAAAATTTTTTCCTCCTTGAACACGAACGCCATTGTCTACCTCAACACAAACTTCCTAATAATCAGGAAGTACTCAGTTATTTAATATTTAATTATAAATCTCTGGGTAAATCCTTTAAAAATAGTATAAAGACTGTTATTGATAAAGTGAATACTATTTGGAGTAAGACCAGAATTCCTGTGATGAAAAATCCAAACAGTGCTGAAAAATTAATTAATTGTCGATTGCTGCCAAGCTGGTCAAAATCGTTCAAATTTGTTCGAGAGATATCGTGAACAAAGGAAAACCGAAAAAAATTGTTTCTTCAGAGTTACTTTGGAATTTTTGGTTTGATTAATTCAAACTTAAAAATGGTCAATGAGACTGAAAAAACTGCATTGAATGCTGCCAACCGCGTGAAAGTCGGTTAATTTATGCAAAACTTATTGCGGTTTGAAAATTAAAAGAACAGTGTTCTATAAAACTTCTGTCAAAACTATTAGCTCGAAAAGCTCAAAAACATAGAAAAGCTATCACTTTGAGTTTGGAGAGCTAACAATAACATCATCAGAGCAATTTTAAGCGCCTAGGTATCGATTTAGCGGAAAGTTGCAGGGATGACCATCAGGGTTAACCGTTTTCCTAATTTTTTTTCTCTTTTTATTTAAGTGGGAAATGAAAAATCCGAAACAGGCACCTTCAAATGTTGATGTTAAGAGCTCCGCTTTGAACGGGTTTTTTTTCTCATCTTCCTGCAAGTTTTCAGCCTGTTTTCTCGTTGAAAAAAAAAGTCGCCTCGACTTGTTAACTGTTTAAAACTCCAAATAGTAACCTAAAATTCAGATTTTCTGTGAAAATCAAATGTTTGGGCCTAAATTTCGGCTTAACCATCAATTTTTTAATTTTTCATGACAAACAAGATTACTTTGCGAAAATTCAAGTTCTGTAGCCTGCAAATACTAAGAAACATCAATCGATATCGGTGGGCGATAAGTCATTTTAAGGTGTCTGTTATTATCTTAAGCTATGCCTTGGTCCATTGCAGTAGTGACAAAAGCTGTTAAGTTATAGAAAACACAAATAATTCTTAGTTTTCTATACGTTTTAAATTAAAAAAAAAAAAAAAAACTTTAAAATTGAAAGAAATCAATAGATTAGCAATAATAAATAAGTTAAGCAAAAAACTTCATTAACTTTAAAGATGAGTCATGTATGAAATTTAAATTACTTAACGTAGTTTGAAAGATACCCCTAAGTAAATACAAGTCATTTGGAAAACAGATAAAGTATCAGAGTATCAGTCTGCAGAGCGCTGCGTCTACGGTTTGAATTCCCGACGGCATCAGTTTTTTTTTTGCCAGGCTAGGTCTGATCAGATCCGGTCATTTTTCATTACTCAGAAAATTCTAGTTCGATCAATTTAAATTGGAAGATTTATAATGAAACTAAAGAAACTGCATCGGATGCCGCCAACGGCGTGAAAATTGGTAGAATCATTAAGAAGTTACTGTCGTTTAAAAATTAAAGAAATAGTGTACTATGAAACTCCTATTAGACTTTTGAGCTCGAAGTGCTCAAAAGCATAGAAAACTATCTCTTAGAGCTTGAAGAGCTTGAAATGTTACAGAAGTTTAATTTTTGAGCCCGAAAAGCTCAAAAACGTTGTAAGCGCAATTTTAAGCGCCTAGGTCTGGAATTAGCGGGAAGTTGCAGGGATGGCCTTCAGGGTCAACCGTTCTCCTAATTTTTTTTTTTAATTTTAACACATAAGTGCTTTATATTCCATTCACGAGTGAAATATACGGCTACTATGTTATAACTACAATAAATGTAATTAATGTTAGAAAATTCTCTAAAAATCGTCATGAAAGTTTCTGAGATGCTTATGAGTCATAAGTTATGACCCTACACTGTGAAATGTAATTACTTTAAAACTGTATTGCAAGTGAATTTCATACTTTTTGAATTGATAAAGATTTATTAAAATATTAATTCATCTCGATTTTAAGAAAATTCTTCAAAAATTGACTTGGTGATGATATTACGGTTACGTCCCCATCTGCGTTTGCAGATGTCTCTGACAACAAATACGCGGGATAATTTTATCACAAAGAATTAAACAATTATTTTATACATGTCATTTTTTTATGATCAATAAAGTTAAATAAGTAAGGAATTCTAAATGTTAAATATTGAATATTAGATAATAGAAATAGGAAATCATAAGAAACTATGAAACTCAGCCAACACCTGAGTAAACAAAATAGTTTAAATTTACTTTAACATTTTCCCATGAATAATGTTACTGGAAAATGTAGACCGATAAAAATGAATCGTACAAACAACCAGTGTTGAGTCCGTAAGGTATATTCGAGCTATATTCGAGATATGTTCTAAATAAATAAGTGACAACGTATGCCTGTGTGTCCTGTACTCTAGAGTTGAGTCAGCGCTCGTGATCCGAGTAAACTTCTGAAACGCCACGCGCATCAACTTGAGATAATAGTATGTACGGTGTCTGATACGCAGCCCTACTCCTCCTAAAAGTCGTGGCCTTTTGACGAGGAGATATAAGCAGGATGCATACGTAGTTAAGCCTCTAATTGATCGTAAAGTTACTGTCTTAAGACTCTTCTTAATAAATCTTTGTCGTGAGAATATTAAATTATATTACGTTTAATATCATATCGTATTTCACGGCAGTAGTCAAGCCACATAAATTCAAAGTGTTTTTTAACCAGATAAATAAATCTAAATATTAATCAAATCTACTGAAGCAGTTATTTCGCAGTTAGTTTGATTACCTCGACTTACGACTTTAAAAGTCGCATCATCTTCATCTCCAACTCTAATTGTTAAACTGGTAATTCTCAAACCCGAGAGGTAACCGGTACGTAAGACTGCAGTAAAGAATAAATGTTTTCTTGAAACTAAAATACTAAAAATAAAACAACACTTTCGGGAAACGATTAAGGGAAGGATAGCTTAAATCATATGTTAAGATCTATTATTTTAAAAGAGTGCAGAAAGAAGTGAATAGTCTTACCTGAAAATAAATATTCGTCTCAAAATATGCCTTTAAAATAGGGAGTCCGATAAATGTGTGTTTTGATCTGAAGGCGACTGGCTTGTGAACTCGATGAATTCGTTTTTCAAACTGGCCGGTCACTCGAATAATTGGTGTGATGCCTTGATGCGTATGCTCACGTGTACCAAAGTTTCTAGCTATTTCAATGTAAGCATTTCCATTAAACCAAAATTGTTGAAGGTATCCAATTAAATTAGGAATGTGTAATCCATTATGTATATAACCACCAATATGAATACATCGGAATTCCAAAATTGCATCATTGTTGAATTGTGATTCAACTGGAATAATCAACAAGTATACTTTTCTAACGGATCTGTTCGTACTGCTTTTGGTGTGCTTTGAAAATACTTATTCACAAGATAACACATTAGAATTTATCAATTGAATAGGGCTTAACTTTAGGGCTTAACTTATGCTGATAAATTTCTTAAAATGCACATATATCCATTACTGAAGAGATAATTGAGCAAGATCACATCAAGTTGACACCCCATTTTCCACTTAATCCTGAAAACTAAGTCAACATATTTTCTTTTGAAGTAGTTAAAATGATAGAATTAATCCCGAAAACGATTTTTCAAAAGTTTCATTTTAACAACAATTTTTTTTACAATCAACATTTTTAGTACTTTCAATCAAAAAAATAGATGAAATATTAACTGGTAAAGATATTTAATCAACTTTTTAAGATTTATCGTTAAATATCTATATTTTACAAAAATATGAATAGTATGAAACTATTTGCTTATTACTAGGGCCGAGAATTTAGTTTTTTTAAAAGAGAGAGACAGAAGATAGGCGTAATCAAGTTTTCTGATTGGTCGTGATAAATAAATTGTTTTTTGTTTTTCGCAATCAAGTGAAAACAGCAGCTTAAAATAAAAAAAATAAAAATTGGATTGCTAATCCAACATTAAAAAAGATGCTAACGATCTTTTTGGAAGTCTCG
Organism: Cotesia typhae; assembly: GCF_013202065.1. Taxonomy (NCBI): domain Eukaryota; kingdom Metazoa; phylum Arthropoda; class Insecta; order Hymenoptera; family Braconidae; genus Cotesia; species Cotesia typhae. The sequence goes on from NW_027423745.1 coordinate 305,451, forward strand.
CTTGAGATCTTGCTGGTCGTTTCACTGGATATCTTGCTGGTCGTTTCGCGGGAGATCAAGCTGAGGGTCTCGCTAGAGATCACGTTGACGGTCTTGCTGGATATCATGCTGACGGTCTCTCTGGAGATTGCGCTGGTGATCTCGCTGCAGTTCATACTGATGGTTTTGCTTGAGATTTTGCTGACGATCTTCCTAGAGATCGTGCTGGTCGTTTCGCTGGAGATCAAGCTGAGGGTCTCGCTGGAGATCGCGCTGACGATCTCTCTGGAGATCACGTTGACGGTCTCGCTGGACATCACGCTATCGGTATCGCTGGAGATCACGTTGACAGTCTCGCTGGACATCACGCTGACGGTCTTAGCTGTTAGATTAGCAATCCAATTTTTATTTTTTTTATTTCAAGCTGCTTTTTTCACTTGATTGCGGAAAACAAAAAACAATTTATTTATCACGACCAATCAGAATACTTGGTTACGCCTATCTTCTGTCTCTCTCTTCTGAAAAAACTAAATTCTCGGCCCTACTTATTGCCCTATTGTTGATCAATTTTTAATATAACAAATGAAAATTTCATTGATTTCTCGATGAAAAAGTGAAGATATTTTTTAATGCTTATATTTGTTAGTAGATTTCATAGACATTTAACTATTAAATTTGTCATCGTGATGGAACTTTTGAGAAATTTTGATATTTCCTGACTCAGTTTATCGAGCCGGTTAAGAAAATATATATAGTTCAGAACTTTACATATCTATCTATATATATATATATATATATATATATATATATATATATATATATATATATATATATAAGCGAAATACCACTCACTCACTCATCACGAGATCTCCGAAACTATTCGCCCGATTGACTTGAAATTTAGCATACTTACTCCATTCGTGATGTAGACGCTCATTAAGAACGGATTTTACGCAATTCCTAGCAATAATGAATTTTTCGTCTACCATCACGTATGCTACTCCCTCCCCTCCCTCTCATTCTTCCCCTCCCCTCCCGTGACTTCTTCCCCCTTCCCTATATCTCTCTCTTTTTTTTTTTAGAAAATGTCATTTTGATTCGCCAATCTAAGAAACCCATCAAGTGGCACCCATCAATTATAGAACTCACCCCCTCCTCCCCCAGCGCAACCATCCACGCTAATCAACCGTTGCCATGGTTATCGTTGATATGGATACCGTTGCCATGGCTACCGTTGCCATGGTTACCGTTGCCATGGCTACCGTTGCCATGGTTACCGTTGCCATGGTCACAGTTGCAATGGTTACCGTTGCTAAAACAACTGTTAAAATGAATAAATTGTAATAATATATTCGGTTGTAAACTCAATTCAGAGGAATGATTAGAATAAAAGTAGAAAGTTACTAAATATTAATATTCTATACAATTATTATTCAACAGTATTATTCTACACAATGTTAGGCAAATACATGGATTTTCATCGATTGATTGTTGGGACAGTAGGAATTCATAATCATACTTTTTTTAAGAAAGAATAGCTAAATCATTAATAACTGAAATAGCTAATATGTATTGAAATTATCATGAAGGATAAACTCCATTATATCATAAAACAGATAAATATAACATAAATATTAATGTTGATATTGTTAAATGATTATACTGATTTAAATGATTAATAATAAAATGGTAAATTGTGTGTGATATATATAGGAGCTGTTCGATAGATAGATTGACTCATCACGATATCTCGGGAACCATCCGACCTAGAAACTTGAAATTTGGTAGGAATTATACTTTTGCCCTGTAGAGGTCAGCTAAGAACAGATTTTAAAAAATTCCACCCCCAAAGGGGTACGCGGGGGCGTTTAAGAATGAAAAACTCCAGTTTTTAAACTGTAGCTCCTATCAACTCCAATTTTGGTAGGAATCTTTTGTAAGAGATGTAGAAATAATCTATAAAGAAATTTCACGATATCTCACCTCACAGAGGGTTGCGGGGGTGGGTATTAACAATCAAAATTTTTAATTTCCAAGCTATAACTCCTACAGACTCCAAATTTTGTAGAAATTTTCTATAATAAATGATGAAAAAATAATTTATGAACGAATTTTACGATATTCTACCCCAAAGAGGATTGTAGGAGCGTTAATAATAAAAAATTCCCGTTTTTAAACTATAGCTCCTATCGACTTCAAATTTGGTAGGAATCTTCTGTAAGAGATGTAGAAGAAGTCCATGGGTAAATTTTACGATAGCTCATCTCACAGGGGTTTGCGAAGGTGGGTGCTAACATCAAAAATTTTTAATTTCCAAGCTATAGCTCCTATAGACTCCAAATTCTCATTTCAAATTTTTTTCTTCGTGTCAATTATTATTCATTTTTGAAAAAAAGGCCACGCAAACATTATAGTGATTGCACATTGAAAGTTACAATGAATATTAGCTGGAATAATTTCATAGATAAAAGGTATATGCTTATTCGATGAAATTTGGAATTTGTGAAAGTCAAAACAATACTCTAATCAAATTTTAAGTTTAGATCGAAAAATACAATTCTATAATTGCCCAGCGAAGCGGGCGGGTAACAGCTAGTATATATATATATATAATATATATATATATATATATATATATATATATATATATATATATATATATATATATATATATATATATATACAGGGTGTCTCAGAAGTCTTGAGCCACCGGACAGGGTGTGGTAGAAAATTGGATTCTGAATAGAAAAGTCCTTTACCATTTTTCGATCAGACCCATAGAAAAATTACTACAAATTTATGAAAATAGACCAATGAGGAGCGCGGTTTAGCGGCAGAACGGTAGGCGCAAGAGCGAGCGAGTGGAAGCGCGACAGGCAATGAGTGCGCGCTCGCTTGCACACGTGTGATATCATTGCTCAGTTATAGCGGGATGTCCGCATGCAATAATAATGATCAATGATACTCCTGTAAATAAAAAAATTAATATTAGAAAAATCATCCCATAGACAGCCCCATAAAATAAAAAATGTGCGATTTTTTGATAATTAAAACTCAAATTTTCGGTGTCACCGAAAAATGAAAAAAAAAGCCAACAGTCATATTCAATGATACCCCTGTAATTAAAAAAAAAAAAGAAAAGTTATAAAAGTACCCCATACACTCTGAGATACAGCCCCATAATAAATTTTGATTTATTATTTTATAACAGAGATAACATTAAAAAGTACAATAATTTTCTTTTACTTATTTTAAGTAGACACCGAAAATTTCAATTTAAATCAATAAAAATCGAACAATTGTGGCATTGTGGGGTTGCCTCTCGGTGTTTATGGGGTGGATTCCAAAATTTTGATTTTTAATTCATAAAAAGGTTAAACTGGAAAGAAAGATAATTTTCTTTGAGTTATTCCGAGTTGACACCGAGAATTTCAACTTAACTTCACAAATAATGGAGAAATCGCAGCTTTATGGGGGTGTATCTCAGTGTCTATGAGGTGGATTCTTAAATTTTGATTTTTCAATTCTTTACAAAGGTTACATTGGAAAGTACGATAATTTTTTTTAAGTTATTTTCAGTGGACACCGAGAATTTCCATTTAAATCAATGGAAAATCGAAAAATCGCGGCTTTATAGGGTTATCTCCTGATGTTTATAGGGTGGATTCCGAAATTTTCTTTTTTTAATTCATGACGAAGATTGAAATGGAAAGTGAGATAGTTTTCTTTGGCTTATTTTCAGTGGATACCGAAAATTTCAAATTAAATAAATGAAAAATTGACAAATCGCGGCTTTATGGGGGCGCATCTCAGTGTCTATGGGGTGGACTCCATAATTTTGATATTTTTATGTATGACTGACGTTAAATTGAATAGAAGGATTATTTTCTTTTGTTATTTTCAGTGGACACCGAGAATTTCATTGAAAGTAAATTAAACATCGACTTATCGCCAGTTTATGGGGGTGTATCTCGGTGTTTATAGGGTGGATTCCATAATTTTGATATCTTTGTGTATGACCGAGGTTACATTAGATAGGAAGATTATTGTAATTCTGTTATTTTAAGTGGACACCGATAATTTCAATTTACGTCAAATAAAAATCGACAAATCGCGAGTGTATGGTGTTTTTTTCAAATCTTATATTTTTTTTGCTTACAAGAGTATATCTGAAAATGAGTTTTCATACTTTTCATTTATTTTCAACGGACACCGAGAAGTAGCATTTTAATTACTAAAAATCAGAAATTTTCAGCTTAATGGGATCATAATTCGGAGTTTGCGGGGTGGTTTTTAAATAATAATTTTTTCGATACACAGGAGTTTAATCGATAAGTACAAAAGGTTTCTTTTGTTGATTTTCAATGGGCACCAATAATTTGAATTTTAATTTCTAAGCAATCCCGATTTTTGTGCGTTATCAAGTCATATTTCGGTATCTATGGGGTGTTTTTACAATTTTTTAAATTTGTCTGATGGTCAAAAGTACCACTGATAATTTTGATTGGTATTTTTTTCTATTTCGAATGCACTGTGAATATTTTAATTTTTATGTTAAATAATCCCGAAATACTCGGCTTTATTAGGCTGTATCTTAGTGTCTATGGGGTGGTTTTTGTAATTTTTAATTTTTTTCTGATTGTTATGGGTATCGTTAACTATTAGTCCTAGATTTTTATTTGAAATTTTGAGTAGTCGTCGAAAATTTCTATTTTAATTATTGAAATATCGCACAATTTTTGGCTTTATGGGACTGTATCTCCCTGTCTATGGGGTAGTTTGTTATTTTTAAAAATTTTCTTCACCTACTGTAGTGTCACTGATTATTTTTATTGCTTTTTTTTTTTTCACTTCAAGTGCACTCTGATCATTTGAATTTCATTATTAAATAATCGCGAATTTTCGGCTTTACGGGGCTGTATCTCCCTGTCTGTGGGGTAGTTTTTTATTTTTTTTCAATTTTTTTGGTCTACAGTAGTGTCACTGATTATTTTTATTGCTTTTTTTTTTTTTTAACTTCAAGTGCACACTGATCATTTGAATTTCATCATTAAATAATCGCAAATTTTTGGCTTTATGGGGCTGTATCTCAGAGTGTATGGGGTACTTTTATAACTTTTTTTCTTTTTTTTTTAATTACAGGGGTATCATTGAATATGACTGTTGGCTTTTTTTTTCATTTTTCGGTGACACCGAAAATTTGAGTTTTAATTATCAAAAAATCGCACATTTTTTATTTTATGGGGCTGTCTATGGGATGATTTTTCTAATATTAATTTTTTTTTATTTACAGGAGTATCATTGATCATTATTATTGCATGCGGGCATCCCGCTATAACTGAGCAATGATATCACACGTGTGCAAGCGAGCGCGCACTCATTGCCTGTCGCGCTTCCACTCGCTCGCTCTTGCGCCTACCGTTCTGCCGCTAAACCGCGCTCCTCATTGGTCTATTTTCATAAATTTGTAGTAATTTTTCTATGGGTCTGATCGAAAAATGGTAAAGGACTTTTCTATTCAGAATCCAATTTTCTACCACACCCTGTCCGGTGGCTCACGACTTCTGAGACACCCTGTATATATATATATATATATATATATATATGAGGGTGTGCTAAAATGTAACTTCCTTGGAGGACCTCTGAAATTGGAATTTGAAGTTCTGCTTTTAACAGGTGTTGTGTTTGGGCATTTTTACGATATTTTGAGGGAAGAAGATTTATTCAATTTTCATAGAATTTTCAACAATAGATTTAATTGGGCACTTCCAGCTAAATTTTTAATTTCCAGTGGAAATGCCCAAACTAAGCTCCTGCTAAAAATTCTATGAAAACCAGGTAGGAAATATGTTTGCTCGCACGTAAACCCCAAAATACCCCCACTTAATGCTAAATAGGTCCCAAAGATCGAGACGCGCCCGTGCTGCGTCGATTAATTATCGATATCCGGCGACTTATCGATACAGGGTAAATTTACCCTGTTACAGGTTGTTTTCTTTTTTTGGAAAAAACTTCCACACGGCAGACGTTGTGAGATATAAAAATAACACAAAATAAAAACATCAACATAAAACGAGCCACACTAGGTTCACAGACTGTACACCGACTGATTAACATGCTAACTACACACTATCCAAGACATTTTTTTTCGTTGCGTTCACAAACTACAGAGTGATACTATGCATATGCATAGTTCAGAACAAATCATTTTGAAGACAGAGGCGGCACTTATACTACAACTCGCGCACTTTAGTTTACGTTAAACTATACTGACATAAAACGAACACAAGTATTACAATTATAAGTAGAATAAATAATTATTAGTATAAAATATTGTTATCTCGGACTCAACGTCCGACATTTTTATTTTATAACAAATAGAATTTAATTATTCATAAATAATTTTATGTTCTTACAACTAATTACATACATTTATTTTATTTTTAAAATTTTGTTATCTTCAAATTTATCAATAGCATTTTCAAAAGAAACTTATTTGAAAAATTTAGTTTTAGTTGGGCCTGACCATACTAAAGGATTTGAGCCTGAACAAATACCCTAATGGAATTTTAAACTTTGTCGAGATCCGAAATAGAAGTTTTCGATAACAAAATAAATGTATATATAAACAATAGTTTAAATAAAATAAAAGTAAATAATGATAAAAGAAAAAAATAAAAAGGAATGTTATGATAATTCTAGTATCAACAGAAAAAAAAAATATATGTTGATAATTTAAGGAACAAAATTTAATAACTATAATTTAAGTTTAAACAAAAAAAAATAGATAAATGTTTTCTTTTATGTTCGAATAAAATAACGACTTAAATAAAAAGAAAAATTTAGATCTAAAAAACTAATGATAATTTGTAATCTATGCACAAATTAATTTTTATCTAACTAATTTAATATAAAAATTTGGTCACAGTAAATAATTTAATGTAAAATAGTACACATGTATGTCTTTGTCTATGCATAAATGCGCTTACGTAAACACAAACACATAGATGTATAATAGAGCATAAGAGTAAAGGAGAAGCGATATTGTACTCTGACCCAAGTAGAGGGGACTCATGCAACATTATAGAAAAATCTAAGAGAGAGGGCAAGGGCTCAAGGAAATAGAAAAATAATTGGACATTATTTCTCCCATCTAGTAAAAATAAGTAACGCCCTAAAATTCGACACCTTTACGATTTTTCAACAAAAATATCTCTCGTTGTCCTGACGTCCTAGTGTTAACATCGAAAAAGTTTTTACAAGTTTCAATGAAACCACGCGTCAGATTAAAAAAAAAAACAATTATTAGTAAAGTAAATTTCAATTATGTAAAGAAACTGTAAGTTTCTTTATATAAGTGTTCATTTAAGTAAGTTCATAATTGAGATTTTTATGTTTGTTTTAATAATTCAAATCTTTGTATGATAATTTTATAATATATTTATTAAATTGAATTCATTTTCTTATATTATAAACATCAACCCCTTCCCATAAAGCTTCAGATCCTTATCTATTAGCCTAACGGCTAGGATAAAAATAATTAAATTTTAGTTGCGTTTTCGACGTAACAATATAATGAAGTTCTTCAAAAAATATTAAATCTGATATTCGGAAAAAAATATCGATTATCGATATTTCGAACTTGAAAATATTGCCGATATTTATCGATTATTTGCTCAAAAAATATCGATATTTTGATATATCGACAGTTGATGCCCTTCCCTACTGACTTATGGGGTCAATAATGGTGAGTCCCTAAAAATATTAGTTAAGTATAGTAAGCTCATCTCTGACGGCACGCCGGGGGTCAACAGATCACCCAATGACGCCAAATCTGAATTTATTCGTCAGTTCTTAATTAAAACATTAAATCTCTCACTAGAGCAACTTCAAATTCAGATACAATTATCGATTATTTCGTAATTTTAAAACGGTAGTAGTGACGACTTCAAAAATATAAGATCATATTGTTATGTCCACCGAAAAATTTTTTCTTTTAAATTTAAATCACCCGCGCAGATGGAAGACTTCTCCATGCGCGAAAGCCACAATAAAATATAAGCTACGCGACTGCTGGTTGACTAGCGGGAACTTCTGCAATCTCAGCACCGCGAGTACTTAAAAAGGTGATCAACAGCCAACGCCTTGTCTTTGCTCAGTTAATTTGACTTCCGCGTTTAACTGACGGGCCTGTGCCTTGTAAAAGTCTCTTATCTTAATTTGCGCTGCACTTAAGACGAGTTCAGATTCGGTTCAACCGGCAGTAGGGTGTCCGTTATTTACCAATTTGGTTTCTGAGTCTGCAGCGCCCCTAAAATTTTTAGTAAATGACCTAAAAAAAAATATTAACCCCATATAAGCCCTTAATATTAGTAATAAACCATGCCACAAAGACGATTCGTTTCCCATTTAAATAACATGGAACTTTAGTACTTTTTGCAATTAATTTTTTTATTTCGATCCCAGTGCATAGATTGCTGTGGCAACAAATTATTTTTGTAGGAAATTGAACGCTCTACAAAAACTCTCTCTTAGCGTTTTTCGATAAATTCACTGGCTTTAAAGTTATTTAAGGTCAAAGTTGAACTAAAAGTAACTTCTCATTTTTTTTTCATTTTGACCAAAAAATTATGATTATTTATTGTTTATTGCTAAAAATATCTTTTATCAACTATTTTATAACTAATATTAGTAGCAAATATTCCGAAAATTACAAAATGTAATCTATGATGTAAGTTTAATTTAAAAAATTTCAATTATTATTGAAAATGTGACTAATTTAATAAATTTTTCAACACATACATAAACACAATTCATTTTATTAAACATTCTTTGGTAGCATTTGGAAATTTTTTTTTGTATTCACTTACAATTTGAATTACATACTGTTTTTGATCTTCCTGCTTAGCTAGAGTATTAATATATTCTTCCGTTAGTTTAACAGCTCGTTCTGCAGAATCATTGACCACTTTTAGATGCTTAACAATTTCCAAACCTTTTAAATAATCTGGATGCTCTGACCATGTACTGTCATCTAATAAGAGAAAGTTTGTATCGATACTAAATCTTTCGAAAAATTTGACGGAAGTAGAATTAATAAAATAATCAACATTTTTGTTCAGAAACCAATCAAAGCCTCCTGAATTGAAAATAAAACGTTTAGGAAAATCAAACTGATCTTCTTCGCTTGATGTCAAAGCCGCCACCATTTTTGCCTTACGTCAGAAGAAATATTTTTGTCGAAAAATGATAAAGCTGCTGCCTCTGGACTTAAATACCATAAATGATTTCTAAATTTTGCTAAAACTGCTTCGGATAATTTTTTATCAATTGTTCGATAATTATAGACTACCTTGAGAAATTCAAGATCTTGATTTGGAGCAGTTACAGCTAACGGTGCCGTATACCAAAATGGAACGTATACAAACACAATAAATAAAGAAATTTCTTGTAAACTCTTTTCATCTTCCTTGCTTAAATTAAAACAATTTCGAAAAATATAAATTTTTAAACAATAAATTGCTTTGGACATCCATCTAGCGTGGTGGAATGCTCCAGGTTTATAAAATTTTATATTTTCAGAGTCCATTGTGCCTAGGAAGATTTTACTCAATTCCAAAAGTTCCCGATAGTCATCCCGTGGTAAAAGAGTGTTTAAAAACCCATCAATTTTTGCAGTCACTTCTGGTATTTGATCTCGTAATATTTTTTTTAGTTTATTTTTCTGTACGGACTTATATTTTGTTGTATCAATGGAACTCCATTCACTTTGAAATTTTTTAAATAACGGTACATTTGGTCCGGTTGTGCCTGGCATTTTCGTTGAGTGTACGCAGGATAACACTAATTCATATATGTGGTGTCTACAGCGAAGATATAACAAATCTCTCCCAAGTTTACGTTCTAAAATCACTGCAGCTCCGTTTCTCCAACCAAGGTTAGAAGCAGTCGTATCACAACATAGGGCCTTTACAGAATGGTTTAAACTCCACTCACAAATAATATTAAAAATTTCTTCTGCTTGAGTAGACCCACATCCATCAGGTAATGCAGGTACTCCAAGGATTTTTTCTTGTCCATTACACGTTATCAAAACAGGAAGTCTTTCAATACGTTCACAAGTCATACTATCAGGAATTAGTTTACCGTCCCAGTGTATAACTGCGGCATCAATTTCAGTTTCGTTGAACAGTAGTTTAATTATAAATAGTAGCTGGAGCCAAAGCTGAGGTAAGACGAACTGATTCTCTGTAAAAAATATTACAGCTGTCAAACACCGCAATCACATCTTCTGTGAGGATGTTAATAGTCCCTCGAAGATGTTTCGATTCATAATATCGTCCAGTTGCCTCAAATTCAGATACTGAAGTTGATTGCGAGTTACTAATAGTTTCTCCACTAGATTTTATTTCACTGATGGTTTGTGACGTGCTTGGCGTATCCATATCTGTTGAACAAGAGAATTATTAAAAACAAATAATATTACAAAAACTTTAAAAATTTTATAACATTAAAGCACTCAATATTACCAGACATTTTTTCTGGACTCCTCACAACGTGATCTATTGTTGTAAGTGATTGAGTTGAAGTCGTATTTGTGAGGGACTCGTCGTTTTTCAGCTGATTCTCAGGAGATGAAATGAGTATTTCTGTAATTAAATTATTTAGTATTTATCAATTGGAATAAAATATTAAATTGTAGTTATTTATTATTTTTTTATTACCAGATTTTGGTGATAGTTCAATATGTGTAGCGACGTAATTTAAATGTAAAATTCGTTGAGTTCGCTGATCAATCAAAGACTGTTTTGTCTCATCATCTATCATTTCAAAAATATTACTATGAGCGATATCGAATAATTTGTCAAGAATATTGCATAGCTCTTGCTCTTTTGTTTTATTATTTCTATTAGCAGTTTTTTGCACGTCTCTGTAGTCTGTATAGAGCTTATTCAATTTTGCGACACATCGTGAATTATCTTGAGTTGGAATCTCCGCTTTATCCCAAATTTTTTTAATTTCTGATACAACGATTGGACAGCTGTCTCCGATTGATTGTTTTAGATTTCTTGTGTAATGAAATAAAAGCTGCAAGGCTTCTTTATTCGTAGCTAATTTTTTATCACTTATGGTATCTATTGTTTTATCAATTAAAAAAATATTTTTCATTAAGTCCATAGTTTGATTATCACTCATCGTAAACAATAATTAGATTAAAATTCTAGGTTATGACTGTTTATAAAATTGTAATTATATTACTCGATACTCGGATAGGTTTTATTTACACGTTTATAATTTATAATAAAAAAATTTCACTAATGATAAGGCTATACACCACTGATTCCAAATAATAATATAAATCGCATTTAATGTAATAATGACAGCAACACCGACAATGTTGGAAAATAGAAAGTTTTGGATGATAACTAAACATAGTCGACATACAGAACCGGTTAGTCAAGGTACTAAATTTCTTTTCGATGCGCATGCGCAACTACAAATTTAAATTTTTCATGGAAGTAATTGTTAATGCGAAATTTTTAATTTATCAGAATTTTGTTTGATAATTTTGGCTTTGCTCTGTACAATAATTTCGACAAATTTAACAAAATAGCCAAAATAAGATATTTTTAGCAATAAACACTAAATATTAATATAAATAATGATAATTTTTTGGTCAAAATGAAAAAAAAATGAGAAGTTACTTTTAGTTCAACTTTGACCTTAAATAACTTTAAAGCCAGTGAATTTATTGAAAAACGCTAAGAGAGAGTTTTTGTAGAGCGTTCAATTTCCTACAAAAATAATTTATTGCCACAGCAATCTATGCACTGGGATCGAAATAAAAAAATTAATTGCAAAAAGTACTAAAGTTCCATGTTATTTAAATGGCAAACGAATCGTTTTTGTGGCATGGTTTATTACTCATATTAAGGGCTTATATGGGTTTAATATTTTTTTTTAGGTCATTTACTAAAAATTTTAGGGGCGCTGCAGACTCAGAAACCAAATTGGTAAATAACGGACACCCTAACCGGCAGGCCACGTATTAGTTTTAATTGTCTACGAGTCGGGATTCTCAAAGTTCTAATTTGCTCTGCACTTAGGCGAGAGGCCGATAAGTAGATAAAATCTAGAGAGTCAAATCTCAAAGTCTTAAATTGCTCTGCACTTAAGCGAGATTTTGACCAGTAAGAAAATTTAGAGAACGAAATTCTCAAAGTTCTAATTTGCCCTGCACTTAGACGAGAGTTCGGCCAATAAGTATAATATCTTTTAAAGCTAAATTTGCGCACTTTACCCTACGGGGGACTGGAGGACGTTAGCTCAAATAAATAAAATTCATTAATATAATTTCGATTAAATAAAATTTGTGAAAGTGTAAAAGTTTTGGTGTTTATAAAAATAAGTCTTAAAAAGAAGTGAAATTCCATTCGAGTTCGTTAATTTCATAAGATAAGAAGCCCTTAGAATAAGCAGCCCAAATCCATCCTACTCCATCCGCTGCGAGAACCAACCAAAGGGCCCAATCAAGGAACAGGCGCTAACAGCTGCCCTGAAACCACGGATCTGACCATCAATAAAGTTCCTGTAACAGTAAGTACATCTACTCTCATAAAAATCCGTCAATCTCAAACGAAGGCGTGGTAAGTTCGTATCTCGTAAACGTCCCACATAAATAATTAAAACAACGGAATTAAAACCTCCGTTGCGTATTCTTTAATTCGTTAGTCCAATCCTCCACCGTTTACGCTACCGCTCTAAAAACGCCCTTGGACATAACATAAAGAACACTGGTGGCAGCGGTGGGATTTCGAATACGAAATTATTTAACTTCCGTTTGAGAAAAAATAAAAACTTTAACAATTTTTGTTCGTTATTCATTTAATCTAAATCAAGTAAAGTAAATTCACTGTGTAAAGTAAATTCAAGCTATAATTTTGCTCAATCTTGACATATTTTCAATTTTATTGCAGAAAGAATTTCGAGTCTTACAAAAATTTTCTCTTATATTTCGACATATTTTAAATTTTATATTTTGCAAAATTTCCTCTGCCCGGAATTCTTTTTCAAAAGGTTATAGAACTCCAATAATATTCATTCGCAATCGGTTTTTGACCATAGCGTACACTCTTCAGACAATCAAATATCGCAAAAATAATTCGCTGACGCGTCTATATCCGAGTTGGTTAACACCAAACTGAATTTGCAATCGCAACTCTTGTCAGCAAAATTTATTTTAACCCGGTATTGAAAAAAAAAAAAAAAATTTTTTTAGCTAACTAAGCAATATTAATATTAAATTTTAATTATTTCGAAATTTTTTTTTTATCCCCTACATTTACATTACATTTTACGAGAATTGTGCTATGAATCTAGCACCTCCTCTGACAAAACTCTTACAGAAGTTTCCTAGTTCTGGAAAGGTGCTTTAATTAGCACTTTCTCTTACGAAAGAAGCTCTCACATACTCTTGGGAAGGGTGCTTTGAATCTAGCACCTTCCCTTGACCACACATTCACAGGGGTATAAAACAATTTTTATATTTGTATACTTGTATTACTAACTCACATTAACTATAAGAAAACTGTAATCCCCTATCGTCGAACGACCGAATTATAGTTTCGCGATTCATAGTTTTCGAACAAACTCACTATTTTGGGTTAAAACCGACATATTTTTTTTTCGAAATTCTAGAAGTTCGATGGGAAAGAATAGACGGTCAGGCTATCGATACCATCTGAAAAAGATACATCCAGATTTCATTAACGGCAGAGTATACCACCGCCCCCTTATTGAAACTAGATATTGGGAGGAAGATACTAAACCCGCGAATAAGGTAATCGACAATAAGGCTAGCGGTCCGAAAGTCCTGGAAAACGTTAAGGCAATCCCGGAACTTTACGAAAAAAATACTGAAAATTCGACAAACCCAAAACCCTATTAAGGCTCATCTAAACCCATCCACACGACCGACTCTAAATCCGCATTGCAAATAGATTTATCCGAAAAAAATAAAAATCTAAACCTTATCCATTCTACCTTTAATACCTTTCCGAATTATACTAAAGTAAAAGTTTAAGGAAACCCTTATATAAAAAAAAAAAAAAAAAACAAAAATTTTCTTTTCTTTTCTCGAAAATTCTTCTGCTACTATTAATTTCCTTTAAACTCTTGCTTGACTTCCTTAAACTACTCTCCGCTAACTAAGCAAAAATTAAATCTAACATTGAATAGTCAGTCGAACACGTGATTCACGATAAAATTTAATAATAAAAGAAAGTTTTTTTTTCATTAAAATCAGTTAAAATTTTTGTTGTTTGATGAAAGGCATTTAAATCGCCTCTTATTTCAACAGTGAAATTGTTTACTACAAATTCCCCTATCGACTCTTCCTTGCTTACACTACCGTACTCGTCACTCGGTAACCATACACCCGCGATAAGTAATCTTTCTCTCATGTTATTGTACTCTACAGCTGTTGACCTACTTACCTAGTGACCGAATAAAAATACATCGCGATTTAAATCAAATAAAATCGAAATTTTTCTTTTCCTCTTTTTGAGTTCCTTGAAAAAAAAAACTCCCTTGTAATCCTTCCTTAAATACATACCTTACACAGAACAGGTAAATTTAGGCTGATTTAACCATACAATAATCGTGGAACTGTTTGAGGACGAATCCGGAACGTTTTTCGTGCCTTGCTCTAACGATTTCCCGTTTGGAGCCATGGAAAGAAGAACCTTCCGCGTTGATACCTCTATAAACGAGGAAAACTTCAACACCCAAATTCAAACCCTTGCGAAAGAATTACACGATGCGCTCCCGTATTTTAACGGAGAAAGTCCAAATGCAGTAAAAACTTCGAATTATTCGACGGAATAGTAAGAAACTGGTTACCCAGCATTCCAGCTGATAACCAGGGCTTTTTCGCTCGCCGTATAGCCCAAAAATTATATGAACGAGCCAAAAGATTAATCGAACATGTAGAACTAGCTTCCGTAGAGGATATTTTACTAGTCTTAGGGCGAAAATTAAAACGGGGTGACCCATACATCACGTGACAAAAAAATCTAGCTGCTGCGGCTCCGAAAGAATCTGAAAATATTGAAGACTTCTATTATCGGTTAAGCGAAATGGTCCGACGTATCGAACTTAATGCTCCCGCGGATGATAGGGCCGTAGTAAAACGAACATTTGAAAAAACAGCGGCCACTACTTTATATGAATACTTACCCGACTTTTGACGATGCCTATGCAAAATAAGAAGAGCCGAAACCTTAGACGACATGTATAAAGCCATTGAAATCACGTGTACAGAAGACCAGACCGTAGACGTGCAATGAGAGACGACGGACTTATACCAGGCGAATCTCTACCACCCTCGGTGGAATTCCATAGACGGACTGGACAAGACGGTAACAGACATTACCCACAGATGCCGAGATCTTCTCGTGACTACGATGACCGAGGTAATTATCGTGAATTGCCTCGCACTTTATCATACCAAGAATACAGACAAGCCCCAGAGACAATCGCTCCTGGACCAATACGCCCGACTGACTATTACGAAGACCCATATTGACTATTACCCATATCCGGACACTTACGAAGAAAATTACTACGGTCCGAATTATCAGAGGGAACAACAGATGTTAGGTTCCACTTTCGCGTTTGGAACCGAACGAACTCCCCAATATCCACCTAGAAATGAAAATTATTATCGACCCCGAACTTTTCAAAATTTTAACCAAAATCGTTATCATTTCGGAGTAAACGGTCCCACTAAGAGAGTGGTTCGCTTCGAAGACGACGAAGATTCCGAAGAAGCTAAATTACGACACAAAAGGGACCCTTCGATAGTTTGGAACTGCCCGTTTTGCCCTGAGGGAGAACGTCGAGACGCCTACGACTCTTTAAACGGAATGGGCACTCGTCAACCGGAGGCAATCGTCTCCGACTATACCATCGAAGAACCCCAACAATTACCAACAGTACCAAAGGGGCCCATGTCGGGGTTTCCAAAATCAATACCCCCGATCAATCCTCCAAAACACCCAGAGGGAAGACCTAGAACACCAATCGACTACGAACGAAACGATAACCCTCCCGAGATCGGAACAACAACCCGATCAGAACAACGCAATACCACTATCAGCTCAGCAGAACCCGCCATTGATGACGGTAGGAGAATTACGAGCCCAGGGAAGGACGAACCAAAATGTCTAACAACCGGAAAAGACCCCACGGTCCATGTATGAAGCCCAGCACTTCGTAAAGGAGGGGTAAACGCACTCCTCGACACCGGGTCCGACCTCAACTTACTCTGCATCGAAGAACTATGCGACGAGGTCCTCTGTAACATTGAAAATACAGGAGTAGTAGAAGGCATCGCTACTAGCTCAATGCCCATAACCGGTTCCATAAATCTAAAAATATTCGGAGTCAAAATTACTTTCCATCTCGTAACAGAACCACCCGGAGGTTATAAGGCCATTCTCGGAAATGAATTCTTTATTCAGGAACGCGTAACCATCTCGTTTTACTGGAACACCTTAGTAATAAAAAGTAAACCAATACAACCAATCCCAATAATTAGCTCAAGAAAGTTCCCAGAGCAAAAGGTCCTCGCTCTAGGAACTGGGCCAAAAATATACGTATCGTGTAACTCACTCCTAGGCAATTATCAGCGCTTCCTCATCGATACCGGGGGGGGGATGTATGCCTCATCAATGCATCCGCTTTAAAACCCGAAGTAATTATCGACACCGGAAAATCTAGGAGATTTCGAGGACTCAGTGATAGTACTTTCGAAACTTAAGGAACGACCACATTAAAAATTCTCAATATTGAAGTAGAATTCCAAGTTTGTCTAGAAGATATACCATTCCTTGGAGTGGGAATTTTAGGAAACAACTTTTTCGAAGCCGAGAAAGCGGAAATCTCTTATGATAACCAAACCCTAGTTTTATTGTCCTGCCCTTCGAAACCTACACCTTTTATCCTTGAAACAAAGCTTTCTTCCAGCTATACTTTGCCACCTCGGATGAGAGTATCAGTAGCAATACCAATCCAAGATTTCGAAAAAGGCGAGGGATACCTCCGCCGAATGAATCTTCCTAAAGGGGTACTCGGAGGAGAAGCTGTTGTCAAGGTAGCCGACGGGTACGCCATGTGCATGATCATTAACCTCAATTCAAACCCGGTAGACGTAGATATAGGACCACAAACACTCGAGGAGTTCGAATTCGATAATCCTAGCTCAGAAGGGGAACGAATCCGACGCCCCTTCTATAGAAAACTCCAACCGTCTAACAGATAAACAAGAACGTATAAAGATTCTACTCCAGAAAATACCAGTAGATCACCTCAATCAGGAGGAAAAAGAACAAGTTCATACTCTTATTAAAAACAATCACGATGTCTTTCACCTCCCCGGAGATAAGTTAGGTCGTTCGAAAAATTTCACCTGCTGGATAGAAACCACCATCAACGAACCGGTGAGTATAAAACAATATCGATATCCCCCAGAACATCGGGAAGAAATCGCCAGGCAGGTTGAAAATCTCGAAAAACAAGGGATAATTAGGAAATCTAACTCTCCGTACAATTCACCTTTGTGGATTATACCAAAAAAATCTAATGACCCTTCTATAAAAAAATATAGAATGGTTATCGACTTTAGGCAACTAAATAAAATCACTCGAAGGGATGCCTATCCTTTACCCCTAATTATCGATATTTTAGACCAATTAGGCGACGCTAATTTCTTCAGCGTCTTTGATCTCGCCATGGGTTTCCACCAGATCCCAATGCACCCCGCAAACGCACCAAAAACGGCATTTTCTACCCCAGATGGGCACTGGTAATATTGTTGCATGGCTTTTGGCCTAGAATGCGCTCCATCTATCTTTCAACGAATGATGGATTCCACCTTAAGCGGATTAAAAGGGATAGAATTATTTATTTATATCGATGATTTAGTCAGCTATGGTAAAACCCTACAAGAACATGGGGTGAGAGTTCAAAGACTATTCAATAGACTGAGAGAATCTGGTCTCACCCTCCAACCTGAAAAATGTAAATTTCTCTGTCCTGAAGTAGATTATTTAGATCACGTAATAACGAAAGAAGGCGTAAAACTAGACCCGAAAAAGATTTCATCACTTAAAAATGCCTCGAGACCTAGAAATCATACGGAAGCTAGGAAATTTATGGGACTTGCAAATTACTATCGAAGATTTATCCAAAATTTCGCTGAAAGGGCTAAGTCCATAACAGATCTTACGCGAAAAACTAAGCCCTTTATATGGACAGAAGAAGCGCAAAGGGCATTCGACGATATCAAAAATGCCCTCTGCGTAGACTCATTCCTCAAATACCTAGATTTTAACAAACCGTTCATCCTAGCTGTCAGCGCGTCAGACTCAGGAATATCCGGAATTCTCAGTCAGCAGACAACAGAAGGCGACGATGACTTAGAAAGAGACGGTGAGAAAATAGTGTCATGTGTCTCACGCGTCTTTCACGACACCGAAACTCGATACACCGACATTGAAAAACAATACCTTGCAGTAGTTTACGCTACCCAACAATTTCGACCGTATCTCCAAAAACATTTTACCTTAATAACCAGTAGCCCTTGTGTCACCTGGCTAAGGGACAGCACGACTATCACCGAAAAGCAAGCAAAATGGTGGTCTAAATTGAGCAGATATAAATTTAATCTCATAGTCCGTCACAAAATCACCGATCAATACGCGGAAGGACTCTCATACAACCCCGAAGGTCGTCCCGAGCACTTAGAAAACGTATTAAATAATATTACCGAAAATAACTTTTTAGCGCTACCCATCACGGATAGTACTAAAACAAAAAAACCTCGTAAAATACTCTCAGATGAAGAAGCGATTCAATTGGTCAAGCGCCCTGGTCGCCCTCTCGGATTCAAAAATAGACCACGGATCAGTAGCGCCCCCGAAATCAGAGAAACAATCGCCTCTCGTCTCAGAAAAAGGGAAATGGGAAAAACACGAGTCCCACCCAAAATAAATTACCTTGAAAATAGCAACCTTGATTTAACCATAGAAGATCCCGAGTCGCAGAAAACCAGAATTGAAGAACAGGGGGATGATGAAGTCTTCTTACCAGCCTCAACTCCCGGACCCTCCATGATTAACAAACCAGATATGGGACAAGAGGGGGACGATGAAGCGGAGAAGGACGAAGAGGTAGAAAAGAATAGCGAAAACATCATCCCACAAAGACAAAGACGAATTCCTACGAATAAAAATAATAGAAGAAAATCATAACAGTTTAATAGGGGGCCACAAAGGTGTAGTAAAAACGTATTGGCGCATTCGCGAAAGATATTACTGGCCAGGAATGAAAGATAATATCTATAATTACATCCGAGCTTGCGAGATTTGTCAGAAAAATAAGCTCACGCGAATAAAAACAAAACAGCCTATGTCCATCACAGACACACCTTTTGAACCTTTTGAGAAAATTAGTATAGATACGGTAGGACCCCTACCCATGACCCCTGACGGTAACGTACATATCTTAACGATTCAAGATAATTTTTCCAAAGCAGCTGCGGCAGTTCCTCTCCCTGATATCAGAGCAGTAACCGTCGCAGATGCCTTATTAAATCATTATATCGCCCTTTATGGGTGCCCTCGCGTAATTCTATCAGATAAGGGCACCTCATTCACAAGCAAATTAATCCAACAACTAGCCAAAGCGCTAAAAATTCAAAGAATAACAACTTCTTCTTACTATCCTCAATCGAACGGAGACTTGGAGCGATCTCACCAGCTTTTAGTCGACTACCTCCGGGCTTACGTAGATAAATTCAGGAACTGGGATCGATACATCCCAATGGCAATGCTAAATTATAATACCACCGTACACACGGCCACGAAATTCACACCCTACGAAATTTTGTACGGAAGAAGAGCTCGTAGCCCGACTCAATTTCCGGACTTCAGTAAAATCGAATCATATAACGATTATCTAGCAGACCTAATTAGCCGAATTTGCGAAATTCAACGAATATCTGCGGAAAATCTAACTTAAGCTAAACACGAGTCAAAAATCCGATTCGAAAAACATATACACCCAGCAAAATTTAACGTACGAGACCTTGTATATACGTTAAAAGAACCTAGGAAAAATAAATTAGATCGTTACTATACCGGCCCATACGAAATAGTCGAAATAAACGAAATGGGGAATTTAATAATAGAAAAAGAATTCGGAAAACGGAAATTACTCCATCCGAATAAGGCTAAAACAGCCAGCCGCGAAAATTTCGACTGAAAAGAAGTTAAGTTGTTTGTTTCAGTAAATATACACATATATAGACACGAAAATCTACAATAAAAAAAAATTATGATCGTTGCACCACTTCTCCTCCTGGGAATCGGATACTTGGCGTGGGGCGCTGACGAGGCGAAAATAAAACCAATGAAAGCGAATCCGGGCCTACTATACGATCCATTCAAGAGAATTCACCTCATCAGAGAAGAATGGCAAATAATCAGCTCAATAAACATAAAAAAACTAGTAACTCTCTATCCCAACCTAAATCAAAATATATGGGAAGCTTATGGGATATGTTCTTTAAAATTAAATCATTCATCCTGTATGTCGTACCTGAGAACCAACACACACCGGGAAATATATGCTGAAATTGAACAAGCAAAACACCGGCTAAGACAGTTCCTCGAAGATCCTCAACTTGAAGAATTACATCCACAGAACCGTACAAAAAGAGCACAGTCGTGGTTCGGCTTCGTAGGTTCAATCGCGCGAAAACTATTTGGGACCATGGACTACAACGACAAGGAACATATCTCCAAAGAGCTAGACAAGTTATATCAAAATAACAGAGAACTTGTACACCTATCCCAAAATAACACTCACATTATTAAGAGCGGAATCAACGAAATTATAAAACACGAAACAAACATAACCAAACGAATCAAAGAATTAGCCAGAACTTCAGCATCTCTGCAACAATCAACAAATAAACAAATAATAGACCTACAAAGGATCCAACTATTCTCAATGATAGGCGATTAAAATATTCACCGGATGACTAACCACCTAAGAACTCTTAATAATGCAGAAAAAGCCATAGAAGAAGCAAAATGGGGCAAACTGACCTATCTAACTTTATTAGCCAAACAGCTAAACTAAGCAACCGCAGACATGATCAAAAAACATCCGACCTTAAACCCGCCCCAACCTCTGGATCACATGGACATCAGCACGCTGGCGAAAGTATCAACGATAGAAACAGGAAAATCGAACGGTCACTTCCTGATAATAATAACCGTACCACTCTTCGATCAGACGCCATGGCTAGCATACGAACTAAAATCACTTCCCAAGGCCGAGAAAATTGGAGACCGATTATCAACATTTACGATTCAACCTACGTCAAAATATCTAGTGACGGAACCTGCATTCGAAGAATACTTCCTCGCCGAACAAGAATACGTTGACAACTGTAAACCCATTGGACCAAATATGGCCTGCCCAACCGACATCCCAACAAAAATAACAAAACTAGTAAATGAAGTAGATTGCGAAATGGAGTTACTCATGAACCCAAAAACAGAAAATCTCAGACAATGTAACGTAAGAATAATCGGAAAATGTAAACTAACTTGGATAAAAATGAACGAGAAAAACACGTGGGCTTACTCAACGTGTAGAGAGGAGAACATCCAGTGGAAATGCCCAGAACTGACAACCGGAAACACCATAATTAACGGAACCGGACTAATACACCTACAACAAGGATGTCTAGCAAACTGCAATGAATATAAAATCCAAGGAACAGCAAGAGAAACAACAAAAATAGAAATAATCGCACCGAGCTTCAATCTATCTCTCGAAACGTTAAACTCGAGTATCAAATTTAACAGCGAAACTCCCAATCTACTGACAGACTTTTCAGACCCAGCTACAATCATCGACAAATTCGAACCTTGGGGTCAAGAGCTAGAAGAAAATGAAGAAAAAATGTCATTAATAGCACTAAATCACCAAAAAGAATAAATCAATAAGAAAATAACCATCGGATCGGTATCAACAATTGGAATATTATCGATCATTATAAGCGGGTTCGCCATACAAAAACTCATTCGTCGATGCATACTAAAACCGCGACACAACAACAAAATAATCGAAAAGCCAGTCGTTATAGAACTAAAAACAGCCGAAGAAAAAACGTCATCACCGTCGAAAGCCAACGAATCACTTCCAGAGAAATCAGAAACCAACGAAGAAGGAAGTCCGCCGAGTAAGCAAACAACGACTGAAGATGCGCCTGAGACTGTCGAGAAACCAAAAAAAAAAGAAAACATTCCGACTAAGAGACTACAAATCACCGATCTAGACATAAATCGAACATCAACATCGTAGAAAATAAGACCAACTTAAAAGAATTGTTAATCATAAAACCGATGGCTCATTTGCGGCAAACCGAAAATTGATAACGTAAAACATTAATAATAAAAACCTTCCAATGACATTTTGCCTTATGAAATTTTAAAATAGCCAAAAACGAGCCAACGGTTTCCACATAAATATTTCTAGAGAAAAGAGATAGTAAAATGAAAGACAAATTTTCTCTTAATCTACAAAAATTTTTTTTATTTAATTCACAAAACTTTTTTGCGACCGGAAGACTCACAAGACCGAAGATAACATTACCCCCGGCCTTGAGGGGACAAGTGAAAACAGCGCAAAATCTCGATTTTTTTTTTATCTAGATTCTTTTTCAAAACTTTATTTCTATAAATTCCACAAAAAAAAAAAAAAAACTTGTTCTTCCATTTTACTATCACTATATCATTCAAAAATTTTTTTCCTATATATTATCAAATTATTCAACTAGTTAATTACACTCTATATTTAATCTATATAAAACTTACATAAAGAATCCAATTATACACTATTTAAATTTCTATCACATATATGTAACCAATTATTATATATAACCATATTATTATCTATTAATATTATTATTATATCAAAATATTAAATATATACACCCAACAATTTCCATATACAAAAAAAAATTTTTTTTTTATATTTTAGAGCTAACGTCACTCATACAAATTTTTTTGAAAAAAAAAATGATTATTTTAAACGTTTAATATTTAATAATTACAAGTAAAATAAGAAAGAGAACAAGAAGAGTCATCTGGCGTTAATTATAACGGGCTGCTAAGTCAAGCGGAGTAGCTTACCGACGCCCGCTCCATTGCGACCGTCTCTCGGCAAGCCACGCCCACAGCTGTGTTACCGCGTGGGTATAACATACAACGCATACATATCCGTACCCTCTTTCGTATTCATATTCACACACACACACATCTATAATCACAATCCTCTCCCTCTTACCCCCTTTCAAGACCTAACTTCAAGAATTTTTTTCCCCCTATCTTAGCCTAAATTAAACCTACTTATATAACTAAATTACCTTTTTTTGGGGAAAGGGAGTGAATGAAAAGAAAATTTTTTTGTTTAAAAGAAAAAAAGGGTTTTCTTTTTATTAAATAAAAAAAAAACATAAATGATAAATTATGTTTTATAATTTTCACAGCCCTCTGTGAAAATTATAAATATTTATCACGAAATTCCGGGAGTCGAGACTTTTTTTAAGAAATTTCCTACTCTTTTTGGAACTTTTTTCAAATTTTGGATATCTCAAAGAGTTTTTGAGATATAAGCAAAAAACTAAACCCCCCTTTTTTTTAGTTAATTGTTTATAACTTTTGTAATTTTTGCGAGCGCATCTTCAAACTTTTCAAAAACTTTCTAGATGTGATAACGAATCGAATGACACTTCAATCATATTTTTCCGAGCCTTCGAAAAAATTTTGACCTAAAAGGCACTTGTTGACTAGACTATAAATAGTAATATTGTACGTAATATTGTAGTAATATTGTAAATAACGATAATTTGAATTCAAATTTGAAATCGCATGAATTTGAGTCTGTATTCTTTGCAGAAGTAAAATCATTAATGAAGAATTTAAATAGTAATAAAGGTTTTAAATCTTCTATATACATTTAGATACTGAAAAATGTTCAGTGTCTTCCCTATCTCTCTCGCTTTTTTTTGGGGGGGATAAAATATCATTTCGATTCTCCACTCTAAGAAACCATCAGTGGCACCTATCAATTATCGAACTCAACCCCACCCTACCCTCTCCCACAACCGTTACCATGGTTACCGTTACTGTGGTTACCATTACTATGGTTACTATTACCATGGTAACCGTTGCTTTAATAACTGTCAAAATGAATAAATTGTAATAACAAATTCAGTTTTTAATTAAATTCAGAGGAATCGTAAGAATGAAAGTAGAAAGTTATTAAATAATAATATTCTATAAATCATCTTCGAGTATATTCTATATAATGTTGAGGCAAATATATTTTGATTTCAAATTTTCTACTAGGTCGATTCAGTCTAAACTATTGGTTAGTTAATCATTTTTCTTCTGAAAGTTATTGGTCAAAATTAACCCATAATTGTAAGATTCTAAAATGGTTTAACAAAGTAATATTATAAAAAAAAAAAAAAAATAGAAAAACGGTTGGCCCTAAAGACCATCTCTGCAACTTCCCGTTAATTTTATATTTAAGCGCTCAAAATTGTACTTACTCCAAGCTCAAAAATCTGGTAAAAGTTTAATATAACATTATTCCTTAAATTCTAAAACCAAAATACTTTTGAATGAATTAACCGATTTTTACGCGGTTGGTGGCATTCGACGCAGTTTTTCAGGCCTCATAAAGAGTCTTTGAGTTTCAATCGATCGAAGTAGGAATTTCGATGTAATTTCGAAAAAACATTTTTTTCTGTTTTTTTTCGACAACGATAACTCACAAATGAATGAATCGATTGTGACCGGGCTAGCGGCGATCAACATGGTTTCTTGATGTTGAGAGCTGATTAGTTTTTGGAATTGATCAGTTGTCGTTTAAAAGTAATTCTATAAAAACCACATTCAAAAATTTTTTTTTTTTAGTATTTTTTAGATTTCTCAAACTATACCGGTTCGAATCGATCTAAATTGTATTTAAAATCTAAGTTTGGTCGAGCTTTTTCGGATGACACCAACCGCGATCAAATCGGTCGAGCCGTTCAAAAGTTATAAGAGATTTACATACGACCACACACACACACACACACACACACACACACACACACACACACACACACACACACACACACACACACACACACACACACACACACACACACACACACACACACACACACAAAGATATACGGACATCACCGCAGAAACATTCGAGGAGACTTCCTAGGACCTCAAAACGTCAACATCCATTAAAAACACGATTTTCGAAAAACGGAGTAAAATTAATAACTTCCCGATTTTTCAGCGGGATGTTATAAATGTTGCGTGAAGAACGCGATTAACTTTAAATTGAAGACTTGAACAGAAAACGATAATAAAACTATTAGAGATCGGAAAGAGTATATCAAATAATAATAATTATTCAATTTTATTTATTTCAAACACACTTTCTATAAGTTAATGAATCTGAGATTATTAATAATCATAAAATGGTATTTGACGCAATTTATTGTAACTAATTCATTTGCGATTACTAATAATTATTAGTAATCGGAAATGAATTATAATTATAATGATAGTGAAGTTGGCTTTAGATAAATGAATTATATCATGATATGCTTGAGAGAATAAATGATTCAATGTCAAAAATAAATCGCTGTCACGATATTTACAAAGAAAAATTTTAATAATTTCAAAAATTTTGGTATTTATACGTATTCGACGCTAATTTAAATAAATAAGATATCCATTCTTTATTATGGTTACTTCAATTGAGTATATGTCAATTATATTTTCCTTATTGTTTTGAATTCAAGTAAGTCTTAATACATACACCAGAGTAAGTGATATTCTTGAAACAATTAGTTGGATAAGTGTCGGGCAAAGAACAATTTTCAATACTTGTATATTAAGACACAAATTACAATTAAATAGAAAACTGGAAATTCAGGTAAAATAAATTATTAAAATAGATAAAACTCATAACTACAACACCAGATCAGGCTCTAATTTAGTTATCAATAAAACACAGACATACACTGCTGAAAAATGTTCAACTTACTAGGGTTATGAATGGTATAATACTCTACCTATCAATGTAAGAAGTGAAGATAGATTGAAGTATTTTAGAAAATCTTTAAAAGAATATGTTAAACAAAATCACTGATGACTATTTATGTGATAAATGATTGTGATAGAAAAATGTAAATAATAAATGAAAATTTCAGTACTACATGCAGTAGTATCAGGTGAAATTCTGTAAACTGTCACGAGATCTCAAGAGTTATTATTTTTAATATCAAATATGCATGACGGACATTCACTGTTTTAATATTATTTCCTTAAAAATTCAAAATTCCTTTCAAAATCTTTAAAAATTTTATTTTTTATTCAAATATTATCTCAACAAGCACTTCATTGTCTCTGTTCGAGCGCCAAATTGTTACGTCCAAAATTATGAACGTAATTTATTATTTTATTTATTTTTGATCCAAGCCGAAGCTTCTAGACCGGGACTCAAAAGGTTTGTAAAGGATAATATTGTTGAAATGATTTTTATAATATTTAAAATTAACGATTTATTTCGATATAAAAGTACAAAGTTTGATATTACAAAACTATTTAATTTTGATCTTAAATATAATTAATTTTACTAAATTAATTGGCTCAACGTTATTGAGATTTTACTCGCCGTGTTACAGAATTTTACCTATAAATTAAGTAAATGATTTTTCAAACCTTGAATTCCGCCTGAATGAGTCCGCAGAATTGAGCCGTTGGTTTAATCTACTCAAACTACTTTGGTATTACTTAAATTCTGTTAACACTGATTTGATTTTAAATGATACTCCAAATTCAAGTGAACAACCACTGAATTTTACAAGTAAGTTGGCGATCCGCACTGGGCGAGTTCTGGAGGACGAAGAGAGTGAGTTCATGCGAGGATCTCAGGGACTCGAATTTGGGGTTTTGAAAAAGTACTATTTGGGGGAAAACAGTAATCAATTAGCGGCCTATTTCCCTTGGATTCTACCTTCTCTTTCGGCTTTTCCGAAGATGTTCGCCTGAACTCCCCTCTTCAGGCCGAGAGGGCACGCTATCCCTCTCTCCCTAACTTATAGACTATATGTGCATCTATGCATTGGCGTGTATGTAAGCACATTTACATGCACACATCAATACACACATAGACATTTTTTTATGTTAACTAAGTCATTTATATTTTGTTTAATGTTATTAACTAATTCGTTTTAATTAATTAATAGTTGCTATTTTCTTATTTCTATTGGTCATTTCTATAATTATTCGAGTAAACTAACTATTATTAGTTATTTAAGTAATTATTTATTATAATACATTTAATCTTATTAATTATTATTTAAAAGGTATTTATTTAATTATTTATTGATATTTGAAAATTATTTAGTATATTTTTTATTTTAAAAGTATTTTATCTTTTATTATTACTTATGTTATGTCCAAGGGCGTTTAAGTGGTAGCGTAAACGGTGGAGGTTTGGACTAACAGTTTAAAGAATACACAACGGAGGTTTTAATTCCGTTGTTCAATTATTTATGTGGGACGTTTTCGACGGACGAATTTACCACGCCTTCGTTTGAGACTGATTACGGATTTTATTGAGAATAGATGTACTTACTCTTTGCAGGATTTTTAGTTATTACTGAATCCGTAATTCCGGGGCTGCTGTTAGCGCCTTTTCCTGACTTGGGCCCTGTGATTGGTCCTTGCAGCGGATGGATTAGGATGGAATTGCCCTGATTAAAAATATTGATGGAAAAGTATTCGGAATCAGTCACCCTATGTGAACTGTATATCTATATATACATGAAAAAGAATTG
This sequence comes from Cotesia typhae, assembly GCF_013202065.1. NCBI lineage: Eukaryota > Metazoa > Arthropoda > Insecta > Hymenoptera > Braconidae > Cotesia > Cotesia typhae. The sequence continues at coordinate 333,424 of NW_027423745.1, forward strand.
AAATTATTCAAAAGTATTCTAATTTCATCATTTTCAATCCTTTTCAATCAATATTTTTAACCAGGGTGGGCTGCTTATTTTACGGGCTTCTTATTTCGTGAAATGAACTGATTTAAAACTGGTTTCACTTTTATTTAGATTTATTTCTATAAACGCTAAAACTTACACTTTCACAAATTTGATTTTTACGTAATTTAATTTAATGAATTTTAATAATTTGATTGAGCTAACGTCCTCCCGTTCCCCGTAGGGTAAAGTGCGCAAATTTAGCTTTTAGAGATATTTTAATTAAACTTATTGGCCGGATTCTCGCCTAAGTGCAGAACAAATTAGAACTTTGAGATTCCGGTTCTCTATGGTTGTATTTAATAACTAATACGTGGCCTGCCGGTTGAACCGAGTCTGAACTCGTCTTAAGTGCAGCGCAAATTAAAATAAGGGACTTTTACAAGGCACGGGCCCGTCAACTAAACGCGGAAGTCGAATTAATTAACAAAGACGAGGCGTTGGCTCTTGATCGCCTTTTTAAATACTCGCGGTGCTGAGATTGCAAAAGTCCCCGCTAGTCAACCAGCAGTCGCATAGCTTATATTTTATTGTGGCTTTCGTGCATGAAAAAGTGTTCCGACTGCGCGGGTGATTTAAATTTTTAAAAGAAAGAATTTGAGGTCGACATAACACTTAACTATTTGTTGTTGTTTACTTATTTATTATTATTGAATCATTTTTATTAATTATTACTTAATTACTTATTATCATTTAAATACTCATCATTATTTAATTATTTACTATTGATTAAAATTTATTATTATTTAATTAGTTATTATTATTTATCATTTAGTTACTTATTATCATTTACATATTTATTTGTTATGTCGGACTCAACGTGCGACATTTTTTTTTTTGTAACAAATGGAATTTAATTATTCATAAATAGTTTTATGTTCTTACAACTAATTACATACATTTATTTTATTTTTAAATTTTTGTTATCTTCAAATTTATCAATAGCATTTTCTAAAGAAACTTATTTGAAAAATTTAGTTTTAGTTGGGCCTGACCATACTATCGGATTTGAGTCTGAACAAATACCCTAATGGAATTTTAAACTTTGTCGAGATCCGAAATAGAAGTTTTCGATAACAAAATAAATGTATATATAAACAATAGTTTAAATAAAATAAAAATAAATAATGATAAAAGAAAAAATAAAAAGGAATGTTATGATAATTCTATTATCAACAGAAAAAAAAATATATGTTGATAATTTAAGGAACAAAATTTAATAACTATAATTTAAGTTTAAACAAAAAAAAATAAATGAATGTTTTCTTTTATTTTCGAATAAAATAACGACTTAAATAAAAAAAAAAATTTAGATATAAGAAACTAATGATAATTTATAATCTATGCACAAATTAATTTTTATCTAACTAATTTCATATAAAAATTTGGTCACAGTAAATAATTTAATGTAAAATAGTACACATGTATGCCTTTGTCTATGCATAGATGCGCTTACGTATACACAAACACATAGATGTATAATAGAGCATAAGAGTAAAGGAGAAGCGATATTGTACTCTGACCCAAGTAGAGGGGACTCATGCAACATTATAGAAAAATCTAAGAGAGAGGGCAAGGGCTCAAGGAACTAGAAAAATAATTGGACATTATTTCTCCCATCTATTAAAAATAAGTAACTCCCTAAAATTCGACACCTTTACGATTTTTCAACAAAAATATCTCTCGTTGTCCTGACGTCCTAGTGTTAACATCGAAAAAGTTTTTATAAGTTTCAATGAAACCACGCGTCAGATTAAAAAAAAACAATTGTTAGTAAAGTAAATTTCAATTATGTAAAGAAACGGTAAGTTTCTTTACAAAAGTGTTCATTTAAGTAAGTTCTTAATTGAGATTTTTATGTTTGTTTTAATAATTCAAATCTTTGTATGATAATTTTATAATATATTTATTAAATTGAATTCATTTTCTTATATTATAAACATCAACCCCTTCCCATAAAGCTTCAGATCCTTATCTATTACCCTAACAGCTAGGATAAAAATAATTAAATTTTAGTTGCGTTTTCGACGTAACATATTATTAGTTAATTATTTATTATTATTTAAAATTCATTACTATTAGTCTATCTTAAATATTATTTATGATTCATTGTTATATAACTATTTAATTTTTAAAATTTTAATGTTACATTCTTTTCCTATAATAATAATATAATATAATATTATATTATATAATAATATAATACCAGGCATGATTCCGGGTTGTTAATTGTGTCACGTAGGCAGAATCTGGATTAATCTTACCAGGAAATATTTCAGTTTTCTACTTCATGATTTCAGTGCCAAGTGAAAACTGTTCTTTGGTTATTGAGTCTGAGTAAAACTAGTTCAATTTTTTGTAGATTAAAATTAGTAAGATGGTTGAGTAAAAAGTTTTAGTAAGATCGTGTAACAGGGAAAACTGAACTTTCCATGGTCGTTATCGACCACCTTATTGACGCCACGATAAATAAGGGTTTTCCCTTACCGTTCGATTTTTGACAAGTAGTTCAGGATTGTCACCGGGCGTGCAAATCGAAAGCCCCCACTGCTGTCCCAAAAACGAAGCGGGGTTGACAATAGGAAGGTTCGAGAACTTGAAGCTGAAGGTTATAAAAAAGCCGGCAAAAGAAACATCGAGGCTTTTCGAGCCAGGCCTTGGAACAAGTAACGCTTTTGAGCCAGTGACGCTTTGAGAAAGTGAGGCTTTTGGCAAAACAGTGAGTCAGTGTAGTGCTGTGTAATAAGAGATTTAGGACCATCAAGAACGAAGTCAATGTACGATCCGAAATTTGGAACCCTTTACTTGGAGCCAGAGAGTTTATTCGAGACGAGAGAGAGACCAACCAGCCGCTGATTTCGCCAGTTTCCACCAGGACATCACCCAACGTTTGGAGAGTTGGAAAAGTTAAGTCAGGTATTATTATTACAATTATTTCAGGCCAAGCTGAAATTTGTAAATTGAGAGGCCGAATTAACTGTAATAAAATTTTGTCACTTGATGATCGCTATTGTCTCAGATGTCACTTTTAATTTAGTAGATTCTCTTATAAGTAATTTATTCATCAACGTCATTCATTAGTTGTTTCAAGTCTTTTAGTTATGAGAAATTAATTAAGTAAAATTATCTTGATAAAATTTGAAATAGTAGAAGCAATCGTGTAAGTTAGATAGTCAAGGTCATTTTGGAATATATGTAGTTTGAATATTCAATGAGACTTCTTAAATTTGTAGAATTTGAAATTTGAAATTTTGTAAAATTAATTCTAGGCCATTGGGCTGAATTTAATTAATTTATTGAGAAAATTGTTAATGAATTTAATTGAATAATTTTGGTAATGAATGAAATTAGTGAATTTGGTATTTTTTATTAAAGAAATGTTAATCGTAAAATTTAAGGAATTTAGATAATTAGTAATTCGGAGAAATTTGAGTAATTAGAGAAAAGTGTGTATGGAGTTAGCGTCCGGTGGACGATTTTTGTATGGAATTTAGTGAGTATTTAAAAACGTTGTATAGACGCCCGAGTCGGGGGTACAACGGATTAAGTTAGGAAACCACTGCGTAGACGCCCGAGTCGGGGGCGCAGTCGGGGATAGGTTTTAATTGGTATTCCGTCAGGTTGACGAGGTAAATAGATATTCCGTCAGGTTGACGATGTAAATAGGTATTCCGTCAGGTTGACAAGGTAATTAATTGGTATTTTATGGTATTCCGTCAGGTTGATGAGGAAATGTTGATAATTTAAGGTATTCCGTCGGAGTTACGAGGTTTAGAAAAGTGGATATTTAGTTATAAGAAAATTGGCAAGGGCCAGCGTAGGTGAGAGGTTCTCACAATTAAGTTAGTTATAAGTTAATTGTTAAGTTTTGTAATTTGATTGAATAAATCAATATAATTTGTTATAATTTTTCTCAGTTTTATTTACAGCCTTCTCGGACTTCTCACGACCCTGTCTTTCCCCTCTCATGCTTCCCCGGTTTCCGGGACACCGTGTCTAAAATCCCAGTGTCGCCCTTTCTAAAGAGGAAAGGGGTGGCTAACTGGACCTGAGCAAAACGTCCTGGTTACAATCGTTAGAAATAAAAATTAATCAAAGTTCTCGCAAATGATTTAGAATAAATTTTGATTCAGTAACATAAGACAAAAGTTATAATTAGAATCAAGAAATAATTTGGTACACGAGAATAAGGCTGAGAAACCGTGGTATGGTCGCTTCATATGAGGGTACCGTCGAGAATAATTTACTTTGATCGAAACCGCTGCGTAGACGCCCGAGTCGGTAGCGCAGATGGGAATAAGGGGATAAGGGTTAGAGTCAAATGTTAATTATTTTGTAAGGGGTTTTATTATTGTGAAAGGGTTAGTTAAATAAAATGAGTTTTGAAAATGAATTTCTTTTTTTAATGATTTCTGTTTCCTTCCTAGCAATCTCTCACGACCCTGTAGACCTACGCCAAGCTTTGGTCCAATTTCTGAATGCTGTGAATAGAAATCCGGTGGCTCCCTAAATACATAATAGGGCTGACCAAAAAGCGAACAATTTCGTTTCAATTTGAATATTTAATTCTTTTGTTACAATAAAAATTCATGTCCAATAAAATGAAAATATTTTAAAAATTTTCATAACGTCATTTTGTTGAGTTATATTGATGACAGGCGACGATTGCGCCTGGTTTAGCAAGACAAAACAGTTGATGTCAAGGACACTTAAGACGAACGATTTGGGTTCAGTGAGTACATACTTAGCTATCTGAGACAGAGAAAATATATAGAATCATTGTCGAAACGCTGTTAGATGTGTGAGCCTATTGACGCTGTTATCGAGTCAGAATGTTATTTGACTTCTCCTGAATATATGTTTATATTATAATTGTTTGCTCTAGCAGATGCTAGCTGAGATGGAGACTCGATGGATCGTAAGTAATATACGGGATACAGATCAGGATTGGCAGGTTCTGTTGTTTTTTGGGAAACAAGAAAACAGAGAATAATACTGTTCTCAACTATGAAGGTGGAATACATGGCAATAATGGAGGCCAACGAAGAGGCAATGTGTTTACGCGACGATAATACTGAATGATGAATAGAATGCAATAAGTATTGTAGAGAATTATGTGTATCAACAGAATGTAAGTTGTATTATGAGTGTAAAATACTTACATAATGAGAGGCTGGCTTATTTCTTTAGTGAAAACTTTACACAAAGGGCTTAAGCGTAAAATAGCCCTGGAAATGTGTGAAAAATATAGACAGGAGAAGAGATATATGTGAAAACTTGAATTAGTGCGTATGCTTGCATCACTCTGAGAGAGGGTGTTAAGTACAAGGCTTCGACTGTACAATATTTATCACTGTTGTATACTTGAGCGTGCGCCAGTAGTTAGGCACTTAAGAGTGGTCTCGGTCCTCGTGATCTACCTCAGTAGATATACGAATTCATGAATATATGTTATTTTTTACATTACGGAACAATACAGGGTGTCTCTGAAGTGGCGGGAGTAATTGTTGGGGTCGATAGAGAAAAAAATACTGAATCGAAAGTTCCTGAGCCAAAAATTTTTTTGGGCCATAGAATTTGAGTTATGAATTAAAAACGATAGCCAATCAGAAGCGCGCTATTCGAGAAATGAAAATGAGCGGGGAAGTAGAGGAGACGCGAGAGTGAGATGCTGCAATAACAGCTTACTCGCTCACACAAAGCCGAGCATGAGAGGGGATTGTGACGCTATGAGCCGAGTACGTAAGTGTGAATGAGTGGATGTATGAGGTCGCAAGCGGACGGCTTAATGTATGAGTGTGTGTCCGTGTATCGCAGCATTATTGGAGGCGTTGTAACGCTGAATTAAAGCTAACCGGGTACTCTAAGACAGAGGAAAAAATTTTTATTTTTATTTTTATTCGAAAAAATTTAATAAAAAAAAATAAAAAGGCCCAAGATTTAACCAGACCCACAGAAACGGAGAGTAAATTTTTAATTCTCATTTATTTTGCTGGGGATTATTTTCAAATACAAAAAAAAAAAAGGCTAAGATTCAACTGGAATCCAAAAAGAGATGGATGAAAAATTTTATTTTTATTTTTAATCAGCAAAATTATTTTTCTTTAAAAAAGAGCCCAATCTCGACTGGAGCAAGAAAAAATGATTGAAAAATTTTATTATTAATTTTCAATCAACAAAATTATTATAAAAAAATAAATGGGCCCAAGTCTCAACCGGACCCAAACAAACGGATAAAAATTTTTATTACTTACTTAATTTGCTGGAAATTATCTTTAAAAACGAAAAAATGCCCAAGACTCGATCGGATCCAAAAAAATAACAGTACAAAAATTTTTTCCTTATTTTCAATCAGCAAAATTGTTTCTTTTTTAAAAAAGGCCCAATCTCGACTGGAGCAAAAAAATGATTAAAAAATTTTATTATTAATTTTCAATCAACAAAATTATTTAAAAAAAAATAGTCCGCAGACTCAACCGGACCCAAACAAACAGATAGATAGTTTTAATTACTTATTTATTTTGATGGGAATTATTTTAAAAACGAAGAAAATCGCCCAAGACTCGACCGGACCCAAAAAAAAAAATAAATTGAAAAATTTTGTTTTCATTTTCAATCAGCCAAATTAATTTCTTTTCGAAACAAGGCCCAATCTCAAACAGACTAAGAGAAACTAATTAAAAAATTTTATTTTTTATTATTAATCAAATATTATTTAAAAAAAGAAAATAAGCCACAGACTTAACCGGACTTAAACAAACGGATAGAAAATTTTTATTACTTACTTAATTTGCTGGAAATTATCTTTAAAAACGAAAAAAATGCCCAAGACTCCATCAGACCGAAAGGGAGATGAATAAAAAAATTTTACTATTCATTTTTAATCATCATAATTAACTTTTTTATAATAAAAGGCTCAATTTCGACCGGACCCAGAAAAAATGATCCAAAAATTTTATTTTTTATTGTTGATCATCAAAACTAATTAAAAAAACAAATGAGGCCCTAGACTCAACTGGACCCAAACAAACGGATAAATAATTTTTATTACTTATTTATTTTGCAGGAAATTATTTTTGAAAACGATAAAAATGCCCTAGACTCGACCAGACCCGAAATAAAATAAATTGAAAATCTTTGTTTTTCTATTTTTAATCAGCAAAATTATTTTCCTTTGAAAAAGGGCCTGATCTCGACTGGAGCAAGAAAAAATAATTGAAAAGTTTTATAATGAATTTTTAATCAACAAAATTTTTTAAAAAAAAGAAAATAGGCCCCAGACTTAACTGGACCCAAACAAACGGAAAGAAAACTTTTATTCCTGTTTTTTTGTTGGGAATTATTTTTCGAAACAAAAAAATTGCCCAAGACTCGACCGGACCCGAAAAAGATAAATCGAAAAATTTTATTTCTAAATATTAATTAACTAAATTATTAAGAAAAAAAAAAATAGACCCAAGACGCAGCAGGACCCAAATAAACGGATAGAAATTTTTATTACTTGATCACCAAGATTAATTTTCCTTGAAAAGAAAGGCCCAATCTCAAACAGACTTCGAATAACTGATTGAAAAATTTTATTATCAATTATTAATTAACAACATTATTCTTAAAAAAATTAATAGGCCCCAGACTCAATCGGACCCAAACAAACGGATCGAAAACTTTTATTTCCCATTCATTTTGCTAGGAATTATTTTTAAAAACGAAAAAAATGCCCAAGACTCGACCAGAGCCAAGAATAGAAGAATGCAAAAAAATTTATTTTCTCTTTTCAATAACAAAACAAAAATTTATTGAACAAAAATCAGCCTAATCTTGACAAGACGATAAAAAACTGATTGAAAAAATTTATTATCAATTATTAATTGACAAAATTATTTCAAAAAGAAAATAGGCCCCAGACTCAACCGGACCAAAACGAACAGATAGAAAATTTTTATTACTTATTTCTTATGCTCGGAATAATTTTTGAAAACAGAAGGAATTGCCCAAGACTCAACCGGACCCAACCAAACGGATGGAAAACTTTCATTTCTCATTTATTTTGCTGGGAATTATTCTGTAAAATAATTTTTCAATTAATCGTCAGGTAAAATGTCAAAAAATAAATTAAAACAAACATTGAACTCAAGTCCCAATAATTTTGATATTTTAATTAAAATTATTTTTTAATTAATTGACAGGTAAAATGTCAAATAAGGAATTGAAAAAAATCGCTCTCGAGTCCTGATAATTTTGATATTTTTATTAAAATTATTTATCAGTTAATTAACAGGTAAAATGTCAACTAATAAATTAAAAAAAAAAAAATTGAACTCAAGTCCGAATAATTTTGATATTTTAATTGAAATTATTTATCAGTTAATTGACAGGTAAAATGTAAAAAAATATACTAAAAAAAAATCGCTCTCGAGTCCTGATAATTTTGATATTATTATTAAAATTATTAATCACTTAATCAACAAGCGAAATGTCAAATGATAAATTAAAAAAAAAAATTGAACTCAAGTCCGAATAATTTTGATATTTTTAATAGAATTATCTATCAGTGAATTAACAGGTAGAATGTCAAATTATAAATTAAGAAAAAATTGAACTCAAGTCCGAATAATTTTGATATTTTTATTAGAATTATCTATCGGTGAATTAACAGGTAGAATGTCAAATTATAAATTAAGAAAAAATTGAACTCAAGTCCGAACAATTTTGATATTTTTATAAAAATTATTTTTTAATTAATTGACAGGTAAATAAATAATAAATTAAAAAAAAAAATTGAACTCAGGTCCTGATAATTTTGATATTTTAATTAAAGTTGTTTATCAATCAATTGACTGTTAAAATCCTGAATAATAAATTAAAAATAAATCGCACTCATGTTCTCATAATTTTGATCTTATAATTGAAATAAATTTCTAATGAATTGACGGGTAAAATCCCAAGTATCAAATTAAGTAGTAATCGCACCCAAGCCCTGATAATTTTGATATTTTAATTTAAATTATTTATCACTTAATTGATAGGTAAAATGTCAAATGATAAATTAACAAAACATTGAATTCAAGTCCTTATAATTTTGATATTCCAATTTAAATATTCTTTTTATTCACTGACAGGTAAAATGTCGAAGAAAATATGAAAAAGAAATGGCATTCACGTTTTAGTAATTTTGATATTTTAGTTTCCCTTTTTCTTAGCAAAGAAATCATTTCAAAAAAATCTACAGGTGTTTCGGCAGTTCAAGGATAACTTTACTTTAATGTTATTAGTTTGCATTCACATCATTACACTTTACTCCTTTTATTAAGCAATTAAGATTCCAGTTGAATCTTAGCCTTTTTTTTTTTTTGTATTTGAAAATAATCCCCAGCAAAATAAATGAGAATTAAAAATTTACTCTCCGTTTCTGTGGGTCTAGTTAAATCTTGGGCCTTTTTATTTATTTTTATTAAATTTTTTCGAATAAAAATAAAAATTAAAATTTTTTCCTCTGTCTTAGAGTACCCGGTTAGCTTTAATTCAGCGTTACAACGCCTCCAATAATGCTGCGATACACGGACACACACTCATACATTAAGCCGTCCGCTTGCGACCTCATACATCCACTCATTCACACTTACGTACTCGGCTCATAGCGTCACAATCCCCTCTCATGCTCGGCTTTGTGTGAGCGAGTAAGCTGCTATTGCAGCATCTCACTCTCGCGTCTCCTCTACTTCCCCGCTCATTTTCATTTCTCGAATAGCGCGCTTCTGATTGGCTATCGTTTTTAATTCATAACTCAAATTCTATGGCCCAAAAAAATTTTTGGCTCAGGAACTTTCGATTCAGTATTTTTTTCTCTATCGACCCCAACAATTACTCCCGCCACTTCAGAGACACCCTGTATAATTTTTATCTATAAAAATCTATTGTTGATCATGATTCAAAATAAGTCACATCCTCACTAAATCATATGCACAGATTTTGTGAATTTGAATGAATAAATGGTAGATAGTAAATTTATTAAAATATTGATGATGTCACTTACCTTCGATAAGATGTTCTGAATCTATCAGAAATTTCATAGAATTCGCTCGCCTCGAAAATTTAATAGTGTGCCACATATTATCATTCAAATTTTTTCCGGATTGTACAGTCTGTAATACAGATAAATAAGCAATATTTTAATTTTTACGCATATTGTTCAATATTATGTTGACTAACGTCGTTAGTCTAACGTTATATTTGTCTTAATCATGACTAGCAGTAGCGGAGATTTTTAATTATTACAACAGAAAAAAATTCTAAGGGTCTGACAAATTTAGTCTTTGTCTGCAGCTGATTATTTATCTCGATCTGGATAACATTTTTCATTAGCTAACAGTTGTCCAGTCGGCCTGAGAATAAAAAAGGATTTGTTGGTAACTTTTCGACAAAATGGTCCGATTTTGGAATTTTTTTTTCTTTTAAATACTCAGAAAAATATCCTGAACATTTGTATGTATGTGGGAAGTGTTTTGTTTTTTTTTTCTGTTTAAAAAATAGCGTTTTAGCGTTGAGCTTTAAATTAAAATATCTCGGAAACTATGCAAGAGTAGAGACATGCTGCATATGAAATTTAAAAAATTAAATAAGGAATAAAATGAGCTAAACCCGATGTCTCTAGGACCAACAGTTTACGAGATATTCATTTTTTAATGAAAAAAAAAAAAAAAAAACGCGGTTCCGCTTAAGTGCTTGTAAAAAAATAGCTGTAACTCCGCGAAAAATCAATCGATTTACTTTTTTTTTTTTTTTTTAATTGAAGGTTTTTTTTTAATTAATTATTATTTAGAGTCGGTTTCAACTGCTGTGGTCATATCGCCGACTTTAACTGTTGGATATGGTACGTTGGGGACTTTTTGGGTTGTGAAAATCTTAGTCTATGCGGCGTATATCAACCAAGATGGTTTCTAAGACCAGCTTGGGATTCGAACCCATGCCTAGCCGGTGAGCCAGTCCGAGTACTCTATAAACCATGCCCCTAGCGGTGTTGATGTCACTGCGGAATCGTCATTAATTCACACTAAATAAATCATGAATTCATCGTCACAGATGCGTCAACAATGAGTGATTTGACCGTCGTTGATAGATGAAGTTGTGAAAGATAACAATTATACTTTCACCTATAATATTCGGTTATTATGCTACACAAATACGTGTATATTATGGCCATGTCACAAAAAAATACGCTGGACATTTCAGTTCAATCACCGTAAATTTACCGACTACAGATGAACGCAATACCGCCTTGTGTAAGTTAGTTTACAACGTTTTGACCGATACTTCACCTTCAATTTACTTACTAAGAACTAGCATATTACAGTGATTGTGCCATTATATCACGATTGATCACTCATAAATATTACGTGTGTTGACCAAGAAAAACCAACTTTGAATTTGTCCAATGATCAGCATATAAACTACAAATGGAAAGAAAATAATTTTCATTTTAATTGCAAGAAAAGTAGCATATAAAAATGACATTCAAAAAAAATTAAATCGGTTTAGATTGGATTTTCTGAAGATGATCAATTTTGTAACTATTAAAGTTCTCATCAACAAAAGCGTAAATATTTTTAGATACAGAATTGTCACTTGAACAGAAAGTTTTTAGGAATTAGGATGATATCATTTTAAAACATTTAGTTGATACAAATATTTATTAGCAAAAATTAAAGAAAACATTGATATCATAAGTCGTAAACATCTTGAGTTTTAACAGAACCATAGATTAAACTCTTATATGCACGTAGAGTACATCGTAACATTATTTAAAGAATTCTTAACAACAAATGTAATAATATTAAATCTTATCAAATATCATTTCAAATACTATTGGTATATAGACATTTATTAACGAAACACTTATTATTTAACGTCATAAATAGACCGATAAATTCTTAAAAAGTAATTTTAAACATTATTAAATATTATCAGTTCAAATCTTAGACTTAACTTATCACTTATTAATTACATACTGACTAACTTATTCTCATGATATATAGATATTTTTGATAAAAACTGAGTAATTATTATTGAGTTCAATATCTGAAGATATCTAAAAAAATATAGTCGACCAATGTTTCAAGTTTGTGTAGTTGTAGAGTTTAAGCTTTCGCTGCATATTTTTTTGACTTCAACCATTCTGATACCCATCTTCTCATGTTAGAACGTACCTCAATCTCTTGATTGGAAAACTACTCTTTTTTGAATGGTATTAAATTTATCCATAATCTCTTAATTTCAAAACTTCAATTAAACTGTTACAATTAAAAATTTTTTGCTTAAAAAAATATACCAATATAAATAAATGTACTTCTACGCTAAAATGTAATTATTATTAGAATAATTTTTTCTTATTATTTACTAATCTGCTGATGATATTCAACTGCCGTTACAATGCGCATATCAGGCCGGTTTTCATCAGGTTCAACTAGTAATCTTAGTCTTTCTTTCGCTGTCCAGAACTGCGCCATAATTGTCTTAGCTCTCATTGAGTTTCGTCCAGCGTTTATTACAGTATCATATAAGTTGTAATCTATTTCTAAGTTGACCAAAATTTTCACCTAAGATATAAAAAAATGTTCTAACAAAAAAATATCAATTATTTTCTCTTGCATACAGAAAATACCAGGAAGCTTAATCATTCAACGAGTGCAATTTATTAATAAAATTACTACAATATACAACTGCATTTATAACGCAATATTATGATTTTAATATTTCTACGCCTAATTTCAAAAGTTATGCGGAATCGTACTTATTAAATACTTTAGCAAAAAAAAAGTACTTTATGTAAAAAAAATTATTGAAACATTCAATAAGAAAATTATTCAAGACTTGTGATCGATTGTAAATTCAAGTTCTTGATATTGACACCCCTTGTCTTTAGTCCTTATTCTGTTCGTTAAGCTGTTTAGACTTTCGTCTAAAATCTGTTTGGTAACAACTCTTTTTCGTATGATTTCTATTTTTTTACTATTTGCCTCGGTAATTTTTTTCAGAGATTCGATGGACTGCGTAAGAGTTTTATGGTTACTTTCGTTACGATCTGATAAGATAGGGTTATTGAGAAATCCAGAAGAACGATGTCCTGAGAATGCATCAGTTGTGGGACGCTCACTTTGCATACTATTTTATTGATCATCATCATTATTTAAATCAGAATCACTAGATTGATTAAACTCGTTCATGCCTGCAAATCCCAGCGGTTTTACCGTCACGGTTATGATATGGCCAATTCACGGTTAAACAGCAGTCAAACATTAGCGTACGTGAAGTGATTTGACGGCTTTTATCAGGTATCATTGTGAATAATTTGACTGCTGACTTATCGACTGAAGATCCGAGGAATACCTTTTTCTGCGGGTGAACTCATGGTGATTTTACCAACATTTGACCATTAATTTACCTGCATAGAACTCGCATAAAACTAGCTCATTACGGTCGATTCATCGTCTCATTATATAGGAATCCGATGTAATCAAATAAGTGCATTCACCCAAACTAATCGGTTTAAGCTCGTAAAATGTTCGCGTATATGATAATATTGAAAAAAAAAAAATCAGTGTAAAATCACATCGGCTAGACCGAGAATCGAACTCGGATCGTCTGATCGAAAGTCAAAAAATTTTCCTGTAATGCTATACCAAACGTGAATTAAAAATGTCTGAATCACGATCTATTTTACGGATACTTGATGTTGTTCTGATAATTATTTCCATTTCATGAACTGTTAACAATAACTCATTCTCTGAATTTGTCACCTAAAATGAATGCATTGAATTTTATTAACAATAAAGAAATCTTTCTTCAATTCCATGAATCGATGTTAAATGTAAGATTTCGTGAAAAAAAAAAATTTTGAAATTTTACAAAAATTTATATAAAGTGTTTTTTTGGATAATGTCAAAAATGGTAGTGATTGAATCTTTTTTCAAATTATTTTTCGTTAACTATTTAATTGTATTGTATTTGCCTTATATATTATTTTATGGAATTTTTTTATAATTACAAATCAAAGTTATATTCTTTCAGCCGTTTATAAAATTTCTACTTTACCGTCATTATCTTCTTTACCGCCATCTGACCTTAAATTCACCCATAGATTAGCGTGGATTCGCCACCGAAATACTCTTTATTCACCGAATTTTTACCAGTCATTCACTGTTGTATTTATGTCTGAAGACAATCAAAGGATCGGGAAGTCATGGCTATCGAATAAAAAAAAAATGAAGAAAATTTTGTACAATGTTTACTTTATGAACCATGCAATCACAGAATAGTTCACAACTTGACTTATTTTTCACCGTCGAACGACAGTTGTTCGACCATCAATAGACTTTCTTTTGTTGATAAAGTGAATTTACGGTAAATTCACCGTCGTTTGACCGTCACCACGATCCGCTAGGGAAGTATTTGTCAGATCTCAAATCGGCATTTGCTGATGCCGCGACCGTTTTTAAGTCATTTTTCTAAAAATTAAAATATAAAGTCAATGTTTTTGAAACAAGAACATCATTTTTTTTTACAAATAAATTGAAGTAATAATACTATTAAAATATCATTTGCTGTTAGAAAGCTTTTTTGTTTCTAAAAGCTAAAAATTTTAATTTTTATGAAAGATGTTCGATTTTATTATGAATTTCTATACTTCATAGTTGTATAATTGACTAATTGACATTTATTGCAGTTTTCAAACCTTCTTAGGAATTTTATTTTCAATACACTTCTTCGGTCTCTTGGAAAATGGTGTTTTAATGCTTTGCCGTTTTAACTGTGGAATCCTTTTTGTCTGATAGATGCTCATTCCTACTTCGTGATTTATCCGGATCATCTGAAAGTAATATATATAATCATAAAAATAAGTCCATGTCATTTAAACAGCACTAAAAATTTTAATTACCATTCTGATCCATTATTTCAATTTCTGTATAGTTTCCATCATTGCTGTTAAAATACACTGCATCATTTAAATCATTCTCGAAATTCCTCCACTGATGTTTATCTTTTTTGTAAATGGTACTGCAGGGTACTATTTTGTACTTAGTATTAGTTCCAATGATAACTTTAATGAGAATATTATGTCCACCCGAAAAATTTTTCATTTTAAATTTAAATCACCCGCGCAGATGAAAGACTTCTCCATGCGCGAAAGCCACAATAAAATATAAGCTACGCGAATGCTGGTTGACAAGATGGGACTTCTGCAATCTCAGCACCGCGAAACTTTAAAAAGGTGAGCATGAGCCAACGCTTTGTCTTTGTTAATTAATTCGACGTCCGCGTTTAGTTGACGAGCCCGTGCCTTATAAAAGTCCCTTATTTTAATTTGCGTTGCACTTAAGACGAGTTCAGACTCGGTTCAACCGGCAGGCCACGTATTACACATAAAAATTATCATAGAAAGTCGTATCCTCAAAGTTCTAATTTACTCTGCACTTAGGCGAGAATCCGACCAATAAGTTCATTGAAAATATTCCTAAAGCTAAATTTGCGCACTTTACCCTACGCGGGACTGGAGGACGTTAGCTCAAATTATGAAAATTCATTAATATAATTTACGATTAAAATTACAATTATGAAGGTGTAAGTTTTAGTGATTATAAATGAATCTAAAAACGAAGAGAAAAACCAACTACTTTTATCATTAAAATAAGAAGCGCTTATAATAAGCAGCCCAATCTATCCTACTCCATCTGCTGCATGAAACGACCAAAGGGCCCAATCAAAAGAAGAGGCGCTGAGAGCAGCCCCTGGAATCTCGAATCTAGTGAAAATAAATCCAAACAAAAGCAGTTTCACTGTAAAAAATAGCGCCAAGTCCACGTTCATAAAACTCGTCTCAATAACGTCTGCACTTGACAAAAAAAAAAAAAAATTAAAAAAATTAAATAAGACTCGTTTCAATAATTTTCATTCTCTACAAAAAAAAGTTAAATACAAGAAAATACCAAGAAACCGTCATAATGTTGAAAAAATTGAAAAAAAATTTGTTAAAAATTTAAAAATTAAGAGAAAATTTTTTTATCGTACTTGGCGCGCGTCATTGAGTACCCCAAATTTTTTCGGAAGAATTTTAACCCGAGAAAAAACGATTTCGCTTGAATTTATGTGATGTAATCATGTACAGTTCTATATATATTAGGGTGGGTCAAAAAAATCAACTATTTTTTTTTTTACAATTAATACGGAAAAATGGGTTACTAGGCACCTTAAAAAAATTCTCACCAAATATGAACTCTTAATTTTAATAGGAAGATCCTCCGCGTCGCAGTTTTTCATTTTTTTCTCAGTCCAATAGAAAAAAATTCATTCCTCATCATCAATTGGTCGTACAGGAAAAATTTTTCTAAGAATTTTGTAGGAAATTTAATGCTCTACAAAAAAGGTATCTTATGTTTTTTCCGTAAACCTCACCATTTCACTAATATTGAAGATTTAAGATTGATTATTTTAAGTCAAATGTCACTTTTGTTTATGAATTTTATAACTCGACAAGAAATGGCTATTATTGAATGGGCAATAGAAATTTTTGTAGCAAATTAACTGCTCTATAAAAATGGTATCTTATATTTTGGCGATTAAATTAATCGTTCAAAAGATATTCATCATCAAACTTTCATGTATATCGATTTTAAGAGTTTTTGATTAAATAATCGAAAAATTTCAATTTAATCTATCAGTTTTGAGAAAATTCACACGAAAAAAATTTTTTTTTCATCAACTGAGAAACTTCAAAATGTTTTTCAAGCTTTTTTTTATGTGTAAGTATTTTTATCTACATTTAAAAAAATAAATTGTACATTATTTATCGCTTAGGTAATCATTTATCAATAAAAAAAGCAAAGTTTTCATTATAAATATATTATGATTTCAGTTTTAGAGAAAAAAATGTCCAATTAGTTATAAGAAAGTTTTTTATTTCAATTTTCAACTGAGCTATTTATATTCAAACAATTTTTTGTTGCAAGTAGGGTAGTTTTTTCGATGCTCTTTCACAACTTGCAATAAAAATTGAAATTGCTCTTCGTCTTTCGTTAAGCATTGGTTATATTCACTTACTAATGCGACACCTCGCTCTGCCACATCATTAACAACTTTCAATTGTGCGAAAAATTCTTTATTTTCATTATAACTCTTATCAGTAGACCATAAATCAATATTTTTGTCAAGAAAATCATACGGCAGATCAAAGATCTCAAAAAGTTTTAATGACTTCTTAGAAACAAAGTCACTTATATTTTTTTGCAGAATTAAATGTAAATTTTTTCTATCAATAATAAATCTTCTTGCTTTAGAATCTGTACCTTCGCGAGTCTTAACAGCTTCGACAATATTCTTCTTTATGTTTAATGGAACGGTATCATCAAAAAGTGATAAAATAGCAAGTTCATCACTTAAGTACCATAAATGTGAAGTCATTTTTTCACATGTAGCCAAGGAAATTAAAGAATTAATTTTACTGTACTCAATTAAATTTTTCATAAACTCTAAGTCGTGATTAGCAGCAGAAGTCGCAGAAGTTGATGAAAACCAAGCTTTTACATACACCATAACTATGAAAATACAAAATTGTCGAAGACCATCCAATTCTTTCTTAGAAAGGTCAAATTCATCTCTAAAAATAAACATTTTTAGGCAATAAATTGCCTTTGCCATCCATCTTGCATGATGAACTGCACCAGGACGCTTAAAGAAAACTTGCTCTAATGGCATTTCTCCCAGAAAAATTAATGACAATTCCAATATTTCTTTATAGTCATCTCGGGGTTGCGATAACTACCAAAAGTAATCAATTATTCGTAAAAAATCAAAAATTATCCTCTACACTTAAAATTGTATTTAAATAATACCTCTAAGTATCGCTTAATAAATGAAGATAGTATTGTTGCTAATATTATTACGAATGAAAAAAATAATCTATCTTCATTTATGATAGTATTGTTGCTAATATTATTACGAATGAAAAAAATAATCTATCTTCAACACCAGATTTATACTTTGTTTTATCGAATGTGTCCCAAAATTTTTTGAATCTGCCAAATATTGGAACATTTGGTCCGGATGATACTGGCCAATAGACTTCGAATGCACTCCTTAAAATGATCTCATAAATATGATGGCGACATGGTAACCAAATTAATTCTTTTCCTAAGGCCTTTTCAATTTCTTTACATGTACCATGATGGATTCTTGTATAGTAAAAATAGATAATTACACTTTAAGTTCTGTATTTAATAAAAATTGTAACGCATATTTAAAATCTATAAATAAATAAAGAATTATAACTAATGGGCACGTGTCGAAAATTTAATTAATGTATGAAAACAATTCAACTAGAACGATGAAAATAAAATTTTCTTTTAAATATTTTATCATTGATTAGTTACCCGTATTAACCGCAGTCGTGTCAAAACACATCGCCTTGATGTAACTAATAATACCCCATTGATTTAACGTTGACAAGATGGTTGCTGTTTGATTTTCTGCCGATCCACTATTCATCTTTGGAACTCCAAGTAACTGCTCAGTACCAAAAGCAGTCAAAATAATCGGTAATCGATCCACAAATTTCGATTCAGAAATGTCATTCAGTATTTTCCCATCCCAATGCACGACATATTTATCATGAGCTTTGAAGTTATCTTTTAGTCCTATAGCAATGTCTTTTCGTAAGAGCATGCGAGTTCGTTGAATTGTTCGATAACTAAGAGTTGTATCTTCTACATTAACACCAACACTTGATAGAACTGGAGCAATAATAAACATCGCATTTCTACTACTAACATTAGCTCTGTCGAGTGCTGAGATAAGCTCTGGAGTTAGAATATTTATTTTTGCTCGTGTTGTCGGTATTTGAGGCACATACTCTAAATCTGAACCGAAATTTGTATCTTGACTTAATGTAAGGGTTGAAGATGACTCTGATTCCTCACTTCGAACAATCTCATGGCTGGTTGAGGGTTGATTCAAATCTAAAATAAGCGTTGTTATTTAATTAATGGAAGCAAAAATATGGAACTCATTCATTTTGACATCAAATAAGGAACACAAAGAGTTTTTTATTTATCATCTACGAACATATTGACATTTATGATATAATTAATTTAATTTATTTTCAATTCTGATCAAAATTTATAATAATTAAATGTTGTAAATACTCACGACTTTCATCTATTTCCATCGTATTCATAGTACTGTTTAATTTATTTGGGTTATTTGAAAGAATTTCTTTCCGTGTGTCACTTTTTTGATTTGAATATAGTTCACGAATATCATTATCAAGCAGTTTTATTGATTTATGATCTACAATATCAAATAATGCTTTGATTTCATTCTGAAATATTATTACATTTTTGTTTTGGGCTGATGATTTTTTTCGCACAAAAGATTTTTGCAATTTCAACCATCGGTTATGATAGCGAAGAATTTTTTGTATTACATTAGTTGATCCACTAGTCGGAATCTGGTTGTTTTTCCATAGTTCAATAACTTGATCAGTTGCATTTTTAGCACTTTGTTTGATAGAACATTTTATCACTTTGAGCTGATAAAAAAAAACACTCATAACCTCTTTCACTGTTGGCAACTTACGTTCTGAAATTTTTGCATGGGTTTTCCGATCAAATGAATTTCTTTATCCATATTTTCGATAAATATATAAATTTATGTAGTGACCGCAAAATTTGTAAATATTTAATCGTTTTATCACATATACAAGATCATAAGTTGTGAAAACACTAGAAATGCTGTAGAAAATGTAAACAAATAAAAACAATATAACTATAAAGAAAAATGTAGGTGGCGCTAGTTCACAAGGGAAACAGAGTAAATAGAATACAAAACAAAAATTCTCTACAGAAGAAATTTTCCCAAGGACAATATACAGCTGTAGTGGAAAATTTTTTTAAGACGTTTTGAAGACGTTATAAAAAAACAACATGATCGTGATTTCTAATGATGAAAAATAAAAAGTTTGGAATTATTGAATAAAAATTTTGAAAACAAAATTCAAATAATACTTACATTAAAGACAAAAATGAAATTTTCTCAAAACTGATAGATTAAATTGAAATTTTTCGATTATTTAATCAAAAACTCTTAAAATTGATATACATGAAAGTTTGATGATGAATATCTTTTGAACGATTAATTTAATCGCCAAAACATAAGATACCATTTTTATAGAGCAGTTAATTTGCTACAAAAATTTCTATTGCCCATTCAATAATAGCCATTTCTTGTCGAGTTATAAAATTCATAAACAAAAGTGACATTTGACTTAAAATAATCAATCTTAAATCTTCAATATTAGTGAAATGGTGAGGTTTACGGAAAAAACATAAGATACCTTTTTTGTAGAGCATTAAATTTCCTACAAAATTCTTAAAAAAATTTTTTCTGTACGACCAATTAATGATGAGGAATGAATTTTTTTCTATTGGACTGAGAAAAAAATGAAAAACTGCGACGCGGAGGATCTTCCTATTAAAATTAAGAGTTCATATTTGGTGAGAATTTTTTTAAGGTGCCTAGTAACCCATTTTTCCGTATTAATTGTAAAAAACCTAGAAAGAGTAAGGGTGATCCGCAGTATACTGGTCCTCACGAGGTAGTGGGCATAGGGCAGAATGAAACCGCGGAAATAATAGTAGATGATGTATCAAGATTTGTACACATTAATAAATTAAGAATTTCTCGGGTTTAATTTCAGATGGATTTCGGCCCTGGAATAGCTATACTGTTGATGATCCTCCCTCTCTCTGGAGGATTACTGGGATTCGATTGCGGTGGAGCATCGATGAACACGTCTACGTTGTCACTGCTCGATGTAGGGGAATGCAAGGTCAAACGAACACCGCCTCAAACAGAGACGGTTCAAATTTACTTGTTGCAGCCCGCCGAAATTATACACGTCCATGTTATGGAGTGCAAAATCTTGGTTAATCGAAAAATCGAACATTGCGGTATGCATTCTCACGCATCGGCAGTTCTCTATGGTAGACGCGAGTATTATTTAAGCTTAGATTATACTAAATGTAGAAAAATGCATGAGACCCGATCGGTCTGGTTATTCGATCGAATTGCGTTCGACGAATTAAGCGTAAACGGAACCACTCATCGCTCAGCAATATTGGCGGGTAGTCTAAGCATGAATGGCGACTGCGAAAAAGGTACTTTCAGCGACAATTTCGGGACGTGGTCGGGAGTAGTAGTAGACGCGACATTCGAGATAGTGCTGAATGACTATGAAACCTCGTTGAACACAAAAACAAACAAAATACTTTAACAATCCGGAACCCGGTGCGACGCGGATAAATTAACGTGTGTTACTAGTGAAGGCACATCCGCGTTCTGGACCGAAGTGCCGCGAAATTCGTGCCTGATGAAGTACGCCAAACTTTATCAGGGGCCCGCCGTAAGATTAATCGGCCAAGATGAACAGCCCGACGTCTACTCACTTACCACAGAAGACATTACGTTCGCGCTCGCGCAACGAGGAACAGTGGAAGTGTGCGGTCAATCAGTAGTAAAAACCGAACACCCGAAATTATTTATCGTAGTCACAAAGAGTCCGGACTACACTCTCGCGGTCGAGACCATCAAGACGGAAGATATAGATATTTTCTCGTATATTAACAGCAAGTTCATATACGTAGAAAAACACATCCGCCAACAGCTTCAAAATTTATACCACGACGTTCTAGTTCGACGATGTGAACTAGAGCGATCCGTGTTATCCAACGCTTTGGCATTATCAGCACTGACTCCTGACGAATTCGGCTATGCTTTGATGAAAACACCCGGATACTACACGAGCGTCGCCGGAGAATTAGTGCACCTCACAAAGTGCATACCGGTACCCGATAAGGTTCGGGAAGTCGATAAATGTTACCAGGAACTGCCCGTAACTTATAGTACCAAAAGTTACTACTTAACACCAAAATCTAGGATACTAGTGCAACGCGGTAATTTAACAGAGTGTAACTCTATTCTGCCAATAGGTTATCGCATCGACGGGGTCTGGTTTCATATAACACCCCAGGCTATCAGAGCACCTGAGCCACAACAACTGAAACCAATGGCGGCGCCAACTTGGAATTACGACAACCCGGAGCACCTTGCGACGTCCGGAATTTATTCACAAAAGGATCTAGACAAACTAAGGAGTCGGATCATGTTCCCGGCAGAAAAATCAGCACTCCTGAACTCTATCGCTATGGGGGCAGCCGGCCAACAGATACCAGCGGGCAGCGTCAAGATGATGGGATTGTTTGACGAAGAATCTCTCGAAAAATTAGCCACTAGCACCGCACATAAAATTTGGCGAAGTTTGTTCGATTTTGGTTCAGTTACAGCCGCTATTTTCTCGATTATGCTTATCCTGAAACTAGTGAAATTCGTATTCGACATGATCTTTCACGGATACGCGTTATACTCCATATATGGATGCAGCATCCTATTGGTAACCATGATATGGGATACCTTAGCTAATCTTCTACTTCATCGTCATCACCATCACAAAAGAATTTACGACGAGGAAGGCCAACTACAACCTACTGCACTAATTCCAAGGCCAAGGTCAACTCTAAGTATATTGGACGAGAGCCACAATTTCAAGACGTCCGCCCCACCGGCCGAAACTACGTATTCCGGCCTGAACAAGCAACTGAAAGATCATCACCTGGAAGACCCAAGGAAAGGTGTCCACGAGTGCGCAACCAGAGAACTATTAATGCGTTACCGAAACCGCGAAGTGCGTGATAACGAGTGATAAACCAGACCGATCGCGAAACTTACGCACACAACTATCATTGTTAATTAGCCATAAGGTATTAGCTAAGTCCATAAGAAATGTAGACGTTAAGCAAGTAGTTCTGCTCTTTATTAGTGAAGCGCAGTCAGTTAATCATAACTTTTTTTTATATATACCTTTTTTTTTTCATACATATATGTATACCCTAGAGGTAAACCGGTAGTAACCTACCACGCCTTTGTCCCTCTACGGGACACATCTAATAATATTATATAAGTATTAATTACAGATCAAGGTCGCAAATTTATTCTTCTCGATGGAATTACAATCATAATATCTGATAAGGATAAAATTCCAATAGCGAAATAATTAGTTTATATCTGGCAGCAGAACGGCGATTAAGGAACCAGGACTTATATAAGATCTTCTTTTTTTTTGGGCTATAAGCAACTAGGTTGGGAGGCGTCCCACCCAGATGGTGTAAAACGAGGATCGTTAATCACCGTTCGGCTGCACCAGACATTCATTTTATTTTTTTTGTATCGAATAATTAATAAAGCATATAGGCCGTACTGGCAGAAATCATTGTACTTAACAATAAGTTGAAAATATTGTAAAACATCGCATCTCAGGTTCAATCACCTTAAGTTAAAGATAAATGGAGCCATTAATTATCTAGCTTATATAGAGTCACTACTTAGAAATTGGGAACTCGCAGGGCTCCCTCGAAGCAATGCAAGTTTCTCGGGCTGGGAGGTGTAACGTCCTAGCCAATTGGGGTTGGGAACCCTTAGTTTAAATCCTACTGAATCAAAGTTTAGCCGCACTCTTTAATTTTTTTTTTTTTTTTGATTATTTCCTATCGGTAAATTAAATTCACCGATATCTTAGTTAAACTCCAGCTAATCAAATCATGGAGAATTCCGCTGCTTCGTTGGCGGTTATCGACAAAAGAGTAACGGAAATCTCTACAGATAAGACGGCTCCCAGAAGGCGACGCGGACCGAGTTAGCCGAAAACCTTGCGTCAGCGTGTGACTCGGACCCCGACGACTCTCTCGCGAGTAACCTGAGATGCATAATGGCGTCAAAACGCTGATAGTAATATTAATGAGAGTAGAGTCAAGTCAGTACCCACCGGGACTTACCGAGCAACGGACGTATGACTTGCCTCCTCTCCCACATCCTTTATAATAAAACCGAACCTATTTGTCTGAACCGACATCTCCAAATTTATAAAGCCAATCCCTGAGAGCGCTTCCGCCGTTCCACCCCAGGGTGTGAGCGCAGAAAGACGTACCGACTTCCCTCCTCCGAACCTAGTGCCTACGGGCCGTTTTCGCGGTACTGGCTCATGCCTAGGGGAAGACGTTCACGTCGAGCAGGTCACGTAGTACAAGCTGCTCGAGCTCGACGCTCTTTAAACTCGGCTCTTAACCGGACGCCCGCGAATGAAGTAAAAGCCAACGTGGAGTTGAGGGCCCAATCATCCGAGACTCAGGAATCGGTAATCGTCAGCCCAGGCCAACCAGACCATCGCCCAGCGTATTGGACAAGAATCGACAGAAACTGCATGCTCGAGGAGGGCGAGCACAAGAGGCTCTGTTTTGGATATTATTCTGAAGAATATTTTACTATCCATAAAGGGGAGATCGTAAGTGAGACCCTCTGAGGATATAAGGTAAGAAAGTGATAAATAGGTAGAGAGCTCGCCTGTGCGGGAGAATCAGGAGTCTATCGACCACCTAACACCACCCACCTGGATAACTTAATTATGACCGCCCCACCAAAATTCAAGGACGTTACATAATAATAATAATAATAATAATAATAATAATAATAATAATAATAATAATAATAATAATAATAAGCGATGCTTGCTACGTGGCCTCCAAGCGGCGCATCGCGGGAAACGCAGACCATAACATCAGGTCTGTAGGCGAACGACGTAGCCCGTGCAGTGGGCCAACTACCCACTGCATGGAAATAACTGAGTTACCACAAGATACCAACTCAGAAGTGCTCCCCACAACCGGTCCTTTTCGGATGAGGACCATTCATCAGGTGGGAGGAGCACGCCGGACCCGATGAATGATGACGACCCTGGCGCCTTAAGGACTTACTTTAAGTGGACGGAGGAACTGAGAGTCGATCTCTTGGTGTGCTACCAACGTAGCGAGCCGGGGGTGAGCGGCTATATGGCCCGGATGCACACTCTTTGGAGTGATATGCATCCGGAGCTAGCGCATTTTACGCCCAAACACCTGCGTAATTATGCCGCTCATCTTCGGCGAAATAGAAGATCGCTTGTGCCGGACAGAAGGCAGTCTAATAGACTTTCCTTTCCGGCGCAACTACACCAAGAGCGACGCCGTTCCTCCTTGGACAACAACAATCCCTTTGTAGGACGGCAAGTAAGTATATCTAAAAAGATAACTTACTCCCAACAACAGCTTGACGCGGTAAACGAAGATCTCCGTGCAAACATCCTGGAGGATTCCACCCTGCTCACTGTGAGCCAGGTTGTGTATGGTGCAGCAGTTTCGGCTTTTCCGAGAGAGAGACAATGTCTCTCGATCGAGGCAAGGTTGAAACAGCGCATCTCACAACTTGGCTCCAAAATTGACAGATCCCGGAAACATGTCTCCTGCATTCAGTGTGTGATTGAGTTCGAAACAACTCAAAAAGCATACACGCCCCGAATTCGACGCATTGTTGCTGAACTTCGGTGGCGTCATCTCACACTGAACAAGAGTACTCTTCTTGTCATCAAAGAAGAGTCTCTTAATAAATTGCGGGCTCTAGTGACTGCCAAAAAGTCACTAGAGAAAAGGCTGAAGCGGTTGGTCGACAACTCGTTGTTTCGATCCAGCCCTTCACGGTTCCTGACAGCAAAGACCGATGTTACTGGGACTTATCCAACACCTGAGCGGGTGGAAGCTTTTTGGACTGAGTTGTATGGAGATCAACCAAACGTGAACGCCAATACTCCAGCTCTGCACGACTTCAAAGCATTCTGTCGGGAACACCGTCGGCAGAATGCTGATGAAGAGAGCCCTGCAGTCAGTGTGGAAGAGGTTCGTAAAGCCCTGAATGGCAGCAAGAACTGGGCTGCCCCGGGTCCAGATGGCATAAACATCTTCTGGTGGAAGAAATTTTCTTCTACACATGCTCATCTGGCCCGGATTTTTACATCATACATTCAGGGCGACGAACCAATTCCAGACTGGCTGGTAGAAGGGCGAACCGTACTCATCCCTAAAAAGGGTGACTTGTCCGACCCGAAGAACTACAGGTCTATCACTTGCTTGAATGCGGTTTACAAGATCTTTACAAAAATCATAAATAACCGTATCTTGCAGGAGATAGAGCCTGTGTGGCAACAGATATACGAACAACGTGGCAGTAAACAGGGCGTGTCAGGTTGCAAGATCAACTTGTTGGTAGATAGATGCGTCATTCAAGACGCAATCTACTACCAACGCAACCTGTCCATGGCCTGGATTGACTATCGTTAGGCATTTGACTCAACTTCACATGAGTTGATTCTCTATTGATGCTCAAATGCCTCGGAATCAATCGCCAAACAGTGGGATGCATACAACGTACGATGCAGCTCTGGCGAACGCGTTTTCACATAGGAAGTGGAAATGCATTGCACGTAACCGGAGCTGTTCAGTACAAGAGAGGCGTCTTTCAGGGAGATTCTCTGAGCCCTCTGTTGTTTTGCATCTCACTGCTGCCAATATCTGTTGCCCTCCGACAAACTCGTTGCTACTCTGCGGGGCCGCCGAGTGATCTAGTATACTCGATCACTCACCAACTGTTTATGGATGATCTAAAGATATACAGTGCCAACAAAGATCATCTACAAACGGCCCTCAACATCGTAGCAGAGTACACACGAGATGTCGGAATATCTTTTGGGTTGGACAAGTGTGCGGTCGTACACCTGGCGAAGGGTAAGTGCTCTGATACGGGTGGAGATGTCGAATTAGTGGATGGGGGCGTCTTAAGAGAATTAGACGCCGGAGAGTTGTACAGATATCTAGGGATTGAAGAGCGGCGAATGCATGCCGTCTCTGAAGTCCGAACAACTCTACGCAGCGAGTATGTTAGGAGACTCCGGAAAATCTGGTCATCAGAACTTTCCGGCAAGAACAAAGTCTCAGCTACTAACATGCTCGCTGTCCCGGTCCTACTTTACTCTTTTGGGGTCCTGAAATGGCCTCGAAATGAGTTGAAAGATCTCGACATCAAAACCCGTAAAGTCATCAATATGAATCAGAGCATGCACCCTAACTCATCTGTCGCCAGGATGTATCTCTCCCGGAACATCGGAGGGAGAGGATTGCAGAGCTTGGAGCGGCTTCACGATCGTTTGGTTCTGGGTTTAACATACGAGGTTGCCAATTTCACAGCAGACGAGGACGACTTCCTGATGCAATTTGTTCATAGTCATGAAAATGCGCGGAAGGGATCGTTCTTGTATAAGGCAGCAATCTACGCGGCAAATACCTTAGGTCTCGGAGAAATAAACGCTCTCATTGAACTCCCGAAAAAGGAGTTCAAGAGCGTCGTCAGGATAGCCGAGGAGAAAAAACTCCTCGGTGAACACATGGACAAGTCTATGCACAGCGTGTATTTCAAACACGTCCGTGACCATGGCTTGTCCACCCAGCTGACATTCTCCTTCTTGAAGTCAGCTGGCCTGATGTCCGAGACCGAAGGGTTTATATTTGCCTGCCATGATGGTGTTATCAACACTCTCGAATACCGTAGCAAGGTGATCCAGGCGCAGCTTCCGGACACGTCCTGTCGGACGTGTAAACAACATCCAGAGACGCTGATGCACCTTTTGTCGGCATGTCCTGTGCTTGCAAGAGGTGCCTACATACAGCGTCACAATGCTGCCCTGCGAGTACTCTATTATCATTTCAGATATAGCTACGGTATCGATGAGACACCAGTGCTGCCTTATCTGCCAGGAGATATTTCGCAGGTTGTTGAGAATGACAGTTCCAAAATTTATTGGCACATACCATTCGCAACAACCCGGCGGATTGACCACAACCTGATATTGTGCTCTTCGACAAGGCTACTCGTGACATTTATGTCATTGAGTTTTCGGCCCCAGCCGAATACAATATCTCGGCCAAAGAAGAGCACAAACACCAGATATATCAGGATCTCCTGTTTGAAATTGGCAAACTCTACCCAGGTTACCGTGTCAAGCTCGTCGTTTTGGTTGTCGGCGTCCTTGGAGGGATGGAACAGTCTTTTGTGTCTTCACTTGCGAAGATACCGGCTTGCAGTTCAGCAGCCGTGTCTCTAGCAGTGCGGATGCAAAAGGCTGTCATTTTGGGATCCCTGCGTCTACTTAGGCAAATGAATTTGGCCTGCTGCACTCACTAACCGCCTTGTTGTGCGGAGTGGTGCAGCAGTAATGGATGGCGCTCAGGCTGGGCCCTCGGAGAGTCGGACTCCGGGGAAAACCCCCCTGAGCAATTAATAACAAATAATAATAATAAATAGTATTATATGTATCATTTTATTTTAAAATATAAATTCCCTGCTACTTCCAGTCAATATCGTAAGTATAAAGATCCATGTGCGTACGACGTTTTACGTATATGAAATTTGAATTTCCCGAGATTTGTGGCACTCTGTATAAACACATACAGAGCCGTATCGTTTGGTTGCTGTATATTTAGCCATATCGAAACTTTATTATTCTCGCTTATAACTGAAATTATTTTTATAAACATATTCAAATATTTGCATAAGAATTGAATAATGCAACTATTATATCTCTGGCTACATATTATAACGGATTAATAAAAGATTAAATGAAAAAATTAGAATTACAGTGAAAATAGAAACGAAATTATAATAATTTATGGACGCACAGATATAAAATGTACGGCCCTGGTTTAAACCAAGGCTCTCCAGTGAATGATTTGATAACGTAGGTAGTGACATCTGAAAGAGACTAAAAATATCACACTGATTTTTAGAACTCACTAAAGTTAGCAACCCAGAGTTTTTTTTTTTTTAATTTTTAAACTTTTTTTTATTACATCGTTAGTTCGTCGTTTATTCTTCATTATTCACGATTCACATTTGTTTGTTCTCTATTTATTTATTTGAAAAAATTTACGAATGATATGCCTTTAAGTTAGCCCCCTTTCGCATTTTTTAATATTTTGGTAGCAATACGGGTCATTAAACCTGTGTTTTTAATTGCTCATATGTATAAAACATTTTTTCCTACTTCACAGTGTTTATTTGTTGTTTAAGTAAAATTTTTAATTAGCTGAATATTTGTATTCAAAATATTTGCACTGCGCATGCGTCAACATTACGTTTAGACTTTTAGCTCGGTCTTTTGAATATTATAATGACAGTGATTAGAGTACGTATATTATTGTTGTATTTCATTATAGTAGAAATTACAGGACGAAAAGGCAACGTGTAGTTTTTAATAATTTTATAAAAAGTTTTATTTTAATAAAGTATTAAAAATTTATTGTTATTTGTTATTTCGTTTTTATTTTGATACTAGTTCGTATTATTCATGGGAATAGAACATATGAGTATGAAAAAAAATATACATGCATTGACTCAAAGTTGATTCTATATTTTTTAAGAAATTCAAAATGAAATAGATATTTATTAGTTATTTATTTATTTACTTAATGATATTGAAATTGGCTGACGTCAAACAATTTTTTTATAATTATTTAAATTAATTGAAAATTGATTCTTAAAAGATTACAGTTGTAGATTTTTTAATTTTTACACGTTAGATGTGCTTGTCACTATAATTTTCAAAAGACCGCGCTAAAAGTCTATATATGTAAAAATGACGCATGCGCAGTGCGAATATTTAGAATACATACATTCAGCTAATTACAAATGTTGATTAAACAACAAATAAACAATGTAAAGTAGAAACAAATGTTTAATATACATGAACAATCAAAAATAGAGGTTTAATGACCCAAATTGCTACCAAAATATAAAAAAATGCGATAGAGGAGCTGACTTAAAAGTACATTATTAATAAATTTTCTTTAAAATGAATAAATGGAGAACTAACAAATGTTGATATCAAACAATAAAGAACAAACGATGAGCTAACGACGTGATAAAAATGAAAATCAAAAATTAATAAAAAAAACTCTGGGGTGCTAACTTTAGTGAGCTATCCCGTTGAATCTACAGTTTATGTAGAAAGAATTCTAGTGCACCCTGGCGAGTGTAGGTCCAAGCTGCGAAGTATCTTTTTTTAACTGTAGTTTCCCATCTATCGGAGAATTACTATGCGTTTCTCGAGTTATTTAGTCTGTGGCAGATCACTTTGCCCATCGAAAAAAAGTCAGGATCGAAATTTTTGCGTTGCTATAGTTTGTGCTGATTAAATTTAATAATATTGAGCAGATTAATTGTTATAATTAGATATAATCAATTAATATCAGGAAAATAAGGTATGAACTACCGTTATAATACAAATTTAAGAAAAAAAAGGACCGTAGATCAAAAAATAAATTTGCAACCTCTAAAAAACGTGATGCTTACAGTAAATACAGCCGGTAGTCTGGCGCTCCGTTTACAACGGAATTTTTGAACGGAACTTGGCGCCAGATTCTACCGAATCTGTTAATAAATCGACAAGCAGTAAGTTCATCTATCTGTTCTAAATATTCATCAGTCTCGAACGAAGGCGTGGTAAGTTCGTACCTCAAAAACGTCCCACATAAATAGTTAAAACAACGAAATTAAAACCTCCGTTGCGTATTCTTTAAAACGTTTGTCCAAACCTCCACCGTTTACGCTACCGCTCTAAAAGCGCCTTTAGACATGACAAGAACATATTTTTCTAAACCACTCATTGCTTATTATAATGTACGATGCAATTAATGTTTTAGACGTATTTAAAATGAAATCATCTTCATCTTTCGATTATTGAATTAAAGGCGACGACCAGGGTGAAATATAACCAATAAAATTATGTTAACACGTGATTCATGGATGGAATATAACTTTCTATCTACAGTGAGTGTGCTCTTTGGAAAATAAATACGTCCGCACATGCGTAGTTAAATATCCGCGCACAGCTGTAGAAACATCTTTCGGACAGTATGAGTGTTCAGTTATGTACTTTAGTTTTTTATAAGTTAAGAGAAAATTGTAATGTATTTTTAAGTTTACTCATGTTTTCTAAAATATTTCGACAGACTTTCACAAAGACGTCATAAAACTTAAAATTCGGAAATTTATGATAGTCCAACTCAAGTAATTCCTATTGTAAATCAATCCCTTTAATGACTGAGACTAACCTTCGACACAAACGGACAAAATTTTACAACCCATCTGATTATCAGATGGTTACCAGACTATTTTCCAACTTAGCAAACCTTTCCACGCTTCGTTTAAACAACCCTCCGTTAAATAAATAATACCCTTTCCAGGATCCTCTCATTTAACAACAATTCCCCAACCCTAGTTATTTTCCACCAACTAAAAGCTAAAATACCCTTCCCAAAATTGCACTCCTTCACTGACGATAGTTAGACGAAAAATCGAATGACAGTTACCATTGAACACGCTTGCCGAGCGCTTCAGTTACCATTGAACATGCTCGCCGAGCGCTTCAGTTACCTTTGAACACGTTCGCCGAGCGCTTCAGTTACCATGAGCACGCTCGCCGAGCGCCTCAGTTACCAAAAAACCATTGAGCACGCTCGCCGAGCGTCTCAGTTACCAAAATACCATTGACCACGCTCACCGAGCGCCTTGATTACTGACAAACTTATGACCAAGCTCGCCGAGCATCTTATACCTGACCTTTACCGACTTATGTACCTATTAAGTGAATGTAAAGGAATCGTCAGTAATCAATAAAGTAAAACCATAAAACGAAATATTTGTGATCTTTTAATTAAAATCACAAAATTCTTGTCAAGTTAATACCATATTAATCTGCAAGAAAACAATAAGAATGAATAAAAAAAAAAAAAAAAAAAAAAGTATTTTTCCTCATTCAAATTCTACAGTAGTCATTACTGTTCAAAAATTACTTCGAAATATTCGTTATTTTATTTCGACAGTTGAATTGATTGTTTCAGCAAGTAATTGTGTAAAAATGGACAATTTTATCGATTGTTGCCCAAAAACCATTCTTAAGAAAAAAACGAGTATTTGACTTCATATTTATTTAAGAAAAAATGATAACATTACTTGAATAATTGATTGTCGTACAATAAATTTTATAATAAATATATAGAGTTTTTATATATATATATATATATATATATATATATATATATATATATATATATATATATATATATATATATATATATATATATATTAGGTGCTTTTTTTTGCGACTTTTTTTTCGCTCCCATCCCGAAATTTTGTTGGAAATACACCAAAAAAATTTGGTGAGTGTTTGAGCCCTTAATATTAATATTAAGTACTCCTACACAGTGTGTGAAGATTTCCCATTTTAAATATACGAGAACTTTCATTTTTTTTTTTAAATTTCTACAGCTCAGTGGCATTTCATAGTATCGCTTTGACCATGGACGGGTTTTTTTCAGAATTGAATGCTCTACAAAAGTGTCCATTGTCGCGAAGTCGTAACTCATACTGGTGGGGTAGTACGGACCGCCAAACCGAATTTTTCATAGAATTCTTGTTTTTTCACTCATTATCTCATAAACAACAAGACATACAGAAAAAATGTAAATGATAATTTTGTAGGAAATACAATTCTCTACAAAAAAGGTCCTTACCACCAAATCACTAAGATCGATATTTTCTGAGATATTAGTCATTGAAGTTTACGTAGCATTGAATTTCCACAAATTGTTGAATCCAATCTTAAAAAATATTGATTTTTTTATTCGTATCATAATTATAATTAGTAATTATTTATTGATTAAGTTGCAAATTCAACGAAAAAAATTTTTAATTGTATTTTTCTGTTTTTTTATTTGTAAATAAATTACTAAGATATCAGGTCTATGTAACTTTGAACTCAACTACATGTATGATCAAATACGATAAATTAAATATTTTACACCATTTTCTTTATGCTGTAAGTTGATTTAGTACACAGTTTATGTTGCGAACGGTGATGCTGTACTGTTTGAAAAACTTTTTGTCGTTCATCTTCATTGCGGGTGAAAGCTTCATTGAATCTTTGAGTCAGAGCTACTCCTCGCTCAGCAGTATCATTTACAACTTTTAACTTTTTGAATGTTTCAGAACATTTTTGGTACTCAAAATTTGATTCCCATGAATGAAATTAAGAATTTAAAAATTCATATGAAAGGTTAAACTGTTTAAACATGAAAACTGAATTTGGTGTCACAAAATCACTGATGTTTTTTTCCCTGAGTGAAGTAATTGTTTTGTAAGGCTCTGAGTAATGCTTATTCGATTGCTTTACAGCGGGAATACCATTAATTTTTTTCGCAATTTTCAATTTTTCTTCTGGTAATACTGTATTATCAAACAGCGCCAAGCAAGCAAGTTGTTCATGCAAATACCATAGATGTTTAGATAATTTTTCAAGAGCTGCATTAGCGATTTCCGGATGAATTTTTCGATGTTCGATAAGATCTTTTACTAATTGTAAGTCTGAGTTTGGGGCTTTTATCGCATATGGAGCAGTAAACCATATTTTCACGTAAAATAATACAACAAAAACACAAATTTTTCGCAAAGCATTTGTTTCTTTCGCTGGTACTTTAAACTGCTTACGAAATAAATATATCTTGAAACAATAAAGAGCTTTTGAAAGCCATCTTGCATAGTGACAAGCGTCAGGGGCTTTAAATTGAACTTTATCACCTCCACCACCTAAAAAGATACTGCTTAGTTCCAGTAATTCTTTATAGTCGTCTCTTTCAATCTGTTTTGATTGAAATGGTTGATAAAAATATACACTAGTCACAAAAATTATGGGACATAAAAAAATTCTAAATTTTTGGGTATTTTTCAACGAGCTGTAACTCCCAATAAAATGATCGCAAAGCAAAAACAGAAAACAAGCAAATAGTTGCTCTAAGTGTCTAGTTTTCAGATACGATCATGACAATTTTTTATCACGTTTAAGTCTGAAGAAATCCTAAGGAAACTATAAAAAAAAAAATTTTCCAAATTTTTTCTTGTCTAAAAAAAGGTCTACGGGCTTCAAAAATGTTTTTTCATTCTTTTACTCAAAAGCTCTTTTAGAAAATTTATTGCCCGTTTATTTGACAGAATCAAAAAGCCTGTGAGATGATTTGCCGCGGAGTTATCGTCATCAAAGCAAAAAAGTTCTTTTTACTTTTGATAAACAATAACTCTGGGAATAATGATCGTATGTGAAATTAAAAAGGGTTTTGAAAACTACACGATATTTTCTATGAGATACAGTGAATTGTTTTTGACGAGAAAATTTTTTCTGAATCGAAAATTTTGACTGAAAAAAAGACAAAAATTTGCATAATTAAAGATATTTGGATAACTCGGTATAACTTTGGATAAAATGGATGAACGAAAAATTTCATGGGTAATTTTTTAACCTTAAATTATCTCCTAAAATCCCTGGAAAATTCAAAGTGCTGCGATTTTTTGTTCCATAGTGACCCGAAGCTTCAAATTTTTTGTTTTCGCAAAAATCGCCATTGTGAGCAATTTCTCAATTTTTATTTATTTTCTTGAAATTTTTGTTTTTTTTTTTCAAATTTCTAAAAAAATCAATCTTTTTGATCGAAAAAATAAAGATTCTTAAGAAAAAAAATTTTTTTTCATTGAGATTTGGAATTTCAATTAAAAAAATTTTTTTTTTTGTCAAAAGTCATTCTCTGAATCTCATAGAAAATATCGTGTAGTTTTTAAAACTCTCCTTCAATTTCTCATACGACCATTATTCACAGAGTTATTAATTGTCAAAGTTAAAAAGAACTTCTTTGATTTGATTGACGATAACTCCGCGGCAAATCATCGCACAGGCTTTCTAATTCTGTCAAATAAAAGGACATTAAATTTTTTGCAAGCGTTTTTGAGTGAAAGAATGGAAAAACATTTTTGAAGCCCGTAGACCTTTTTTTAGACAAGAAAAAATTTGGAAAATTTTTTTTCGTGTAGTTTCCTCAGCATTTCTCCAGACTCAAACGTGATAAAAAAATTGTCATGGTCGTATCTAAAAACTAGACACTTAGAGCTACTATTTGCTTTTTTTTGTTTTTGCTCTACAATCATTCTATTCGAAGTTACAGCTCGTTGAAAAACACCCAAAAATTTAGACTTCTTATTATATTCTTTAATTATTATGACTAGCGTAGGTTTGAAAAGGTAATTTAACAATCTGACAATTTACCTGTGTTTGAAGCAGTCGTATCGAAACACATTCCTTTAATATTATCGCAAATATTGCGTGTCGTCAGAGCCTGAAATACGGCTGAAGCTTGACTTATACCTGTGCCGTCAGAAAGCAACGGAGCTTCTAAAAATTTTTCGCCACTTATTCCTGAAATGTGTATCGAGAGCCGTTCGGCTATTGATGTTCCTTGTCCTGTAGGTAGCATTTTTCCATCCCAATGAACTACGCAAGATTCGTCTATTTCTTCTTTTTTAATTGCATCGAAATTTCTTCTCTCTTAGAAATACGTGCATTGCGAATAGAAGAATAACTCACATTATATTTATCAATATCTAATCCCAGACTTTCTATAACAGCTGCAATGATAAACATTGCATCTCTATCACGAGTTCCAGTGCGATCTAAAGCTGATACTGGAGTTAAAATATTGATTTTTTTCTTTTTACGAGGTACAGGGAGTTCATTCTCAAAATCAGAATATGTTCGTTTCAACCCACTGGAATTTGAAGATAGACTACAAAAACTTGCTGGCATCGAATGTTGCGATAATTTCATGCCTAAAACAATTTTTTCAGAATTAAATAAATAAACCCAATCGATTAAAACATTTTTCAAATTTTATATTCAGCTTCTGTTATTCAAAAACAAAGATATTCTTTGAATTGAGTTTCCGTCAATTTTCCCCAATAAAAAGAAGATAAAATGATATGTATTTTAAATTTATTGGTTACAGTGACTTCAATTTTTTAATAGCGTGGGGATTTTCGACTGCAAAAAAATCGAAAACAAATTTTTTGAAGTTATACTTCTTTTGGCGCGTTAGATTAAATTAAATAAATTTTGATTTATCTCACTTATTCAGATTTACTTGATAGAAATTTTACCAAAAATGATAGACTAATAATTAGAAAAAAAAGTTATGAATCTAGAAACAAATTTTAAAATATTGAAAAATTATATAGAATTCAATTTTCAGAAAATGAGGTTAAGAAAATTAGAATTTTAATGCGAATTAAATTTTACAAGTAAGTAGAAAAAATATGAGTCTAAATTATAAGAAATTGTTTTCGATTATTAAAAAATGATTGATTGTTGAGCTTGATAATTTATAGTTGTATGTGAGAAGAAACTAACCAAATTCGTCTGTATTATTCTCATTATCTTCATTTGCTATCTCCTGTTCAGTATCAGATTTATTCTGAAAAGTATCCACCGGCAAGAAAGTAGTAACGGGCGAGTGAAGATTGCTTTTTCCCTTTTGACACTCATTCAGAAATTGTTGCTGCTCTTTTGGCAAATTCTTAACCATTGTGGAATTGGAAATATCGAACAATTTATCTAGTTTTTGGTTAAACATTTCAACATTCTGTTTTTGTGCTTTCGATCTTTTTTCCCTCTTATGATGTGTCTTCACTTTTATATATTCGGCATAAAATTTTTCCAACTTCGCAAGACTGTGCTGAGGACGTATAGTTGGAATCTTGAAACTAGCCCAAATAGTATTAGTATCGTTAATAACACTAGTAGCACTATTTCGAATAGTTAATTTTAAAGACTGATGTTTATACATAAACAAATTCAGTAAGTCACGATACGAAGGCAGCTTATTATTATTTATTTGGCTTCTTTCAAATCCAATTAAATAATTCCAAGTTTTATTACCAATTTTTTCACTCATTTTAATGATTGTTAAAGTCGATCTAACCTCAAATTTAACAAAGTATACATACAACGGCGTCACACTGGTCAATGCACACTAAGCTTTGTTCTTACTCTCGCGGGATTAGTACGCGAAAACAAAGAAAGCGCTGCAATTAAAGGGGAAATTTGTTGAACGCATTCAAGGTCAAGTGAAAGCTCAGTAGTACTACTAGAGCAATAAAAATAAACCGCAATTAATCAGTATCACAATACACAGCAATAAAGAAACATCCCATATTCTTCGTAATGATCATACACAATATATTTTTAGCTAGAATTTCATTAGAATTGAATTATTAAATAATAAATTCAAATATTATGGTGTGATTTAAATGAGAAATTTATTTAAAAATAAAAAAACTTCAGAAAAATACAATTAAAAATTTTTTTCGTTGAATTTGCAACTTAATCAATAAGTAATTACTAATTATAATTATGATACGAATAAAAAAATCAATATTTTTTAAGATTTGATTGAACAATTTGTGGAAATTCAATGCTACGTAAACTTTAATGACTAATATCTTTATGACTAATAACTTTAATATCTCAGAAAATATCGATCTTAGTGATTTGGTGGTAAGGACCTTTTTTATAGAGAATTGAATTTCCTACAAAATTATCATTTACATTTTTTCTGTATGTCTTGTTGTTTATGAGATAATGAGTGAAAAAACAAGAATTCTATGAAAAATTCGGTTTGGCGGTCCGTACTACCCCACCAGTATGAGTAACGACTTCGCGACAATGGACACTTTTGTAGAGCATTCAATTCTAAAAAAAATCCGTCCATATTCAAAGCGATGCTATGAAATGCCACTGAGCTATAGAAATTAAAAAAAAAAAAAAATGAAAGTTCTCGTATATTTCAAATGGGAAATCTTCACACGCTGTGTAGGAGTACTTAATATTAATATTAAGGGCTTAAACTTTCAGGGAATTTTTTTGGGTGTATTTCCAATAAAATTTCGGGATGGGAGCGAAAAAAAAATAGTCGCAAAAAAGAAAGCACCCTTATATATATATATATATATATATATATATATATATATATATATTGTGACGTGGGAATTTTCCCCATCGATATTTAATAAAAGAGATTATTTTTTTTACGTATTAATTGGTCTATAAAGTTGGCTATGCTGATGGACTGCTGAGATTCGACGCGCCTGTGTCGCCCCAAGTGGTTTCCGGTCAGAATGCGAAGCTCGAAGTAATTAAAAATTAAGCCGAACCGCGCCAAATTATCAAAATGAGTATGGATGGATGCGTCCGAAACGAATTTACTTGTAATTAAGAATGTGTGTGATAGAGAGAGCGAATGACAAAAGCGACCGGGCGAACCCGCAGTTCAGTTCGCAATCAACGACCGAGGAGACATCTGGAAGCGACAAAGATCAACGAGGCAAACCCGAAACCGGAATCGAATCGGAATTGACGAATAATAGTACGAGGAAGCAACGGGAGCACGCCAGGGCTCCATCTGAACGCCGACTGGCACACTGAATTGGGAATCGACCAACCATCGACTATGGAAACTTATCCCAAAACGGCTGATTGGACGCGCAGCTTTGTAGCTGCGCTAGCGAAACCACCACATGTTGCTGGAAAAAACGGAAAAGCCAGCAATTCTGATCCGGACCCCGAAAAAGCCACTGTCGAACCGCTGTCAATTTGTTATCACGATCCGAAATAATATTAAACGATTAAGTATTTTTTTTTGTACAAAATTCAGCCGCTCCTTGGTGAATTGATTGAATTGACGATTTTGTTAATTGTGTGAGTTGATCGAGTCGAAGCTAGAAATTCGCTCGGGAATTATTGTAATTGTCAACCGACAAAAGTCGAGAATTCGACACACGTTTTGGTCATTTCAACAACGGAAATTCCGGGAGGCCATCGCCGAGAACCTCTGCCGCCGTCAGCAACGTCGTGACCTTCTGCCTGGATTCACACCTTCACCGAGAAGTCGATTGGACTGGGGTAATTGCGGTCGCAGTTATTATACACCTGGTTGACTTCACCGCGGTCCACGATTAAGTAGAAAGTTATGATTTGTAATTAATCAATTACTTTTTTATTGTTATCGAAAAATCAGATAATTACGAATTTTGTAATTAAGTCAAAAGGTAGAATTTTACCGAAATTCAGCAATTGCGTTGTTGAATTCCGGCTTCGGGGTGACGTCAGCCAGGTATTCGGTGCCAAAAATATTTAATCCGTTGTAAGGAATGTTGTGTACAGTGTCAATTTAATTGACCAAAGTTTGAGATTGCATGCCGAATAAAATTGGCGCGAACCCAGGGCCATCTACGAGCGTAACTAGGAACCATACCTCGAGCTTTGTCCCGCGTATTGCCCGGCGGGTAATAATAGTTACCGACAGTTCACTTACCCGCCGCGGCGGATAATTGATCGATCGCTTGTAACATCGAACCAGTATACGACAAATCGATGCTATTGATAAATACGAAATTGGTTGTTAGGAAAGAAATACGAAACAGTACATTTTTTTTTTGTTGTAGATTTTTTTTTAATTTAAAAATTTGTTATTACGAAAGAGAGGCTACGACAATTATATTTTTGTAATTTTTTTGAAAACTGAAATTTATTTGTTACGAAGAAAGTGGCGATAATTAATTATATTGATGAAGTCGAAATTTTTGTTGTTAGGAAAATAAACGCGAACTAGAACATTTTTTTTTCCTTCTCTTTGTTATTTTTTTTTGAATTGGTTAATACGAAGCGGCGACATTTAATTTGTTTCGTTGAGAAATTCGAAATTTGTTGTTACGATACAATAAGCGAAACGATTATTTTTTTGGTTTTTTTGTTGTTAGTTTTTTTTACTTGTTGGCGATAATAAAGCGAATGCAATTAATTTCCTTAATTTGAAATTTTGTTTGTTAAACGAACAAAGAATAACTCATTATTTGTAATTTCGATCATATTCAGATTCTCTTTTTTTTAATTGAATAGTCCCTGCGCATTACTTGTTTCTTTGAGCTGTCTCTAGTTTTCTATTCTCTTGTGGTAAAAATATTCCGCCTCGATAGCGTAGGGCGACACAGGCGCGTCGAATCTCCGCATTCCGTCAGCTTGGCCAATATTCTAGACTAATTACTACTTAAAAAAAAATAATCTCGAATATGAAATTTTAGTGGGAAAATTTTCCGACGTCACAATATATATATATATATATATATATATATATATATATATATATATATATATATATATATATATATATATATATATTAGTGTGAGCCAAAAAGACTAACCTGTCGATTTTATGAGTTAAAATGAACCAATATATCGAAAAAAAAATTCTGCTGCAAGGAGAGATTTTTAGCTTAATTTTGAAACGTGTCGGTGAGCATTCAAAGTTTCCCATTTAAATAACACGTAAAAAAATCTTTTTTCATTAAAAATAATGTAACTTTTGAACCATTTGAGTTAAAAATTTTGTGATGGCAGATTCTTGAAGGGCATTAAATTTCCTACAAAGTCATACGTGGTTCCATTTTTTAGAGACAAAAATTCATATATTTACTGGCCATGAAAATTAAACTAAAAAATCAAAACAATTATTGTCAGAAATCTTGTTATTCAAGGAAATAAATTACTTTGAAATGAGATAAGTAGGGGGGTGGAGACAGGGCGCTCAATCCTTATTCTTTATGATGTACAGCTTCTCAGGGAATTCAATAGTGGTTCCGTCTTACGATATTTCCGTTAAAGTATTGGTATAGTTTTATAATACTTCCAACAAACATTGTTATGGAGAAATTATTTCTTCAAGTGTTTTGATTGCTCAGTTTTAATATACAATTCAACTTTGACATTCATTTACGTGAATCAGTTTTATTCGAGTAGTTATTATTACGATCATTTTCTAGTATATCTATCGAATATTCACAATTACACAATACAATTTCTTCATAACTTATTTGTTTTAAAAATAAATTTTCGTGACTTATTTTTGAATAATTAAAGCTGTTATGTCCGAAAAATATAATCTTAGAATTTGGTAGCTGGACTATCGGAGGTTCGGATAACAGATGAATTTCCCTAACGAAAGGATCGTTAGGTTTTTAATTTATGGGTTCGCGAAGGTGAAAACCCCGGAGAGGGCCCCTTGGAATAGACAATCGACCTCGGAAATAGTGATAATATCCTCCACTTACTATTACGAATTGAATGATGATTCGTCCTTCGATTGGACTTTATACCTTTGACTTCCGCTACTTGGCTTCTCCCTTCCTCCTTCTGACTGGAGATTGAAGATCGAAAGTTGAAGGATGAATAGCTTCTTAATTTATAAATGATGGGACACTTCGATTCGGGTTTTTAGTTTATATATTCTGATTAACTGGCCCTATGGGCAAACACGTCTTAATTTACACTTATCACTTATTAACTAATAACAATATAACGTTGTATTGAAAGTATATGAGTTCGTAACCGGAGTAACGACTCCGGCAAACAAAAGTTCGCCGATTATAAATTCACAGAAGAAGAAAATAATTTGAGAGTGGTACCAGGTCACTGGAACTGCGGGAATCTCGATTATCGTCAAAACGAATCGTGGCTCGAAGAATCACTATCACAGAACTCAGAAATACCGTTAAGGAAATCGAAATGAATAATTAGGGAAAGGATGACTAATTAATTTAATAATTGAAGTCTGCCTATACGTGTCGGGGTATAGGACTCACCCGGGCTTTAAGGCAGAACTGTTACCTTGTAAAATAAGCTCGTGAATTATGGTGTTCGCGGTTTTTATCACCTCGGTCGCGATTTGAAAGAGGGGCTACTAATTAAACAATTGGTTCTTTTGATGAGGTGACAATGCGCGATAATGTGTATTCTTCAGCCACGAGTGAGTTGTCGCGCAGTCCCGTTAGTGGTTCCCTAAATATGCAAGCGCTGCACTTTTCGGCGGGAATGGGAGGCCCTGTATTATATACGGTATGCCGGATATAACAAAGCACAGACAATTTCTTCATAACCTATTTGTTTTTAAAAAAAATTCTCTTTACTTATTTTTCAATTATTGACGCAAAAACATCACAAAACAAATATAATTACATTAACAGAAATTATGACGGCAAAAAATTTAATATTTGTAGTTGGTTTTGAAACTAGTCAAATCAGTAGTCGTAAACTTTCAACAAATCGCCAAATTTTAAGTATTTTCTTTTACAAACACAAGTCTCTTAAACTAACTATTGACAACAGTGCTGCAGAAGTTGCAAAAGACTTTGTTGAACGAAGATAAGAAATTCAGACATGCAACTGTAAATTCTGTATTATGTAATATACAAACTCTAGAGCTAGATAAACCAAGTAAGACACTTACGAAGATTAATATATCTCTTTTGTATTAATAATAATGATTTTTTTATCAATTACTTCTAATTTTTAGGTACAAGTCAAAGTACATATTTTCATTCATCATCTGAACACGAGCTTGAAAAACCGATTTCATCATTTTCCGATGATTTAAAACGACACACTTTAGATTTAGAAGATCCTTATTCAGAAAATATTAAAAAACAAAGAAAAATCGACGTCGTAAGTCCTGCAGTAGTGAGCGCTCTTGATCGAACGAATACCAGTAACAGAAACGCAGTATATATTCTTGGTGCAGTCTCTGAGTCTTTAGGGATGCCTATAGAAGACACTAACGTAAGCTACAACACTGTTCGAAGACGTCGACTCGAAGCTAGGCAAGATATTGTAGATGATTTAAGGAATAACATTCAATTTCCTGGAAATCTTATCCTTACTGGGATACAAAATTTCTTCAGGATATTTGTATCTACGATAAAGTTGATAGGCTTGTAAATCTTGTATCTGGCTTGAATTTTGAACAATTACTTGGCATACCGAAAATTGAAAGCGGGACAGAAGAGCATCAAGCTATGTCGATAATTGACCTATTGGACAGATGGGGAATTACGAACTGCATCAAAGGCTTATGTTTCGATACCATGGCTTCCAATTCAGGTTAACTAAACTTCAGTCAACGTTTGACAAATCTTCTCTTTTAATTCATTGTGTTTACTATTGTAGGGCCATGCAGTGGTGCATGTGTGTTGTTAGAGCGTATTTAAAAAAAAAATTTCTTTATTTCGCTTGCCGACATCACATGTATGAGTTAGTTCTTTAAAAAGCATGCCAAACTTGTTTACCGGCAATGTCAGGTCCAAATGTATCGACATTTGAAAGATTTCGGCAATCTTGGAAGAATATTGATACTAATGATTACATAACGGGGTTAGATAATGCAATAATTCGCAATAAAATAATGAACGACCGAGACAGTATATTAGAATTCATTTCCAAACATTGTGATGTAAGTATTTTTTTTTATTTTTTTATTTAATTTTAGTTAATTCAAGTTCCTATTAATGTAAAAATATAATTATTTTATCATTTCAGGAGCATCATCCACGAGATGATTACAAAGAATTTCTAGAATTGATATACATTTTCTTAGACGGCACTCAAACTAATCCTATCATTATCAAAGCTCCTGGTGCAACTCATCATGCGAGATGGATGTCCAAGGCCATCTATAGCCTTAAAATGTATATTTTCCAAAAACAATTCAATGTTGGTAGCAAATAAGAATTACTTGGCTTAGGTGATGTTTGTGTTTTCATAAGTATCATTTATGTAAAAGCGTGGTTTAAAGTTCCTTGTCCGCTAAGCGCTCCAGCTCAGGACATATAATTCTTGAAAAAGTTAATTAATTATAAAAATATTAATACAAAAATTTCAGATGCAACTGTATCGACATTTTCACGACATTTATGGTATCTGACAGAAAAACTAGCTGCTATGTCATTTTTCGATTCTAGAATTAGTTTAGAAGTTAAAAAGAAAATGGTAAACGTCATCAAAAAAAAAGAGAACAAAATTGATGAAAAAAGAATAACATTTTTTAAAAATCAACTTAACGCGATTTATTCCAAAGACATTAGTGATTTTATCACAAAAAGAACCTTAGAATTTTTCGACTAACTTCAGTTATCGCCAGATTTTTTAGATATTGAGCCCGAGCACTGGATAGAAAATGATTCTTATAAACTGTGCTTCGATACTATTAAGAGCATCAAGTTTATTAATGCGTGTTAATATATATATATATATATATATATATATATATATATATATATATATATATATATATATATATATATATATATATATATATATATATACTTGAAGATCTGTATGATGGTGTAGAATACCAAAAATTGTGTTCGCCTGGTAATATTTTAGAAAAATGGTTTAATTTTTCTCTGACTTTTAATACAGATGGATGACAAATTTCTAATTCATCTAAGATAAGTGCGTGGCCTGTCTACATTGAAATAAATGAACTACCGCCTCATAAGCGGAAAAAATATGTTTTACTTGCCGCTATTTACGTAGGTAATGAGCATCCAAAAATGAGTAACTTAATACGACCATTTACATTACAAATGCAAAAACTTTTTCGCAAAGGCATTACATGGAAACCATCTGCGACAACCGAGGTTACTTCAAAATTTGTAGTCTTAACTAATTCTCCAGATGCTCCTGCCCGTGCAGCAGTACTGTGTATGAAGCAATTTAACAGCTACTATGGTTGTATTAATTGTTACGCTAAAGGAAAACGTATTGGAAGGAGGCTTGTGTATCCATTTAAACAGTCTTATCGCAGATGACGAACAGAAAAAGAACTAAGGGCTGACATGAAGTACGTCGTAAAAACTGGAAAAATAAAACACGGAGTGAAAGGATATTCAGCGTTAACAGCGTTACCTTTATTTAAAATAAGCAAAGGTTCAATAGTGGAAACAATGCACTCAATTTTTTTGAGTGTCGTCAAGCTGCATATAACAATCTTGCTAAAAAA
Organism: Cotesia typhae; assembly: GCF_013202065.1. Taxonomy (NCBI): domain Eukaryota; kingdom Metazoa; phylum Arthropoda; class Insecta; order Hymenoptera; family Braconidae; genus Cotesia; species Cotesia typhae. The sequence goes on from NW_027423745.1 coordinate 378,270, forward strand.
CTGTAGGTACCTCTTATTACATAGTAAATCCAAAAACCTTAGAAATTATTAACCAGACGCTATTATCAATTAGACCTCCATCGCGTCGCTCAAGAAAACCACGGAAAATTCAATTTTACTACCAATGGACAGCATCAGAATGGCGTAACTGGCTAGATTACGTGCCTGTTTGCATTAAATCTGTTTTAGACAATAAATATGTAAACCATTTCAGCTTACTTTCTGAGGCTGTCCATTACTTGAATAGTGATTCCGTAACATTAATTAAGTTAATTGAGCAGAAATTTTATTAAAAGAGTACACTAAATTATTCGAAGAATATTTTGGCTAAGCAAAAATGACATCTAATGTTAATTTATTATTGTATTTGATTGAGTGTATACGAGATTGGGGTTCTATGTGGGTCCACAATGCCTTTATTTTGGAGGTTTGGAACAAAAAAGTTGTGAATTCTTTAACCAGTCCTGTCGGCCAGCAGGATCAAATAGTAACCCGCTTTTTAATACAACGATTTATCAACTTTGCTGCATTTAATCAGTCAATTTCCATCGAGACAAGAAATTTTATAATAAAAAAACTAAAAGTTATTGATGATACGAGCAGGGCAGAACATCGGAACAATTTTTTTGAAGCAACGGAATCTAAAACACGTATACTGTCAACAACTAAATGCAGAGTATTATACGAAGCTGGATACACTCCTGAGAGACTTATAACTTACAAAAATATGCATTTAAATGGTCTTAAATTTTCATCGGTAAATGAAAATAAAGTAACCCAATTTTCAGACTCTTTTATATACAATTGTAAAGATGAAACATTTTGTACGATTCTACAATGATAATGAGATTACAACTGGCATTATTGTAAACATTTTCCAGCATGTGAATTATGGATTTAACACACATCATATACATTCAATTGAGCCTAAGAAAATCTTGAACTTCATTCAAGAAACACGTACAATAAGACCTGCTATACTGATGAGAACTGAAGATTCAACTTTTGCAGTGAAGTTAGCAAATTTGTGGGAAACTGATTAAGAATTTGTAACAGTTTTACCTGCTCAGGTTGGCCCCTAATCAATTTTATAAATAAACAACAAAACTAACAACCAATATAATTATTAGGGCGACACCAGGATTCTTAATCACGGTTCCTGGAACCGGTCCAGAGCTGAGAAATCTTATCTTAGGGTAGAGAGAGTGGAGGAAGGTGCTGTTAAATAATAAATAATTAATTAACAAGATTGATCAATATTTATTAACAATAAAAATTAACAACTTAAGTGCTTATAAAAATTAACTAATTATCACTGACACACTCACACTATAATTAATTAAAACTTATAAACTATAGCCTAACTAACGGCTAACCAGGACCAACGAATCTCTCTGCACAAAGACAACAGTGTGACAGAGATCGTCTAGCCTAACTAACGGCTAACCAGGACTAACTTAACACTATTAACACTCTCTATCACGTATAACCCACACTAATCTTCACACACATAACCCACACTTGTATGATTTTATTTTATAAATTTTAATTTAACATAATTGACTCTACTTAAACTTAGTTAAATATTTTAATTTAATTATTCAATCATTAGTTATTGGTAAAACGATAATTCCAAATTAACAATCAAATTCCATAAGACTTAACGAACATTCGATAGTAAATTTTAACTCCGGATTAAAATATTAGATAGATTAAAATTCCAAAGTAAGTTATAGTCACGGTCTTAACAATACAACAATAACTATTTAAAACAAGAGGCTTAATACCTTGGATTAACTTTGGATAATTAAATTAGTCACAATATAAACTTCTTACAATCACGTTCAAAATTATTAACATAAAATTATTAATTAATTCTGTCTAAAATTTTCCTGTGATATTTTTGACTCAATTAACTGATTTCTTGGACTTAATATCCACGCCAATAATTATCAATTTGGAATAAAATTTAATTTACTTAATTCACGGACTTAATCCCCAAAATTACTAAATTTATCATTAATAAATAAAATAGTTTTACAATATAAAATATTTTCGGTAAATAATTCTTAATAAAATATTCCTAACAAATTTCCAATAGTTTTATCAATTATAAAAATAATCGACACAAGTCAAAATATTCAAATTTTATTTGCTAGAACATTCGCTAGCTAAGTTTTATTTGACCTTTAGTATTGGAATTTACTGCGACACAAAAATGTATTGACGTTTGACCAAAATTCCACGAATAAAAGTTTGTCGATTATTTTCAAGTAACAAAAATTACTCAATTTTTCTTAAGTTGATTATTATAAAATTATAACAATAAATTTAACGAATTTTTCGGGTGTTAATTAATTAATTGATAATTTTTAGTTATTAAATTTTCCCGCAAGGTCAATTGAGAGATTTTCGCGTATAAGCCCCCATGAAAATCACTAAATCCAAACTAGCAAATGTTCAACTAATTATTCTTAATAAAATTTTATATGTAAAATGATTTGAGAAGAGGAAAAATAGACCGAGTGCAAACCGCGGTCCACTTTCCGCCCACGGAATGAAATTAGGTACCTGAGTTTTAGATTCGATGAGAATCCCGATGTCTATCTAACCTGGTGAATTCTCCTGGACAGGTATTGCTCGAGTTTTCCTGGTATCCTTTGTTTTTTTTCACTCTGAGTATCCGACTCCAATTCAAATTATAAATTCCTGTAACAGTAAAACAGTTAATAATTTTGCCTCCAAGATTGAAAAGACAATCTTGATAATTTTCATCGCAGCGTTCCAAAATTATCGTGCGAATATTTAATTACCTGTTTTCTGATAAATAGTGACCGGTGCGGTTGACTATCAAACCTCTTCTGATTTTTTCACACGCCGGCTCCCGAGTACTTACCCATTTTACCTCCCTCTTAATTACTACACGGAAGGCCCCGAAGATCGGGGCGCGCCAGTGCTAAGTCGACTAATTATCGACCTCTGGCGACTTGTCAATTTAGGGTAATTTAACCCTGTTACAAATTACATTACTCAAACCGCTGTCGAAGAAAGATAGGGAGAACATTCATAATGTGAGGCAAATAATAACAATGGTAAGCGGCCACTCAGAAAGACGGTGGTATTTTTTTTTTTTATTTTTTTCTAAGTCTTAATGAACTTTTAGAAAATTGATTCTACAATATAGGTATTAATTGATTTAGAATTTCTTGAACCGTAAAGATATCTTATCATGTGAAGAACTGTTTTTCAAAAAATTTTTTCTATTCGCTTAAACAAATAATTAGTTAACAATTGAAAATCCGTTCCCATAATATAGGTATCATACGATTACAAATTCCATGAATCGTAAAGAAATCCTATCGTGTGGAAAACTTATTTTGGCAGAATATTTTTCATTCGTTTACAAAAATAATTAGTTAGCAAAAAAAAATTTGTTTTCACAATATAAGTATCAAACGATTTCAAATTTCATGAATCTTGAAAATATCCTATGGCGTAGAGAACTTTTTCGAAGAAATTCTTTTTCATGTGTTAAAATAAATAATTAAAAAAAAAAAAAAAAATTAGAAAAACGGTAGACCCTGAAGGCTTTCCGTGCAACTTCCCGCTAATTTTATATCAAATGCTTAAAACTGCACTCCGAGCTCAAAAAGACAATTTATGTTTTATTTTAAGCTCCTTGAGCTTAGAGGGACAACTTTTCTATGCTTTTGAGCTCTTCGAGCTTTTGAGCTCTTCGACAAGTTGAAAAACTGATTGACCTAATTATTGACATAATATAGCATCAATTATAGACACATATAATGCACATGCGTTGAATCATCTGCTTACTCTTATTTATCAAAATTTATTTTTAAGTAATTAATAACATTAAAGACTTGTGACAAAAACTTATTTAGTCGATTCATAAAATTTGAAATCCATAGATACGTATATTCTCGAATCGATTTTTAAAAGTTTATTAACTTATTTGTTTATAAAAAAATAAGTGAGTAAACTTGTGTGAGATTGATTAACTGCCGTTAATTTTCTGAACATAGTATACAATTTGGAATCGATTAGGCATTTTAAAGTGATTTTGAAAAAACATTTTATTTGATTGTCTTACGTTCACGATATCTTACAGATGAATCAACCGATTCTTACAATCGATCAGTAAAGCCATTAAAGGGATTTTTGAAAAAAACCTTTTTTTTGAAATTATTCGTTATCGATATCTCACGAACAAATAAACCGATTTTCACGAGTTGAACGGCAATCGACGTAGTTTTTCGAAGTTGAGAGCTGATGAGTTTTTAAAAACGATAGGTGAAGCTGTTTAAAAGTTATTCCTAAAAAACAGTTTTTTTTTAATAAGCCTAGAAAACAGAATTGGTTCAAATTTTCAGGAAATTTAAGGGCTTTGATAATCATCGAATAGCCACAAAGTAGGTTCTGATCGGTCAAGCTGTTTCGAAGGTATAATCAGTTTACACACACACACACACACACACACACACACACACACACACACACACACACACACACACACACAGGCAGACGTACGGACATCATCATATAAAGAGTTAGGGAAGCTTCCTAGGGCTTTCCAACGTCGAGATCTGTTGAAACCTCGATCTTTGCAAAACACAGTGAAAACAATAACTTCCTGATTTTTGAAATCTTCGATTTTCTTAGCGGAAAGTTAAAAATTGCAAGAAACCATGAAAAATTGAGATTATCAAGATTGAAAATATTAGGAAAACGGTTGACCCTAAAGGCCATCCTTGCAACTTCCCGCCAATTCTGTACCCAAGCGCTTAAAAATACAATTTATAAGTTATTTTGAGCTCATCGAGCACAAAGAAATTGCTTTCCTATGCTTTCCGATCCAAAGTCTAATAGAGATTTGATAAGACACTATTTTGGGGATTTTTAACCGCAATAACGTTAGAATAAAAAAACTGATCTTCACTCGGTTAGCAGCATTCGTCGCAGTTTTTCAAGACTTACGGAGAATCACAAATTTTAAACTGATCTCGCTAGAAATTCCAGAGTTATTCGGAAAAAACACTTTGTAACAGGGTAAAATTACCCTAAATCAATGTCACCGGAGATCGATAATTATTCGACATAGCACTGGCGCGTCTCGATCTTCGGGCCTAAGGAGAGAATAGGAGGGGGGAGTTTTGGGTTAAAATAGGTGAGCCGTGCAGTGGAAAAGGGAGAAGTAGTGTGACCGCCAGACATAGTGCCACGGAAATCAAGAAGGACCGTTCCCGAGAGTAGTGACGAGACGAAGAAAGCCAACTACATCTAGGACTACATCCTCAATGAGTGAGTTAGATCATCGTTTTGTTCATCAAGGTATCAATTATTACTGTGTGGGAAAGAAGTGGACCGCGGTTTACCTAATACCCAATTACTTCTCCTAATTAATTATTATTGGATCGTTGAATCGACGATTATTTCAATAAATAATAGTTGAACATTTGCAGGTTTTGGATTGCGTGATTGTCCTGGGGGCTCATACCCGAGAATCACTCAATCGACCTTGCGGGAAAATTTTAACGACTAAAAAATTATCAATTAATTAATTAACATCCGAGGAATTCGTTAAATTTATTGTTGTAATTTTTGCAATAATTAATTTAAGAAAAATTGAGTAATTTTGTCGCGTGAAAAATAATCGACAAACTTGTATTCGTGGAATTTTGGTCGAGCGTCAGTACATTTTTGTGTCGCAGTAAATTCCAATGCCCAAGGTCAAGTAAAACTTCGTTAGCGTATGTTCTAGCAAATAAATCTGAATGTTTTCGACTTGTGTTGATTATTTTCATAATTGATAAAACTAGTAGAAAATTGTTGATAAGATTTCATTAAGAATTAATTATTGAAAATATTGTATATCATGAAATTATTTTGTCGTGAGGAAATTTAGTAATTTTGGGGATTAAGTCCGTGAATTAGTTAAATTAGTTTTTATTCCAAATTGATAATCATCGGCGTCGGCATTAAGTCCAAGAAATTTGATTATTCTGAGTAGAAAATGTCACAGTAAAAAATTTAGTCATAATTAGTTAATTAAACTTGTGTTAATAATGTTGAACGTGATTGTAAAAATTTATATTGTGATTAATTTAATTGGCAAAAGTTAATTCAAGGTTGTAACACTTTTACCTGCTCAGGTTGGCCCCTAATCAATTTTATAAATGAATAAACAAAACTAATAACAATATAAATATCAGGGCGCCACCAGGATTTTTAATCACGGTTCCTGGAACCGGTCCAGAGCTGGGAAATCTTATCTTAGGGTCGAGAGAGTGGAGGAAGGTGCTGCTGAATAATAAATAATCAATTAACAATATATCGATATTTATTATCAATAAAAAAAAAACTTAACAGTGTTTGACTTGAAATTAGTGAACAAAATTCATTCACTCACGCACTAACCACACTTAACAATATCTTATTCTCGACGAGCCCCTCCCGGCGTCTACCCGTCGATTTCTAACACGTGCCCCTCCCAGCGTCTACACGGGATGGGCTCCTCCCGGCGTCTACCCGATTTCTAAACCTATAATCACACGCACAGAGACGAATCATATACCGGGATCGTTGGCTCACAGGAGTAACAGCCCAGTGACGAAACGTAGACCTAGATACTCCTGCAGCTTATACACACTTTACTACAGAACAACAGCCCAGCGACGAAACATAGACCTAAATGTTCTGCAGCTCACTCTCATAACCCGCTCCAGCTACAGCAGTAACAGCCCAGCGACGAAACATAGACCTAATTACTCTGCAACTCACTCATAACCCACACTTGTCTCACACTAACACTACTGACTTGACTCTGATTGATTTTTACTTTATAAATTTTATTTTAACAAAATCGACTGTAATTAAATTTAATTAAATATTTTTAATTAATTATTCAATCATTAGTAATTTAATAAAACGACAAACAATATTCAATTTACAACCGATTTCTAACTAACTATTACAATTCTCAAATTCCAATTGTTAATTTTAATTCTATTAAAATATTCTATTAAAATTAGATGGATTAAAATTCCTCAGTAACCTATTGTCATGGTCTTAAGAATATAATAATACTTATTTAGAACAAAAGGTCTTGATACCTTGGATTAACTTTTGATAATTAAATAAATCACAATATAACTTTTACGATCACGTTCACAATTATTAACATAAGTTTATTAATTAATTCTGACTAAACTTTTACTGTGACAATTTTGACTAAATTAACCGATTTCTTGGACTTACTGTCCACGCCGATAATTATCAAATTGGAATAAAAACTAATTTAACTGATTCACGGACTTAATCCTAAAAATTACTTAATTTCCACGTGACAATATAAATTAATTTCGATAATTTTCCACTATATATTATTTTCAACAATTAATTCTTAATATAAAACTCTTAATAATTAATTCTTAATATAAAATATTATCAATAATTTTCTACTTGTTTTATCCATTATAAAAAATTCGGCACAAGTCGAAATATTCCATTTTTATTAACTAGAACATTCGCTACCTAAGTTTTGCTTGACCTTGGGTATTGGAATTTACTGCGACACAAAAACTGATGCTTGACCAAAATTCCACGAATAAAAATTTGTCGATTTTTTTTCAATGGCAAAAATCAATCAATTTTACTAAGTTAATTACTATAAAAATAAATTTAACGAATTTTCAGATGTTAATTAATTGATTCATAATTTTTAGTTATTAAAATTTTCCCGCAAGATCGATTGAGTGATCCTCGGGTATAAACCCCCATGAAAATCACTAAATCCAAAACTAGCAAATGTTCCACTATTAATTTATTAATAATCGTCGATTAAACGATCCATAATAATTAAATAGGAGAAGTAACTGGGTATTCGGTAAACCGCGTTCCACTTCTTTCCCACAGAGTAATAATTGATACCTTGACGAACAAAACGATGATCTAACTCACTCGTTGAGGATGAAGTCCTAGTTGTAGTTGGCTTCCTTCGTCTCGTCACTACTCCGGGAATCGGTCCTTCTTGATTTCCGTGGCACTCAGTCTGGCGGTCACACTACTTCTCCCTTTTTCACTGCACGGCTCACCTATTTTAACCCAAACTCACCCCCTCCTATTCTCCCTTTAGGCCCGAAGATCGAGACGCGTCGGTGCTATGTCGAATAATTATCGATATCCGATGACTTATCGATTTAGGGTAATTTTACTCTGTTACAAGGTATTAAGACCTTTTGTTTTAAATAGTTATTGTTATATTCTTAAGACCCTGACAATAGGTTACTTAGGAATTTTAATCTGTTATATCCGGCGTCGCCTCATATAACACTCAGGGTCTCTGCCTCGCGACGAAAAGTGCACCGCTTGCACTTTGATGGACAATCGCACGGACAACACCTCGATCACGCTATGAACACACCGTGCCCACGTTCTGTCAAACTAGCAATTTTAGACCAATAACTAAATTCAATTCCCCTCCAAAAGTCGCGACCCGAGTCTTCAAAAACCCTAAGCACCACGGAACGCGCGTTCAATCTTTTATCAAAGAATACGAGGGAAGGTATCCTCGTAGAACCCGTGTGTGTCTTTGTACCGCGTTACGTACGAGGCGGTATAAAGCACTAGGTCGCTTATACAGATTTCTAAATTCACTGTCCTATTTGATTCTTTAATTTATATCTTCTACGAACCGCGCCAGTGGGCTCTTCGAGCAGGAACGAGGGGCCCGTTATCCGTAGTGATATCTTTCTCTAAATTCTAACTTTTGATCTATTAATTAATTAAAGGCGAATCTAAGTATCCGCCTGAGTCGTTACTCTGTTCACGAACTCATAATAAAACATTCTAAATCATAAAATTTAGTTATAAGTGAATAGTTATTAAGTGAAATATTGTGCATTGAGTGCGCCACGCCCGTAGGGCTAAATATCGAATAAACGGTAAAACCCCGAATATCGTGGAATCCATCATTTCTAAGATTAGTTCCCGAACCTCTTTCATTACATCGATCTCAACCACGGGGGAAGGAAGAGAAACCAGTCCAGGATCTACCGATCGGCAATTCAAAATCCCAACTAACAATTAAATTCATAAGGAACGGCAGTAAGTTCAGTTTTGTTATCGACTTCTCTCTGAATTCGCCATTAGGAACCCTGGTTACCAGGAGGCGTTCGAAATCCACATTAAAAATAAAACTCTTGTAGTTACCTACAAGAGAAAATCTATCACAAAACATGTCCGAGCCTCCTCAAGGCCCACTCTATCAATTGATTATTTAACTATAATTAATTCGGACATAACAAATCTATCTAATATCTTAATACAGAGTTAAAATTACAATAGGAATTTTGAAACTGAATGTTCGTTAAGTCTTTTAGAATATGATTGTTGATTTGGAATTATCGTTTTACCAGTAACTAATCATTGAATAATTAAATTAAAATATTTAACTAAAATTTATTACAGTCAATTTTATTAAAATAAAATTTATAAAATAAAAATAAAATAAAGTCAAATCAGTAGTGTGAGTGTGAAACAAGTGTGGGTTATGTATGAGTTGCAGAGTATCTAGGTCTACGTTTGGTCACTGGGCTGTTACTGTTGTAGCTGAAGCGGGTTACGAGAGTGTGCTGCAGAACATCTAGGTCTACGTTTGGTCACTGGGCTGTTGTTCTGTAGTAAAGTGTGTATAAGCTGCAGGAGTATCTAGGTCTACGTTTGGTCACTGGGCTGTTACTCCTGTAAGCCGAGTCAGCGATCCCGGTATATGATTAGTCTCTGTGCGGGTGTATAGGTTTAGTTAAACGGGTAGACGCCGGGAGGGGCTCGTCGAGAATAAGATATTGTTAAGTGTGGTTAGTGTGTGAGTGAATGAATTTTGTTAACTTGTTTTAAGTCAAACACTGTTAAGTTTCCTTTTATTGTTAATAAATTTTGATCGATCTTGTTAATTAATTATTTATTATTCAACAGCACCTTCCTCCACTCTCTCTACCCTAAGATTAAGATGTCTCAGCACTGGACCGGTTCCAGGAACCGTGATTAAAAAATCCTGGTGGCGCCCTAATAATTGTATTGGTTGTTAGTTTTGTTTATCTATTTATAAAATTGATTAGGGGCCAACCTGAGCAGGTAAAACTGTTACAACTTTTTTTCTGTTTTCTTTTGTTCACGACATCTCTCGAACAAATTAACTGATTTCGACCGGACTGGTGGCGATCGACGTGATTTAAGGTGAAGAGCTGATAAGTTTTTGGAGTTGAACCATCAAGCCGTTTGAAAGTTATTCCAAAAAAACCACACTTAAAAAAAATTTTTTTTTAGTTTCTTGAAGATTTCTCAAAATCTATTGATCTGAATTGGTCCAAATAGTTTTCAAAATCTAAAATTGGTCAAGCTGTTTTAAATTACACCAACCGCGATCAAATCGACCAAGCCGTTCGAAAGTGATAAGAGGTTTACACACACACACACACACACACACACACACACACACACACACACACACACACACACACACACACACACACACACTGTGAATACTTCGCAGAGTTGAAACAATAACTTCCTGATTTTTTAAAACACCAGCACACATAAAAGATTAAGTAGAATGTGCATTTCACCGGACTTACTTTCGGATACGAATTTTGATCGGCTGAATTCGAATTCGAGGCCAGTTTGATCCCTACACCCTCGAAATTTTGAGAAGACTTCAAAATACCGTAAAAATGATGAAAATTGGCAGTTTTAATTATAAAAAAATGTTCTGGAACTAAACTAAGTGTGATTTTCATGTATTTTGATCCGCTAAATATGAATCGAAAGTTTGTTGAGACGACGCGCGATTTTAAATGTGAATAAATCTCACAAAATTCTTGAAAATTCCGAAAAAATAAAGTTTTTATGGTAAAAAAACTTCTTCTGGTCCAATTCATATAAAATTTTATATCTTTTGATGTTTTCAATTCGCATCTAAATTTATTTTAGTCTATTCACCCTCTATAGCTGAAAAAATTCCAAAAATTCTAAAAATTACCATTCATAACAAAAAGAAATTTTTTGATCATGATTAAATGCCTAAAATAAATACTCTATAACGTAGATATATCAAATAACTTGAAGTCTGTGATAAACTCAAGACATAAAGATAGAAAAAAAAATGATTTTTACGAATCCTAAACTTTCCTTCGTTTTTGTCGCACTCTATTATCCTCAAATCATTTTCGTAGTGGATTCCTCTTTCGTTTACGATTTTCTTCGGTTACTTTTTTTGTTAACATCCAACAAAAATCTGCTATTATGTTAACGCTCCAATTTCCTTGGTATATACTCTTCATTTCACTGATGTTTTGGTGGAAACATTCCCCCGGTTCTTCACTATAGTCTCCACAATTGTCAGGGAAGTAGTCAAGATGAGAATCTAAAAAGGGTAATTTAAGATTCATTAAACAACCAAAATTTTTGTAGTTTTCCAGCAATGCGTCAACTAAAGTGCTGCAATCCTCACTTCTGTTATTTACGAAAAAGTTTTGTGAATTATTTTTGAAGCTTACCCAAGCTGCTTTTTCTGTTGCGTTCATTGTTTCTTCAAAATTTGCATCCTGAAATAAAGATCGTATTTGGGGTCCATCAAAAATTTTCTCTTTCAATTTCACATCACTTATTGCAGGGAACTTTCCTCTCAAGTACGCAAAACAATCACCATCTTTATTCAGAGCTTTCACGTACTGTTTTGTGAGTTCCAATTTGATATGTAGTAGTGGCAGCAAATATTTGAAAGGCTGAATCAGGGGTGGTCGTATAACGTTATGGGAACCTGGATTCAATGCAGATCTTGATAGTCATTCTCTATTGACATAGTGATTTTTCCGGTCTCTGCTATTAAACAAACATAAATAGCAAGGATATTTGGTGAATTCCGAGTTAAGCTGACCTTAAAAAAGTGTTGCACTTTTGAGATCTCCACAAATTTTCCAGTTATGCTCTAAATATTTTATTTTTCCCAATACAATCTGTAAATTTTCATAAATTTCTTTCAGTTTTGTCGAATGAGCTATTGGAATCGGTGCAAATTCATTCCCAATATGAAGCAAAACAGTTTTAAGACTTCGTTTCGACGAACCAATAACAAGTCTCCACTCATCGTGGAGACTTTTTATCTTGTTTTTTTTTGTTTTTTTTTTCTCACCGGGTTAATATCATGTTACATTGACTACAAATCGTATGTAGAACCCATACTGAATCCAAATTAGTAATTTGAAGACCAAAACGTTCTTTATAAATTTGTTTGATCTTATCAGATAACGATCTTCGATTCCTTTCTACATTGATTTCTCCACAAATGTAACAAAATGAATCACGACTTTCATTACACAGTTGAGAATTACTTCTTAAAATAGTATACACTCCAGTAGCCAAGTTTCCCACTTCTAAAGAGCTGCAGTCGCTTGATGACGACGCCTGCGAGCCTGCTTTCTCACCCTGACCAGACGCCGATACTGGGGCTCCGATTCCCTGCATCGTAAAGTACTTATTACTTGTACCTGCCATGACGGCACACACGCCGTTAACCCAGGGACTCTGCCAGATGGTTCTGTTGCCCACCGTCACCACGTAGAAGTGCCCTGGTTACAGGCACAAGTAATTAAGTCTTCAAAAATCAGAAACGAGAATAAAAAAACCAAAAAATTACTTTTTTCGAAATTTTAGAGGGTTTGTGTGATTTCTTTACATTTATAATGTAAATGACTCGTGGTCTCAATAAAGTTTCAATTCATATTCAGCAGATCGAAATACATGAAAATCAGGCTTAGTGTAGTTCCAAAACATTTTTTTATCATTAAGACTGCCAATTTTCATCATTTTTACAGTTTTTTGAAGTTTTCTAGAAATCTCGAGGGTGTAGGGGTTGAACTGACCTCGAATTCGGATTCAGCGGACCAAAATACGTACTCGTAGGTAGGTCTGGTCAAATGCACATTCTACTTAATTTTTTTTGTGTGCCGGTGAAATCTTCTATCTTCTTAGCGGGAAATTTAAAATTTTTAGATTCAGATCGAGTATAATATTTATGAACTTTTTTTCAGTGGTCAGCAATCAGGACTTACAAAATATCCCTGCTTTTTATGTTTATGGGTGTTACGTTCTCGCAAATTTTAAATACAAGTAAAAATAAATCAATAATTATTTAAATCATTTAATTATTATCCGAGGTATTTCGTAACGGAAATACCTCGAGATAACCGATTTTTAGAACGTCAACGCAGCCCAGTAGATTAAACAGTCTACGTTGTGGGATTTGTACTGCATTGATGTTCTCAAAGGGTAACCTGTGATGCAACGTTGCTAAAAAAACATTATAAAAACTTATTGTAATAATTATAAAAGATCCATTCTGTCTTTAGACTTCATCTGAGGCCGTCAGTCCGAGGACTCAGCAGAGGATCAATCTTTGCTGGTCCGAGGCTGAGCCTGTCAACTCGTTAATAATAAATCCTGTTAATTGTTAATCAATTATGGAAATTTATTAAAACCCTCAACCCAGAGGAGAGTGCTTATCAGCGTTCCACGCTGGTTCCTTTACCTAGAGTGCTGACCAGCATTCAGGAACCCTATCCTAAAAATATCCTAACTATGGCCCCCAGGGTGTGAGCGCATATTGGCTGTTCTCAGCATGGTGAAATCGCCCAGAGCGCTAGCCAGCGTTCAGGCACTCTAACTATTACCTACCTGTAGGCAATTAAAGTAAAAAGTAAAATATTAAACTATATATTTTATAAATTAAAAATTGAATTATATTTTATAAAGTACTTCGCGGAAGAATCAGTGACAAGGCCCACCTGGAGTCTATTGACATCCTAATGAGGTCAAAATCTGGACTTAAATAAATGATTTAAATTTTAATTAATGATACCTAAAATTTGGGAACGTAACATGGGATAATCGAAATCGGGAAAATCACCATGTGAAGAAAGAATGGCTACCGAGAGGAAACTTGGATCTTGGTTCTCACAGTGTAATACGATTATCGCTAATTGATCTTTCTAAATACCTACTACCACCACTTCATATTAAGCGTGGTCTTATGAAGCAGTTCATTAAAGCTCTGAAAAAGGATAGTAATCGTCTTACATAGTGGAGGAAAAATTTTCTAGCTACAATTGATGCCAAATTAAACGAAAGAATTTTCAATAGGCTTCAAATTCGGACTTTATTTCTGGACGATAACTTCCTTTATGAAATAGACGACATTGAAAGAGCAGCATGTTCGAGTTTTAAAGATATGTCACAAAATTTTTTGAGAAATAATAATAGTGGAAATTATGAAAATTTAGTTGAAGCGTTGTTGGAGAATTACGATAATATAGGTTGCTTAATAAATCGTACATTGAATGTCTTACATTCTTACCTATGACAATTTACTGTCAATCTTGGCGACTACAGTGAAGCGCAAGGCGACTGATTCCACGAAGACATAACTGAAAGGTAGAGTCGATATCAAGGAAAGTATAACGTTAATATGATGGCAGATCATTACTGGACATTGAAGAGCGATGTACCCGATGAAAACAGATCTACAGATTCGGTAGAATCTGGTGCCAAGTTCCGTTCATTCCGTTCTAAACGGAGCGCCAGACTACCGAATGTATTTACCGTAAACAGAACGATATTTTTAGGTTGTAAAATTTTATTAATTCTACAGAACTTTTTTTTCTCCAATAGTACTCTATAATTATACACTATATGTTATATTATCAATATTAATTGATAATGGTCATTGAAAATAATAAATTCTATTTAAAATTAATTAAATTCTCTAGCATAAACTATAGCGACCCAGATTTTTAGATTTTGAACTTTTTTCTTATGGAGAAAGTGACTTGCCACAGACTAAGAAAATAAAAGAAATAGTAACAATCATCAATATTACAAAAACCATGGAAATTTATTTTACGATTTTATAAAATATAAATATTATGATTGATTTGTCTATCAATCTAAACCAAAGGATATACTTGATGGAATTTTATTAATGCTTATTATTAGTTACTCTACGAGAAATAAAAGTTTAACGTGATTTTATTGTTACAATGGTATGAGCACTAATTTTCCGCGGCAAAAGTACATAATTTGAATTGAAAATTTTTTCAATCACATAAAATGTTGGAATTTTTTTTTTAAATTAAAATCTCTAGAATTTACTATCTATCAACTTTACATATGAATTTTTTTAAATTAACTTTTTTTTAAATTAAGTATTATTTATTAACTAGAGTCAATATCTACAAGAGCTCACATTGTTTGGGTTTAGTTTCTATGTAATAGTCAGCTGATTATTGCCTAAGTAATTCTGGTTGAGTGTTTTACAGATATAGGTGGCACTGCTATACTGCGACCGAACTGCGCGGACATTCAAAACGACAATATTCTGTACATAATGCTTATATTCATTATGAGTTTGGTAAATCGTATTATTTACTAACAACAGTATGATAATAACAATAATCAATAGTAATAATCATCACGACAATAATAACAATAAAAATAAAGATAATTTCGATAATTATTATAATGTTAAGAATAAATTAATGATCATACTAATGATAACGATAATAATTTTGATTAGTGTTATTATTCTACTACATAATTAGGTATTGTGGTATTAGATTTAGATTAACAATGTCCTAAATTATAAAAAACATAGAAGTTTTTTCTACGATTTTATAAAATATAAATATTATGATTGATAATTCAAGTCTATCAATCTCAACCTAAGAATATACGCAGCTTACTTACATGAACTTTAGCAATGCTATTAGTTACTCTACGAGAAATAAAAGTTTAACGTAATTTTATTGTTACAATGGTTTGTGCACTAATTTTCCGCGGCAAAAGTACACAAGTTGAATTGAAAATTTTTTCAATCACATAAAATGTTGAAATTTTTTTTTAAAAATAAAATCTCTAGAATTTACTATCTATCAACTTTACATATGAATTTTTTTAAATTAACTTTTTTTTAAATTTAGTATTATTTATTAACTAGAGTCAATATCTACAAGAGCTCACATTGTTTGGGTTTAGTTTCTATGTAATAGTCAGCTGATCATTGCCTTAGTAATTCTGTTCGAGTGTTCTACAGACATAGGTGGCACTGCTATACTGCGACCAAACTGCGCGAACATTCAAAACGACAATATTCTTTACATAATGCTTATATTCATTATGAATTTGATGAATCGTTTATTATTTACTAACAACATAATTATCATAATAATAATATGTAATAAAAATAATCATGCTAATAATAACAATAAAAATGAAGATAATACTGATAGTTATTATAATGATAACAATAGATTGATGTTAAAAATAATTGCATTCATAATATTGAACAATACGATTATTTTATTAAATTATTAAGGATTGTGGTATTAAATCTAAATTCACAATTTCCTAAATTACAAAAAATATAAAAAATTTTTCCTACGATTTTATAAAATATAAATATTATGATTGATAATTCAAGTCTATCAATCTCATCCAAAAGATATACGCGACTAATTTTCATGAAATTTTATCGATGCTACTAGTTTCTTTACGGAAAAGAAAAGTTTAATTTATTTTTATAATAATTTTATGAACATTTCATATCCGTGTGAAAAGTACAAACTTTAAATTAAGAATGTAAAAAAATTTCTTATGAATACAAAAAAATTTACAGAGTAAACTACTAACTAAACTATCCAACAACCTTCTATGTGTGTGTTGTTAAACATATTGTTCTAATTTAATTTAATTTATTAACCAGACCAAATCTACAGATTCGGTAGAATCTGGCGCCAAGTTCCGTTCAAAAATTCCATTGTAAACGGAGCGCCAGACTACCGAATGTGTTTACCGTAAGCAGAACGATATTTTTAGGTTGTAAAATTTTATTAATTCTACAGAACTTTTTATTCTCCAATATTACTCTATAATTATTCATTATATGTTATATTATCAATATTAATTGATAATGGTCATTGAAAATAATAAATTCTATTTAAAATTAATTAAATTCTCTAGCACAAACTATAGCGACCCAGATTTTTAGATTTTGACTTTTTTCTTATGGAGAAAGTGACATGCCACAGACTAAATAATTCGATAATGTATGGTAACTCTCCACTAGATGGGAGACTACAGTTAAAAAAAAAAGTTATGAGCTTGCGTCGATGCTCACTAGGGCTCGTCAATGTTACTCTAACACAAACTGTAGTTAGAAAGTTCGAAATCGAAAATAAAAGAAATAGTAACAATCATCACCAATATTATAAAAACCATGGAAATTTATTTTACGATTTTATAAAATATAAATATTATGATTGATAATTTGTCTATCAATCTAAACCAAAGGATATACTTGATGGAATTTTATTAATGCTTATTAGTTACTCTACGAGAAATAAAAGTTTAACGTGATTTTATTGTTACAATTGTTTGTGCACTAATTTTCCGCGGTAAAAGTACATAATTTGAATTGAAAATTTTTTCAATCACATAAAATGTTAAAATTTTTTTTTTTAAATAAAATCTCTAGAATTTACTATCTATCAACTTTACAGATGAATTTTTTTAAATTAACTTTTTTTTAAATTAAGTATTATTTATTAACTAGAGTCAATATCTACAAGAGCTCACATTGTTTGGGTTTAGTTTCTATGTAATAGTCAGCTGATCATTGCCTAAGTAATTCTGATCGAGTGTTTTACAGATATAGGTGGCACTGCTATACTGCGACCGAACTGCGCGGACATTCAAAACGACAATATTCTTTACATAATGCTTACATTCATTGAGTTTGATGAATCGTATTATTTACTAACAACATAATTATCATAATAATAATATGTAATAAAAATAATCATGCTAATAATAACAATAAAAATGAAGATAATACTGATAGTTATTATAATGATAACAATAGATTGATGTTAAAAATAATTGCATTCATAATATTGAACAATACGATTATTTTATTAAATTATTAAGGATTGTGGTATTAAATCCAAATTCACAATTTCCTAAATTACAAAAAGTATAAAAAATTTTTCCTACGATTTTATAAAATATAAATATTATGATTGATAATTCAAGTCTATCAATCTCATTCAAAAGATATACGCGACTAATTTTCATGAAATTTTATCGATGCTACTAGTTTCGTTACGGAAAATAAAAGTTTAATTTATTTTTATAATAATTTTATGAACATATCATATCCGTGGGAAAAGTACAAACTTTAAATTAAGAATGTAAAAAAATTTCTTATGAATACAAAAAAATTTACAGAGTAAACTACTAACTAAACTATCCAACAACCTTCTATGTGTATGTTGTTAAACATATTGTTCTAATTTAATTTAATTTATTATCCAGACCAAATAGATAATACGCTAAACATTGTTTGAGTTTTACTTTCTTCGGATATACCAGCTGTTCAGGATCTCGAGAATTCTCATTAAGCAGTGTGTACATTCTATGATCTTTTGGTCATTTCCTGTAGGTGGCATTGTTATTCGATTGAGCGGGTTTCAAATAATCATAATTTTTAGATAATTCGTATTGTAATTATGCGTTTGATGCATTGTCTTATTTACTAGCAACAATATCATAATAATAATAAATGATAATTTAGGAGCTGATTTTTAAAATGGTATTAAAGTAAAATTTCAATTATTTGAAAGAGCTTTCGTTGTAAGAGAACAATTTCCATTATGCTTGAGTTATGCAGTAACTATTGATAAGAGTCAAGGTTTAAGTTTAAAAAATGCCATCATTGAAGCAGGGAACACCATTTTTAATGTTGGTCAAATATATGTAGCCCTATCTCGTGTAACAGAGTTACGTGGACTACATTGAATCAATTTTGATCCTCATTCCGTTAAAGCAAGCTCTTCAGCAATTAAAGAATATAATCGTTTAAGAAAAATTTATCGGTCTGATTTACCTACCATACCAATTCCTGATACACTTTGGCAAAAAGTATGGGACATGATTTGGGCAGTTGAAGAACATTCTATTCAAATTGAACTCAAAAATGCGAAAAAAGCTTCTCTTAGTTTATTAGATTGTCGAGGTATCGAAAACTGTGATAACGTTTCCGATGGTCTTAATTCAATTATTCAATGTATGTTTAATAATACAATAATTAGGACATTATTAATCAATCATGGCCTAAAGTATCAATCTGTCAACAATAAACTTAGTAATTTATTTAGCAAATATAATAATCGCGAATTACTTCTAAAGTCCAGTGACATTAAAGAGTCATTAATAGAGCAGCCTTATTCTATGACAAATAACGATCCTGTATCAGTATTTCTTAAAATTTGTAATGATAATTGTGATATTAGAAATTTAGTACAATTTAAATTAGAAATTAATGATCGATGCAAAACATGCAATTATTTTAATTCTTACAGTATACTAGAAAATGTATTACATGTTTCAATATACACTACTGGAAAAAATTAAGGGATCAAAAAAAAATTCCAAATTTTTCGGTAGTTTTCAACAGGCCGTAACTTTGAGAGAAATGGTCGTACAGGAAATAAAAAAAAAGTAAATTGTAGCTCCAAGTGTCTAGTTTTTGGATTAGAACTTCAAAATTTTGTAGCCTCCGCGGTTTCTGAGTAATCGTAGAAAAACCAGCAATAAAAAAATTCTCAAAATTTTTTTAATTTTTTTTTTGGTCTACGGGCGTGGAAAAAAATTTTTTAGCTTAACCACCATAAGAATCGGATACTTTGTTCATTTAGCTTTAATTTCTTTTTTTAAACACCCTGATACGTCCACTCCTCACTGAGATATCGGTCTTCAAATGGAAAAGGATCTTTTTGTCTTTGATTATCGATATCTCAGCAACCAATGATCGCACAGAAAGTTAAAGGTGGGTTTCAAGAACTTGAATGAATTCCCCTTAACGACTGTCCATTGTTTTTTCGAAAAAAAATTTTTTCTTTCCGTCACATGAATTTGAAAATGCAACAAAAAAGGGCTTTTAGTGGTTTTTGGAAAATCAAGCGCTGGATCGAAAATATTGAGGAAACCACTAATGTTAAGTGTGCCTTTTACAGTTCAATATGTCCACAAAAACCCTACAAAGAATCAAATTAATCCAGCCAGCCGTTTTTTTGTTTCACTTGATCGAATTTTTGAAAAAATTAAAGGATAACGTTTTTTGCTCTGAAAAGCTCATAATTTTTAAAAATGAGAAAAAAAAATGGTTTTTTCGAGCTTTTTCCACATTTTCGTTCCAAAAGTGCTTAAATTAAAAAAAAAAAAAAATTCAAAAAAAAAAAAAAAAAAAAAATTTTTTCGAAAAAAAAATTAAAAAAAAAAAATTTTTTTTGGAAAAATTTTTTTTTTAACAAGTTAAGGAAACTCAAAAAACCAACGCCCAATGATTTTTATCACCTTTCCACCGCTGCATTCCTTGATTCTACTGATCTTCTTTTAATTAAATTAATAAAACAAGTTAATACCCCCAATCGAATTTCGATTTTTTTCATACGCTTGTCGGAGTTTTTTTTTTCTTTTCTTTTTGTGAATCCTTAGCAAATCGCTTCATTCAACAGTTTTTTTCAAAACTAATCCCTCTGCGCTAAAAAAATTTTTTTAATTTTTGGTCAAAATTGAAAATTTCTGACTTTTGATTCTTAATCATGGTTAGACGACATTTATCGGAGGTGGAAGTCGCTCGGTTAGTGACTCTTATCGACGAAGGTTACACTCAACATGCAGTTGCTATCCGGATGGGTGTAAGTCAATCTGTCGTATCTCGAGCTTATACCAGATACCAAGAGACGAATCAATATCATCGTCGCCCCGGACAAGGTCGCCATCGAGTCACTAATGCCCGCGATGATCGAACAATTGTTAGAGAAGTTCGACGACAACCTTTCGTCAATGCGAATATTGTCGCTCGAAACTTCCCCAATCGCAGACAGCAGCAACAACAACAGCAACAGCGACGACGGCATTAAGTGCGAAACATTTGCTCTCGAACAATCATCAACCGTCTTCGTGAAACTGGGTTACACGCACGACATCCTAATCGTGTACCCCTGTTGACAGCAAGACATCGTCGAGCTCGTTTAGCGTATGCTTACGATCATCGAAATTGGAACTTGAGGGAATGGACAAATGTTTTATTCACTGATGAGTCTCGTTTTAATCTGTATGGCAACGATCGACGTCCTCTCGTTTGGCGCCGTCGTGGAGAACGTTTTCGCCAGAACTTTGTCCGTCCAGTCGTTGCCTACGGCGGTGGATCAGTTATGGTGTGGGGCGGCGTTTCACGAAATTGGAGAACACCTTTGGTAATTGTACGCGAAAATTTGACAGCTAGACGTTACATCGACCAAATTTTAAGGCCCATTGTTCTGCGCAGACGACAACATCTGAGGTCGTTCATATTGATGCAAGATAATGCACGTCCACACACAGCCAACATTACCCGGCGCTTCTTTGAGCGGCATGACATCACATTGTTGCGACACCCAGCAATGAGTCCAGATCTCAACCCCATAGAGCACGTTTGGGACATAATGGGCCGTCGGTTGCGCAGAGAGTATCGAAATTTGCAGAACTTAGCTGCTTTGGAGCGCGCGCTTCAGCACATTTGGAATACCATTCCGCAGCCTCAAATTACCGTCTGCATAAACATGGCTGAACGTTTGAGAGCCGTTATTGAAAACAGGGGTGGTAATACCCGGTATTGAACCAACAAAAACCTTCAGAGAATGAGTTTGGAGTCATTAAATACGGTGGAACTGACGAGCCACCGGGTCTCAATTCTCCTGAAATACCACACACACACACACACACACACACACACACACACACACACACACACACACACACACACACACACACACACACACACACACACACACACACACACACACACACACACACACACACACACACACACACACACACACACACACACACACACACACACACACACACACACACACACACACACACACACACACACACACACACACACACACACACACACACAGAAGCGTATATCCGACCGCGCGACCTCCACGTGGTACGCTTTGGATAACACTAATGCCGGCGGTAATTGTTTTCTTAAACTTTTCAAGAGAAAAAATTTCAAAAAAATTTTTTTTTCAATTTAAGCACTTTCTGGAACAAAAATGTGGAAAAAGCTCGAAAAAACCATTTTTTTCTCATTTTTAAAAATTATGAGCTTTTCAGAGCAAAAACGTTATCCTTTAATTTTTTCAAAAATTCGATCAAGTGAAACAAAAAAACGGCTGGCTGGATTAATTTGATTCTTTGTAGGGTTTTTGTGGACATATTGAACTGTAAAAGGCACACTTAACATTAGTGGTTTCCTCAATATTTTCGATCCAGCGCTTGATTTTCCAAAAACCACTAAAAGCCCTTTTTTGTTGCATTTTCAAATTCATGTGACGGAAAGAAAAATTTTTTTCGAAAAAACAATGGACAGTCGTTAAGGGAATTCATTCAAGTTCTTGAAACCCACCTTTAACTTTCTGTGCGATCATTGGTTGCTGAGATATCGATAATCAAAGACAAAAAGATCCTTTTCCATTTGAAGACCGATATCTCAGTGAGGAGTGGACGTATCAGGGTGTTTAAAAAAGAAATTAAAGCTAAATGAACAAAGTATCCGATTCTTATGGTGGTTAAGCTAAAAAATTTTTTTCCACGCCCGTAGACCAAAAAAAAAACTAAAAAAATTTTGAGAATTTTTTTATTGCTGGTTTTTCTACGATTACTCAGAAACCGCGGAGGCTACAAAATTTTGAAGTTCTAATCCAAAAACTAGACACTTGGAGCTATAATTTACTTTTTTTTTATTTCCTGTACGACCATTTCTCTCAATGTTACGGCCTGTTGAAAACTACCGAAAAATTTGGAATTTTTTTTTGATCCCTTAATTTTTTCCAGTAGTGTATGATGAGAAAAAAACATTTGAACTACAAGAATTAATTGATTCATCATTTGGATATTGGTTTACTAATTTCAAATTTTGTGAAAATTGTATAGAAGTCAAAGAAACGCTAACAAAAATTTCATTAAATTCCTTGCAACAGATATTAGTTGTGAAGTTACATGTGTCCATCAAAGGAAAAAATAAATTAATAAATAGGAAAAAAGGGTTTATAAAATCGGTACCCAAAGCAAAAATATCAATATGTAATACAAACTATGCTATTGTAAGTGCTATATTTAACTCTTCAAAAGATGGTAATTCTGAAAATCATCATGTTGCGATGATTAAACATAATTTATCATGGATCCAAATAGATGATGAGACTGTACAATCAGTAAGATGGCCTGCGAATTCTAAAAGTGCTTACGTATTTTTCTTACAAAAGAAGTAAATTGAAAACTTGAGGTACACCGAAAGAAAGAAAGTCTTAAGTCAAGCGTAAATTTTCTTAAATCAAAAAAATCTTAAGGAAGATTGAAAATTTCTTGAATGAAATTAATTTTTTTTAAGCCAAGAAAATTCCTTCTTGCTCCAAAATAACTTCGGTCTTCCTTACAATTTTCTTAGTTCAAGAAATTTTCTTTTTCTATGTATATATGACACCTTAATACTTAAAATATATTAACTTATCTTAAACTTAACAAGAAATTAAATAAAATAACTACTACTAACTTCTTTTAAAGTTAAAAAAAATACTTAAGTAAATGAGCACAAACAACAAAACAAAAATTTTTAAAATTATAATACTAAATAAAAAAAAAATAATCCACAGATTCGGTAGAATCTGGCACCAAGTTCCGTTCAAAAATATCGTTGTAAACGGAGCGTCAGACTACCGACTGTGTTTACTGTAAGCGTGACGTTTTTCTGAGGTTGCAACTTTTATTTTAAATTCTACGTTCTTTCTTTTTCTTAAATTTCTATTATAACAGTAGTTCATACCTTTTTTCCTAATATTAATTAATTGAAAAAATATGAAAAAATTGTTTAGTTCTATGAATCCGAATTATTTCGGTTCAGACAGCGTTGAATATAACTGCTTAAATTTTGTCCCTATTATAATTTTTTATTCAGATATCTCTGCATAGGAACACTTTTTAACAATAATACTAATTATAATACTAAAAGTAATAATATCGGTAATATTAAATTGATGTTAAAAATGACAGCAATAATAATATTTATCATTATCATTATTATTACTAAAATAATTGTTTGTTATTTTCATTGAATTAATGTGTATTGCAGTATTAAATCTAAATTAAAATTTTTTCTTATTAAGAAAATGTCAAAATTCTCTTTGTATATATAAGAAATGTATAATTTCCATCGATAATTTAAGTTATCGATTTAAACCGGAGGCGTTTTCGCGGATTAGTCAGTTTAAATTTTTAATACCACTAGCTAATATGAGAAAAGAAAACTTTAATTTTTTTATCATAATTTGAGCTGTAAAATCAAAGAACGAACGACTTTTCATATGATTATAGCTTTGCCTGAAAAAATTCATTTATTTATGAATTTTTAATATTGCTAAGGAAAAGTTTACGTTTGAAATTAAAAATGTAAAAGTATCTTATGAAACAAAAAATTTTATAGAACAAATTATCATACAACCTTCCATGTTTATGTTTGAAACATATTTTTTAATTAAATTTTATTTGTTAACCAGTTTAAACACACAAACATTGTATGAGTTATACTTTCTTCGGATAAACCAGATGTTCAGTGTCTGGGGAATTCTCATTAAAAGTGTGAACATTCTGTGATCTTATGGTTATTGCCTGTAGGTGGCACTGTCATCCAATTGAGCGGGTTTCAAATAATCTTAATCTCTTGATAATACGAAACATGACTATGCGTTTGATATATTGCGTCACTTACTAACAACAATATCATAATAACAATAAATAATATTGGTAACCATAATAAAAATAACAATAATAGTAATTATAATACTGAAAGTATTAATATCGGTAATAATAAATTGATGTTAAAAATGAAAGCAATAATAATGTTTATCATTATCATTATTATTACTAAAATGATTGTTGTTATTAATAAATCCGAATAAAAACAGTTTCACTGTAAAAATTGCGCCAAGTCCACGTTCATAAAACTCATCTCAATAACATTAGCACTTTACAAAAAAATAAGACTCGTTTCAAAAATTTTCATTCTTTACAAAAAGATGTGAAATCCGAACAAAAACAGTTTCACTGTAAAAAAATTGCGCCAAGTCCACGTTCATAAAACTCATCTCAATAACGTTTGCACTTTACAAAAAAATAAGACTCAATATAATAATTGTCATTCTCTACAAAAAAAGTGAAATACAATAAAATACCAAGAAACTGTCATAATGTTAAAAAAATTGAAAGAAAATTTGTTGAAAATTTAAAAATTAAAAAAAAATTTTTTTATCGTACTTGGCGCGCGTCATTGAGTACCCCAAATTTTTTCAGGATAAATAAACATCCTTTGAATGATTAAAAATTTATAATTAAGTCAACCTATAAAATGTATGAATTTAATTAATCAACTATTATTATTTAATAATAAGTTTTACAAAATTTAGGTAAAATCGACATGTCATACATATGTTATTTGAAATTTTTTAATCTTCCAGACATCATTTATGATTTTACTAAAACGCCCTCTCGTGTTTGGTTATGAAAACAACTTCAAAGTATATACAATTGAGTGCTCTAGAAAAGAAAACATATGGCCGACTAAATTGAGAAAATGCGGTGTGATTGCCAATCAAAATGTGTTAATTACAATTAAACTAAGCAATATCAAGTTTCTTCATTGAAGCTTAATGACAGAGCTGAAAAAAATTTAATCCAAAAATTTTATATAATTTCAGATGATTTCACCACACCACCATATTGATAGTTATATCCACTAAAAATTTTTTAAAAAATTTAAAAACGGATTTTTTCACTGAAACTGATAATTAATCGAGTAAGCAGTGTTTTTAATGAGTTGAGTATGCTTGACTAATGTAAATTTATAAGTATAAGAATGTATGAAATCATATATTATGTAATTAGAGCTGATCAGCCCGAATATGTATAACTATACATAATTACATAAATTCGAGCAAAATCGTTTTTTCTCGGGTTGAAATTCTTCCGAAAAAATTTGGGGTACTCAATGACGCGCGCCAAGTACGATAAAAAAATTTTTTTTTAATTTTTAAATTTTCAACAAATTTTCTTTCAATTTTTTTAACATTATGACAGTTTCTTGGTATTTTTTTGTATTTCACTTTTTTTTTGTAGAAAATGACAATTATTATATTGAGTCTTATTTTTTTTTGTAAAGTGCAAACGTTATTGAGATGAGTTTTATGAACGTGGACTTGGCGCAATTTTTTTACAGTGAAACTGTTTTTGTTCGGATAGTGAAAAATAAACCCTTTGCGAAGGTCATTTAAAGATAAAAGGGTTTGACACAAGCGAATAATAGCTCTAACTCCGACATATCGTTTCTTATCTTTGCATGGTTTTTATAAAGATTTTTTGATGTAAATAATTTCACTCAATTTTAGTCAATATTCTGCTGGATGCAAAAAAAAGAAATACTAGAAAAAAAACAGAAAACGTAATAGAAACCATCGGCGTAGCTCTTTTGAAAATAAAAAAGTTAAATACAAACGAAGGACAGTCAAAAATTCTAAGATATGGTTTCGTACTTTCTCCTTACCTGCTATTTTTTACAGATTTAAAAATTTAGGCAGTTTTCCAATTCTGAGATAACGTTCTATCCATAAAAAAACACTTAAGTCCTCAACGATTGTGTTGAATAGATTTTTCTCATATTTATAACTGCAATTTTCTCAATTTTTTTCATTCTTTGACATTTTTTTTTTAATTTGAAACGTCAATGAGACAAAAAAACTTCAAATATGAAGTGAGTGGAACAAAGTTCACAAATATCATACTCAATCTGAATCCAAAAAATTTTTTTGATCTCTATTTTTCATGATTTATTGCAATTTTTTTTTAATTTTTTGGAATTCCTCCAAATTTTGATGGCTCAAGCAATTACGATACGTTTAGATTCAGATTTCGTAAATTGGAATACATAAAAATTATACGTGATCTAAATCCAAAAAAATTTTTTTTATTTTTGTGACAACAGTTTTTCGCCTTTTTCTTGGGTTTCTTGCATTTCATTCAAAATTTTGAGGGTGTACGGACAAAACTGACTTTAGATTTGGATTCGGTGCGTCCAAATACATAACGATAGGTAAGTCCGGTCAAAACTACAGACCACTTTTTTTTCTTGTGAGCCTATGTTGTCATTATATGAACGAAATAGCGTTTTATTATAAAAACTCTGATTGACATTGTCAGACTTACTCGATTTTAAGTTTCTTCTATAAGCTTGACTGCTTTTTTTTCGAACAATCGGTGAAGGTGAATTAAACTCCGGTTTCAATGATCAAGTGTAACTATCCCTGGTTATTTTTGGATTTCTATCATCATCACGGTCATTTTCATGTTTACGCTCGCTCTCGAACACTTCATTGGCTAGAATCAGCATTATATCACTTTCTGTAATCGCGAGATCGATGAGCTCGTCAACGCGGTTGTTTAAAATATCGGTTCTCATTTGTTTATGAGATAACCAAATAACATTAGCTTCTTTCTTCATATGGAGAAGTAACTTTTTATCAATTTTCGCGTGATTTAATTCGCACCCACTCACATGATTAGAATCAATCGTTGGTGCCAATTCAGGTAAAACTTTACCTATGTTATTTTGAAAAGATACGTTATTATGCTCACAATTATACAAGTTATAGCGAACAGATTTTACTTCATTTGAATTTGATTTTTTTCGTAGTTCGTTTTGGACGATCTCATATGAGAAATGGGCGTTCAATTTTAGATTTTCTATCTCAGTAGAGAAGAGAGACCTTATAATTTTAGGATTGTCCCGTAATAAAAATAAATAAGCCCGCAAATAATTCCCCCGAGTTTCGAAATCTTGCCTTTTTGGTCGGGACCCTGAAACAGTTGAATTATGAAATTCTAATAAACCTAAATGGACTCGTAAAAATTCGGCTTGTTTCTCAAAATCTCGACAATCTGGTCTCATTCCCGAAAAAGTTAAATTATTCATTTTAACTATTTAATGAAATGTGAAAGATAAAAATTTCGAGAATTAAACTTATAAAAGTCAAATTCACGTGACTTTTCCGTGAAGGGGAACCAAAATACCCCTTCAATTGTCAAAACGAATTTGCAACATAGTAATGTACTGAAGTTATTATTAATCGTAGCTATAATTAATTCTGGCAGTAAATGAAGAACTCAAACTAATTTCTATTCGCAATATTTAATTTGATTGTTAATTCTTAATCAATAGTAATGAATATAATTTAAACTAGTTATTCAAATAAAAGTAATTTTTTAGGTATTCTAAGTGCGTAACATACAAAATATTCGCGATACACCGTATAAATTCCGTCGTAACATTTTAAAATTTTATAATATTCGTTGTTAAGTCCGTAGCAATAATTCCTTGAAACAAAAATTAGTTTAGTGTTGAAGTAACCGAATAATTAATATATATTGATTTTTAACCTCCCGCTAAAAATCTCAGATTTTCAGAAATCGAGAAGTTATTGTTTTCACCCCGTTTTGCAAAAATCAAGTTTTCATCAGATCTCGACGTTTGAAGGTCACAGGAAGCTTCCCTGAATACCCCCGCGATGTTGTCACTGTGTGTGTGTGTGTGCGTGCGCGCGCGTGTGTGTGTGTGTGTGTGTGACTCGCTTATAACTTTTGAACGACTGAACGGCGTTCTAAAGATTTTCCTTAAACTTAGATTTCCTGAGAATTTGAACCGATTCGGAACGATAGATTTTAAGGAATCTTGAATAATCTCAAAAAAAATCATTTTTGAAAGTGGTTTTTTTGGAATATCTTTTAAACGGCTCTATCGATCAACTTCAAAACTAATCCGCTCTTAAGCTTGAAAAACCACGCCGATTGCCGCCAATCCGGTCAAAATCGGTTCATTCGTTTAAGAGATATCGTGAACGAAAGAAAATCGAAAAAAGTGTTTTTTTGACATAACTTCGTCATTTCTTCTCGGATCGTTTTTGATAATGTAGAATAATTTTAGAGCTTAAAAAATCGCGTCGATCGCCACAAAAAACAAGGAAATCAATTGATTGGTTCGAGAGATATCCTCGATAAAATATTTGGAAACAAGTGTTTTTTTAACATAACTACGACATTAATAACTTTTAAACGGCATCACCGATCAATTTCAAAAATTAATCAGCTCTTAACATCAAAAAACCACGTCGATTGCCACCAAGCAGGTCAAAATCGGTTGATTCGTTCGTGAGTTATCATTGACAAAAAAAATCGACAAAAAGTGTTTTTTTCGGGATATACCAAAATTTTCGGTCTAATCAATTTTTATTTGAAAGTATAGTATAGAATTCGGAAAACTGCGTCGAATGCCGCTAACCGCGAAAAAATCGGTTAATGCATTCAAAAGTTATTGCGGTTTGAAAGCAAAAAAAATAGTGATTCATTAAACTCCTATGAAACTTTTGAGCTCGGAGAGCTCAAAACTACACGAAAATTAGATTTTTGAGTTCGAAGAGCTCAAAAACATAATAAGTGCAATTTCGAGCGCTTAATTACGAAAGTAGCGGGAAGTTGCAGGGATGGCCTTTAGGGTCAACCGTTTTCCTAATTTTTTTTTTTATAGCAAACAGTCACTTGCGTAAAATTGCAATAGTTACAAAATCGGAATAAACTTACTTTTTGATGATCCAGTGTAATCATTAATCCAAAAACTAGTACATTGTCCCTGTAAGAATCTTGCACTGAAAAATTCTAAATTACTATAATAATTGATTATTCTAAACTATCATAAGACACTATTTAATTCTTAAATTGAAAATTAGTTAAGATTGACGTGATTCTGATTTTCGCACTTATAGATAACCGCTTTACGGTTTTTTTTCTCAATTTTTACTATCGTCTTTATCAGATAGATCCGTAGCAACATTTTCATATTTAAAGTAATTATAAAAGAGATAGCATCTTTTACAAAATGAAATCACTGCAATTAAAATCTTTCCAAGATATTGTTTTTCAAAGCTGAATTTCTTTAAAGGATTGAAATCATAGTAGTTTCGCTGAATGTGATCCTGGTCACAGCACTACTGTTACGTTCTTAAATTTTAGGTTAACAAATTTTTAAAATTCAAGTTTAGGTTTTGACCTGATTAGGCAATTAACAGAGTCCAGATGGGTCTTGTCACTGATTTCTCTGCAAAGTACTTTTTAAAATTCATAAAATTTATGTTTATAAAATGTTCAGGTTTTGACCTCGTTAGGATATCAATCAATTCCAGGTAGGTCGTGTCACTGATTCCTCCTTAAAGTACAATTAAAATTAAATTTAGATGTTTTTGATAATACTCTCAATTTACCTGCCCTCAGGGAGGTGATGGATAGGAAGCCTGAACGATGGCTAGCGCTCTAGGTGATTTCAACGGGGTGGAACGGCTAATATGCGCTCACATCCTGGCGGTAATAGTTAGGATATTCAATGGATAGGATACCTGAACGCTGACTAGCGCTCAAGGAAAAAGAACAAGGGTAGAATGCTAAAAAGCCCACTCAACCCTGGGTTGAGGTTTTAATAAATTTCCATATTATATTAATATTATATTAATCGATAAACAATTAACAAAATTTAATAATAAGAAATTTGCAGGCTCAGCCTCGGACCAGCAGAGATTTATGCTTTACTAAGTCCTTGGACTGACTGCTCCAGAAAATGTCTAAAGACAGAATGTGTGTAAGTAATAATTACAATAAGTATTTATAATGATATTTAGCAACATTGCATCTCAAGTTGCCTTCCCTCATTCAGAAAGATGATTTGAAATGATCACCTCCATGTTAATTGTATATCTACGTAGTATTCAAATCTGATGCTTTCAAATCATTTTAAATCATTTCAAATTAGATTTCTTAATCAGGGTTATGAAAACATCATAGCAGGCCAAATCTCACATCGTAGATTGTTTAGTCTATTGGGCTGCTTTGACGTTCGAGAAATCTCTTATCTCGAGGTGTTTCTGTTACGAAATACATCGAGTGATAATTAATTATTGTTTTAATTTATAGATAAATTGATCACAGGAATTCAGGATAAATAATTTCAAAGTACGTGTTGATTTTAGTTGAACGTTTCGTCCTTTTATTAGGACTTCCTCAGCAACTACAAATAAACATAAATTTATAACCTTTGTAAACAACAATATATGTCAAAATTTTATGTAGTACAATCATACCTTAATCATACTAGTTAACAGTTTAAAATATATGATTGTTGAAATATATAAAATATTGGTACGCATATTATGAGATTAACCAAACAATTTTTTATATAACAATTTAACTTTCTACCAATTATTACTGAATAGTGTAGTACAACGTACATCCACAACGACATCAGCTGTAATACTACTACCCAGTTGGTGCGTAACGGCTGTGCTATAGTACTACCCCCGCGCCATCTAGGATATTTAAATATTATTTGTTATTAAATTCTAGCTGTCCTTTTTAAAATGTCATTATAAATGCTACTCAAATTATTAGTATCTGTTCTTAAGTTAATCGTATTATTTCTCTTCATATGAATCATTTCACTAACGTTTCGTTTAAGCCAATTATCTTCAATGTCCACAATAGTTGCCATGTCAAATTTGAAAATGTGTCCGGTGCTAAAATGATGCTCAGCTAACGCAGTAAACTTTGTTTTCAGTATATTAATCAGTTTACAATCATATCTATGTTGATCCAGTCTTTTCTTTAGTTCTTGTTTAGTTTGCCTTATGTAGAATTTCCCACACTCACACAGTATTTTGTAAACTACTTGAGACTGTTCCCATTTATCAACTTTATCTTTTAACCTTGTATATATGGATAGATGTATAGATGTATATATATATATATGTATATATATATATGTATAGATGGAATTCAATTTCACTAAATTATGAATCCCAAATTTTATATTTGTTTTATTGAAGCATTTGTTAATTTGATATGGTACGGAGTTGATAAAGGGAAATCTACTAAACTTTTTAATTTCCAGTTTTTTATCCTGTATATTTTTATCTCTCTGATAATTATTCAATATCGTGTAAATTAGGCCAGGTGGATAGTTATTATTTTTTAGCAATTTTTCAACCTTGTTTTAATTAATATTTTTAATGTTTATTAATAAAATTTTAAATAAATTTAAAATTTGGCAGAACGTTAAAAAAAAAAGTTGCTCATTTTTAGAAATCTAATGTTTTATTTTCAAATAAGAAAAAATTCAGCCTATCCGGGTTGCGCAAGAACAGTTGTCAAATTGATTAAATAAAAAAAAAAGACATGACATAATTTGAAAAAATAACGATTTCACTCGAAAAACCCGGAAATTTTGTCAAATTTATTATATTTAATTTTTTTTGTGTATTTTTTCAAAAAGTACATTCAAAATAAAATTGAAAAAAAATAGTTGTAGAACCACTTGTACTACTGCCAAAAAATTTTACACCTTGATTACGTTTAATTAATTCCATCAGATAAAACCATTTGATTAATTAAAAATACAGGAAAGATTAAAACAACAATAGTGCCATATTCATTCAGAATAAATGACAATAAAAAGGTAAAAGAAAATTGTGAGAGTTTTAAGGCTCAAACGTAGATTCTGAAGTTCTATTTTATAACGTAGATTTTTCCCAACGGTAGATCTAAAAAAAAAACAAACTATAATTCACTACGTTGCACTTCGTCCATCTCAGCCGTTTCTCGATTCTCCAGGAACCCCGACAGGCGCCAGCCGACTTTTGTTTCACCGGTATTGGCAACCGGGATAAGATAAACAAATTTCATGTTCCTAGAAAACCAAGATAGACCTTGACGGTAACGGAATACCTCGGTGTTGCTCAGTTATGCTGGTTATGAAGAAAGGGTCGTGATTCGGTCTCTCAGGGAAAATAATTTCCACACAAAATGGGACTAAACGATAGCTAGTACTCTAATCAGTACTCTCAAACTAATACTTAACCTTAATAATCGGAAAATAAATTAAATCGACATATAAAATATTGCGGAAGCACTTCTAAAACGACACGAAACAAAGACAATGACTCAAGCTAATGTTCTGCGGTAACAGCACGCGTGAGGCACGCCAGCTTGGGTACGAGAGACTCACTAGACTCTCAAACTATGCTCACTCTACAAGAGCCTAGCAGCGACGGTACGTCCGTCCTCCCTGAGGACTTCCAAACGACTTCCTTTTATAATAATCCGGTCCCAAGCCGGACATGCGCTCAACTCACCTGCACGCTACGTTCAGACACGCATATCCCCCACATGTACTTCTACTCGAAGTGTTACTTTCCCGTTAAATTTATAATATTTTAATCAATTTTTAATTAAAAAATTTTAACTGCTTCGTTGGTGATGAATAAAATTCATCATCAGCGAAGTAACGGAAATCACTTGTAATAAGAGAATCGCCGGGCTCTAGCCTAAACATCGTGAGAGCTGGACTTCGACAACTTCTTTCGGGTAACCTGAGATGCAAAGTAGTCAATTTTATTAATTATTATAATTCTTTTATTTGTACTCTGGATGCAAATCCAGAGCAGTCAGCCTGAGTAAGTCAGCTGATGAACACCTTCGGCCCCGGACTATGTCCGGAGATGAACTGACTTCACCAAATTTTGAAGTTTAAAATATAGTTAATCAGTTGTTAACCTTGGGTGAATTAATCATTAATGTTAAAACCATTCCTAAAGTTCTTATAATTTTGAGAAAGTGTTTAGTGACAAATCCCACTTGGAGCCTGTCAACTACCTAACGTGGCTAAGCCTAAAGGATAATTAAAATTAAGGATCTCAAATTTTGAGAACGTAACACTTCCTACATTGAAATCTATCTTAAAATTCCGAATTGGCCCTCGAAAGTCTCACTAAACATTTTCAGATTCGATTTGGAATTTATATTTCGACTCGGAATGCATGCATTTTTTCTAATGTCCAACAAAAGGTAAAATTTGCATGGTAGCTCAACTAAAAACGTAATGAATAAAATCTATTCAATACGTAAGTAGAAATTAATAATTCTAACATCATACTTTATAATTTTAAGATCATACTAACTTTATTATCATATGCATTAATTATAATATAAAGCATATTTAATGTAAATCAATAACCAAAAGAAGAAAAAAATTTGTGGAACTCTTTAAAACCGAAATTTTTTTAAAAAAGCTTATTTCTGACATAATATTATAATAAGTATAATAGATGCTCTAAAAACGTGAAAATTGCTTACAATTTACAGTAATTTTAACTTTGACATTGAATAACTTTTAAAGGAATGCATTTATCAAAAATTTGTAAGCGACCTTCTTTGGAGGGCATTTGATTTTTTTTAAAAACATGTCATAGTTTACTATTTTAATGATTAGTTGCTACAAATTTCCAAACTTGAAGAATCAGTTTTTTTCACGTTATTTGAATGGGGAATGGAAAAGCGTGATGCGGGACATTTTAATATTAAAATTAAGAGTTGTTCGTTAAACTGGCGTTTATTTAACTTCCCGCTAAGAAAGTTGAAAATTTTCGAAAATCGGGAAGTTATTGGTTTCAGCCAGTTTTTCGAAAATCGACTTCTCATCAGATCTTGACGTTTTGAGGTCCTAGGAAGCTTCCCTGACTATTCCCGCGATGATGTGTGTGTGTGTGTGTGTGTGTGTGTGTGTGTGTGTGTCTGTGTGTGTGTGTGTGTGTGTGTGTGTGTGTGTGGAGATGTATGTAAACCTCTTATCACTTTCGAACAGCTTAACTGATTCTATCGCGGTTGACGCCAATCGAAAGGGCTTGACTGGACTTAGATTTTGAATATGGTTCGGACCAATCCAGACCAGTAGATTTTCAGAAATCTCAAAAAAACTACGAAAAACAATAAATAAATAATTGAACAGAATATAGCAGTAGACAGAAAAAAAATAAATTATTGAACTTTTAAATAATACGTTGATTTAAATTTTGGTGAAAGAATATTTATCAAAAGGTAAGTGTTGAAAAAAGATCCAACTATTGAGAGTATATTTGCTCTATATGTATGTGCAATATTTTGATTTTATAATGAATCAATACTGAATTACGTAGATTTTTAAATTTGAAAATTTTATTTAGCTCTTTTTTTATTTTTATTTATTTCTAATTAATTTTTGATCGGATAACATATATATAATGCTATTTTCCATTAAAAGGGCATAGCCGGTTAAATATGGGAAATCTGCCCCCATGGCTTTTTTGACTCACACTTAGGGGATCAATTTGGCATCAAATAAAAATAATTCACACCAATTTTTAGCCCTTTAACTCAAACGACGTTCGAGATTTAAAAAAAAACCTGTTTTTTTATTTTAATTTTATTTTTATACTGAAATTAGGAGTTAATCGATGGTGATTTTCTTTCTTATTCTTAGGATCCTTAAACATAAAAATATCGTATGATCATCGTTTTTCAACGAAAAGTCGATTTTTAATGAAGAAAAGAAAATTCAAATCTTGTTTTTTTTTAGGGTTTTTGATGTTACGTTCTCGTAAATTTTAAATTTATTTAAAGTTTTATAAATCTGTTTTAAAAATCATTAAATAATTATTTAAATCATTTAATTATGATCCGAGGTATTTCGTAACGGAAATACCTCGAGATAACAGATTTATAGAACGTCAACGCAGTCTAGTAGACTAAACAGTCTACGTTGTGGGTTTTGGACTGCGTTGATGTTCTCATAGGGTAACCTGAGATGCAACGTTGCTTAAATTCATTATAAAACTCATTGTAATTATTATTGTAGATACATTCTGTCTCCAGACTTCCTCTGGAACAGTCAGTCCGAGGACTTAGCAGAGGAGGAATCTCTGCTGGTCCGAGGCTGAACCTGCCAATTCCTTATTAATAAATACTTCTTTTTTAATTGTCAATCGATTAAAATGGGTACTTATTAAAACCTTCAACCAGGGTTGAGAGCGCTTATCAGCGTTTCACCCTGGTTCCTTTACCTCGAGCGCTAGCCAGCGTTCGGGTATCCTATCCAAAAATATCCTAACTATTACCCCCAGGGTAAGAGCGCTTATTAGCTGTTCTCACCCTGGTGAAATTGCCCAGAGCGCTAGCCAGCGTTCAGGCACTCTACCCATTATCTACCTGTAGGCAGGTAAAACAAAAGTAAAATATTAAAATATATTTTATTTATAAATTAAAAATGAGAATTATTAAATTATGTATATTTAAAAAGTACTTCGCGGATAAATCAGTGACACGACCCACCTGGAGTCTATCGACTTCCTAACGAGGTCAAAATCTGGACATTTAAATAAATTATTTAAATTTAAAATTTAATTACACCCAAAATTTGGGAACGTAACATTGAAATATGTCAATCACCAAAATTTGTCAGAACATGTATTTTACACCCCTCGACACTCAGGAATTTTTTCAGATTTTTTGAAGTGGTGGAACAATGTCAAAAAAATTAAAAAGTCATTTTTTTCCTGAAATTCGGCGTTTTAACGCACTTTTATTTTTTTTTTGCTTGAAAAAGTACGTAGAAAATTTCTTTTTTAACAGAAATTTATCTTTTCAAAAGATAAACATAATAAATCAGGAACATGAAGTATGTAAAAAGGCTATAAATAATTCAAAACACATTTGGAGGTGAATTTTATATTTTTCCAGACAACCGGGAATAATTTTGAATTATGATACAACAAAAATAAAAATTTTAATAGAAACAATAACTTGATTAGTCTTCATTCACTACGACACTAATTTTCTCATCGATAAACAGACGACTAAGTATCTCAGCAGGTTTTACAACTTTAGCTAAATATCGAGCGTAAGATAAATAATAAATAATAGCAGCAATGTGTGAGCAACATCGAACAGTACATCTACCATTTGCACAGTCACAACAATATCAGGTTATTCCAGAGATATCATTCTTGTCTGGCTGATATTCAATAAAACAACGATATGTTTTTGAATTAATGTGTCGAGATCTGACCTCAAATTTTATAATATTAGGAGTGATCAGTAAGTAATGAAGCTTCAGCATTCCGTTTTCATCCACCATTTCAGCTAAGTACGGCACCGCTTGAGACATTTGATATGATCTAGTAAAAAGAATTTTGAGTTCATGTTCAGTTAATTCAGGAAAATCAGTTAATAAATCTGAAGTTATTGCTGCAAAAGGAACTTTTCTGCTTGCCCAATGATTCGTTTCTACCTCCGAGGCTAAGGTATTATCATGGTCTTTTTTTGAGTTTATGGCAGCAATAATTTTTTCAGAAAGGTCGAGATCAGAATCAAGTCTCGTACCAAATTCATTGTCTAAAAAACAAGCTATTCTGCAAAAAACACTCATCCTTGGAAGCAATTTGTTGTCCAATTTATAATCTAAAAGCCTATACTTTTGTTTGATTATGCCATGAACTGCTTCAAAAACCCAACGGACTTTAGTAACGAAACGGGATTCATTTGATTCATTTGTGGTCAGTTGATTACGTTTTCCTTTAAGGGCAGGCATTAGCACTTTGAAGCCAGATTCTTCTAAATGTGCTATTACATCCCGAAAACCACGATCAACTACAATAATGTCATCTTTTTTCAGCAACTTAATCAGACCATTTGGGTCATTTAAAATGACTTTCATTATTTCAGCATCGTTCATATTAGCTGTATGGCCTAAGCATGTCTATAACGAAACGATTCGTAGTGCATATCGTGAATGGTTTACACAGAGGGACTTTCTTTTGACCAGAATATGATTTCCTCTGATATTCATTATTTGTACTTTTTTGATGACGAATATATGTAGCATCGCAAATGAATATCAACTGGTCATCTCTTACTTGATTCAACTTTTTAGCAGTATTTGAAGTATTGGCGAGTAATATTTCTCGGCTGATAGCATGGATTCCAAAACAGTGAGGCAAAACATCTTTTTCAAACGAAGATATTACTTCATCACAATAGTCTGACACCATTTGATCTCGAGCTAAGCCAAAAACGGAAGATATCACTGCGTTTGAATTTCCAGTACGTAATTTGAATAAAAAAACAGCAAGAGCTTGAAAGACATTACGATAGACTGATTTTCTCATTGACGTTAACATTTCACTAAGTTTTATCAATTCATCCCAGCTTAGACCCGTAAATAACTCTAACTGTTTTTCTGAAAACGAGTGATCTCCAATTTTATCAATTATGGACGAATCAGTACCAATAGCTAACTGCCCAAGTAATTTTTCAAAATCATTTACTTCAAATACACTGGTATTAGAATTGATTCGGAAAGTATTGATATCTTCATTATAGAACCGTTTTTTAATGATATGATCTTTACAACACCGATTTCTTTGGGGAATAAAGAGTTGTCTTTTGGAAAAGACTTGCTTACGTGCTTCAAACGGAACTATCATGATATTTGTTGATGATCCACAAAGGCAACAGTATTTGTGTGTCGATATGATTCTGGGAAAACTCAAATCTATAAATTCTAACTCTTCCTCAATTTTTCTTGATTAACATATGAAGGATCTTCAGATGATGATACAGACGAAACGGTTGTGGATGATGATTGAGAAAAAATAGGCTGACTTTCGACATTCACTCGATCTGCAGATAAATCTTGAGTCTTTTTTGGCGTAGGTGGTTTTGTTAAAATAACTTGACACTTATTACAAAAGGTATCATTTATAAAGACACGCTTTCCAATTTATTCTGTCGCATTATTAGCCTCATCAACTGTCGCAATAATCTGTTTAAAGCCAGATATTTTACGTAAATATACATTTCAATTAACACATTTTTTCCCAAAATCCATTCTGAAATCAAGTTTAAATTATAGGTTACAAATTCGAAAATATATAAACAAATAAAATGTAAAGCTTTACTCACTTGAATAAATGTAAACAACTGATACGCTATGTAATAATAAAAATATATATCTTGTAAAATGAAAAGAGATGCATTAACATCAACAATGATACTCCAATATTGTTCGATCGTAAAACTTAAATATAGTTTCAATATAAAAGCCCTGAATTAATTAACAACTGTTATTCAATATATACAATGAATTAATCATAAAGATTACTTTATTTTGAGGTTACCTGAACAAACAAAACCTTAATAGATATGATCGTTAGATTCCGGAAATCCCGGTAGATGACTTTCCAAAGCACCGAGTTGGCGCTAATTTTGAAATACATAGTCGTTTTAGAGCAAAAAAAAGTTTTCTACGTACTTTTTCAAGCAAAAAAAAAAATAAAAGTGCGTTAAAACGCCGAATTTCAGGAACAAAATGACTTTAATTTTTTTGACATTGTTCCACCACCAAAAACTCTGAAAAAATTCCTGAGTGTCGATGGGTATAAAATACATGTTCTGACAAATTTTGGTGATTGACATATTTCAAAAACCCTAAAAAAGACAAGATTTGAATTTTCTTTTCTTCATTAAAAATCGACTTTTCGTTAAAAAACTATGATCATACGATATTTTTATGTTTAAGGATCCTAAGAATAAGAAAAAAAATCACCATCGATTAACTCCGAATTTCAGTATAAAAATAAAATTAAAATAAAAAAAACAGGTTTTTTTGAAAACCTCGAACGTCGTTTGAGTTAAAGGGCTAAAAATTGGTGTGAATTATTTTTATTTGATGCCAAATCGATCCCCTAAGTGTGAGTCAAAAAAGCCATGGGGACAGATTTCCCATATTTAACCGGCTATGCCCTTTTTTTAACGACGATGTATTGTAATACAATCATATAATTTCGTTTGAAAATCGTATTCAATGTCGGTTTTTTTATTATACCACAATTTCAAACACAACAAATTTATTCATGAAAAGTCGACTAAACATAAAATTCATTCATTACGAACGAAAACAAAAAGAAAAAAAAACCAATTTTAAATTTGTTGTATGATCGCAAAAATCAATTTGTTTAGTAATTAGATAATTCTAAGAAATCACACTTTTTTAGTGTTTTGAAAAATTTATATTTTTGAACGAATTTATCGATTTTTGAATGGTTGATCGTGATTGTTGTAGTGTTTCAAATTTTCTGGAAGAAACGATAGAAGAAATTTGTTGGAAATTTGTTAAAAAATTTTCGTGTTATATAAAAAAAAAAAAAAAAACATTTATCTTAAAATTTTTCGTTCATGATATCTCTTGAACGAAACAATCAATTTCGTCCAGCTAAGTGGCGATCGATGTGGTTTTCCAAGCTTAAGGGCAGATTAGTTATTGGAGTTGATCAATAGAGCCGTTTAAAACGTATTCCAAAAAATGTTAAAAAAACATTTGTTTCCAAATATTTTATCGAGGATATCTCTCGAAGCAATCAACTGATTTCCCCGATTTTGGCGGCGATCGATGCGGATTTTTGAGCTCTAAATTGATTCTCTTTTACCAGAAACGATCCGGAAAGAAATGACGAAGTTATGTCAAAAAAACACTTTTTTAGATTTTCTTTCGTTCACGATATCTCTCGAACGAATGAACCGATTTTGACCGGATTGGCGACGATCGGAGTGGTTTATCGAGCTTAAGGGCGATTTAGTTTTTGAAGTTGATCTATAAAGCGGTTTGAAAGATATTCCAAAAAAAACCACTTTTGAAAATGATTTTTTTCTTATTTTTTTTTTGAGATTTTTCAAGATTTCTTAAAATCTATCGGTCCTAATAGGTCCAAATTTTCAGGAAATCTAAGTTCGAGGGAACTGTTCAGAACGCCGTTTAGTTCGTTCCGATCGGTTCAGTCGTTCAAAAGTTATAAGCGAGTCACATAGTCACACACACACACACACACACACACACACACACACACACACACACACACACACACACACACACACACACACACACACACACACACACACACACACAAGGGTGTTTCAAAAAAAGACGAATTTTTTTTTTCTTTTGGTGTCTAAAAATTGATGGTATACCTAAAAACAAAAATTTTGGCGCCCATGTGAGCTCTTAATATCATTAGTAAGATTTGCCTGTATCCATTTCTTTATTTTCCATTTAATAACACGGGAAAAATTTTTTTTAATTTTTTAATTTTTATTACTTTGGAACGGTTCATCGTAACAACAATATGAAAAATGATATTTGTAGGAAATTTTACGCTCTACAAAAAACGTTTGAAGACCAAAGTTCCTCAGATTAACGGCTTCAAAGATATCCGCGGTCAAAGATAACACTAATAAAAAATTTATAATATTTTCCAATAAAACTACAAAAAAAATATCATATGCTATATTTTTATTATTTTTTATGTTAAATTACTTCAATTCCGTTAACCTGAGACTGTAAACTTTTTTTTTTTACTAATTAATTCAATACTTAACTCACGAAATGCAATAATATATAAATATAAACGTTAAAAATATCTTATAAATGATTTTTTGGTCTCTTTTATAACAAATTTATTTTTTTTTTTTACTAAATATTAAGAAATTTAATTGAACAATTAATTCTTTATAACAAAAAACTATATTTACAACTTGTTACAACAATTTTTCAACTTGAAAATATTACAGTTTTATAAAATTACTTTTATTGCAATTAGGATATTGTTTTCTATGTTCTGTCACTACTTGCAACAAATATTGAAGCTGTTCTTTATCTTTCGTTAAGCATCGATTATACTGCTCTATCAATGCCATGCGGCGTTCTGCTACATCATTCACAACTTGAAGTTTCCCGAAATACTCCAAGTTTTCTAAGAAATTCGGATTCTGAGGCCACAAAGTAACATCCTCATCAATGAACTCATACGACAAATCGAACGATTCAAATATATTAATCGATCTCATAGACACAAATTGACTAAGATCTTTATTTAATAAGGACTCTAAATTTTTCTTATCTATTATAAAACGATTTGTTGCAGTTTCATTGGCTTTACAGTTTTTAAGAGCATGAACTATTCTTTTTTTTGTTCCAACTGAAACATTTTTATCAAAGAGAGATAAAACAGACAGCTCGTTGTTTAAATACCACAAGTGATCGGCTAATTTTTGTCAGCATGTGTGTGAAAGACTATTATTAAATCTTTCATATGAAATTAATTCTTTAATCAAAGTTAAATCATTATTAGGTGTTGTTATAGCACACGGCGCAGTGAACCAAGCTTTTAAATAGAATATTATGATAAATAAACAAAGTTCTCGTAATCCATCTGTTTCCGATTTAGTAAGATGAAATTCATTTCTGAATAAAAAAATTTTTAAACTATATATTGCTTTAGCCATCCACCTTGCATGATGGACCGGTCCAGGATGCTTAAATGTAATATTTGTGGTAGTAGTACCCAAAAATATTAATGATAATTCCAGAAGTTCACGGTAATCGTCTCGACAATGATCCATCTACAAAAAAAGTTATAAGTCAAAATGAAATTGATTATATCTCAATTTCAAAGTTGAGAAGACTAATTATTATTAACTGATGTAAGGTAAAAGTTTTAAAATATTTTACAAACGCAATTTTAATCGTTAAAGATGATTGAAAGTATAACAGTCATGTGAAACTGATTTTCAATATTTTTAATCACGACGGCAAGTTAATTAATCAGAGTAAAATTGATAATTGAGGAGCTTATTTTCAAAAGGGTATCTTTTGATTTTTGATTAATCGAGACAAAAAACTAGTTATCTTCAATTATAAATATTTGTATTGAACTTTTTTTAATTTAGCTATAAAGTGCAATCGGTTATGAAGCTGCAATTCGATTTTCATTTATAAATGTTCATAATTCTCAAAGTAATTAGTATTTAAAAGTTCAGAAAACTGGTATTTTAAAATATGAAAAGATACCCTTTTGAAAATCAGCTCCTCAATTTTACTGAACTTTATACATTTTTCTTTTCCACTTTAACGTCAGTTAATAATTCTTCAGTGCTGGATTAAAAAATTTTACTTCTATTTGATTATTAACGAATTTCAAAATCTCATCTTTGATTGGTGTTATTACTTCCAAAACTTTTTTGTCACAAATACCAGCCGTAAAGTTTGATTGGTCAATTTCATCCCACTTCTTTTTAAATCTCTGATAAATTGGAACGTTTGGGCCAGACGAAGCAGGCCAGTATACTTCAAATGCACTTCGAAGAACAATTTCAAAAATATGGTGTCGGCATGGCAAGTACAACAGTTTTCTACTAAGAGCCTTTTCTACTAATACACACGCACCATTTCTGATTCCTGAAAAATAAAATGAGAATTGCTAGTGAAGTATCGATTTTTTAGAGTAGTACGGAGAAATCTTTTCAATTTGAAAAAAAAAATAACTCATAACTTGGAAATTAATGGTTAATACTAAAAATCTGATTTGATTTAGCATTTAAACATTACGGTAATCAACCATGTTATATTTTTTTTATTAGTAAATTATTTACCCGTATTTGACGCCGTAGTATCAGAACACAATGCTTTGATGTTGTCAGTATTAATATCCCATTGTTTTACTGTTTTAATAATAGCCGAAGCTTGGTTTTGTCCAGTCCCAGATTCTAGTTTAGGAACTCCTAACAGTTGAAATTTACCTGATGATGATAAAATAATCGGAAGCCGGTCAACTTGTTCTGTACCTGTAATATCTGATAACAGTTTTCCATCAAAATGTAGTACATAATTGTCAGTTTCCAGATTAGTCTTCAGATTTAACGCCGCTTCTTTCCGGAATTCTTCCCTTGCTCGGTGAATAGTCACATGACTAAAGTTTACGCTTGCACAATCAATGTTCAAGCTAGATAATAAAGCAGCAATAATGTAAGTCGCCATCCTACTAGTCACGTTAGCTCTATCCAAAGCCGCAGCAAGTTCTGGTGTCATTATATCAATTTTTGGAACTTGTTGTTTTCGCATTTCATCTTCATAATCAGAGATTATATGAGAAGTATTACTTTCCAAAGATTTCTGGGATAATTGAGATGGATGACTTGATATTTTATGATTAGCAACATCATCAGTCTCAACTGCACAATAATAGTTGACATTGTCGTTATCAAACTCTCCGACATTATTATTACTATCATTACCATTATTATTATAGTTTTTATCATTGCTATCAATGTTCTCTTCACTATTATTATCACTATTATTGTTATTATTATCATAAATTCTGATATCAACATCCATGTCTTCGACATCTTCTAAAATTGGTTGAGAATTATATAAAATAAAACCACGTCGACTGGAAGATTTTTGTCCCAAATAAAATAATCTTTTTTCTTTGTCCAGTATATTTAAAACATCCGCATGAGCTACATCAAATAGTTTATTTAATTCATCCTGAAAAACGGATTCCTTTTTTTTTTTTGAGACTTTGACTTTTTCATTTTACGGTTTTTTTGTAAATTCTTCCATCGATTGTGATTTGAGATTAGTTTCAAAAAAGCAGATCTTTTCTCTCTTGTCGGGATTTGTGCCGCACACCAAATTTCAAAAACTTTGTTGATAGTGATTGATATACTTTCTTTAACTGAAAAATTTTTCGTACCAAGATAATAAAATAAAAGCGACATAACCTCTTTCAGAAAGGGTAATTTTTTTCCAACTAATTCACTTAACACATCACCAATCACGTACA
Organism: Cotesia typhae; assembly: GCF_013202065.1. Taxonomy (NCBI): domain Eukaryota; kingdom Metazoa; phylum Arthropoda; class Insecta; order Hymenoptera; family Braconidae; genus Cotesia; species Cotesia typhae. The sequence goes on from NW_027423745.1 coordinate 423,074, forward strand.
CTGTTTTCACCATTATGGTCACAAAATTTATAACTAATACATTTCAACTAATTAAATTAATAATATAACGGATTGAAAAAACAGTCAGTATCAATGAACAAAGACAATGACGAGAAGATATAGTAAAGCGTTGAGAGCAAAGCAACTAAATGAAGTTATTACCGAACAACCAGGCTTACCAACACAGATCTTATTAGCTATAACACTCAAATTAAATGAGTATAATACTCTGTACCGACAGAGCTAAATAAAGCTCTGTTGATATTTTTCAAATAAAAAACATTTGATCAAGTTTTATAGTAGATTTAATTGATTTAACGTATTTACAGAATTTTCATATTATTTTGAATAATATGCAATGATGAGTGTTTGGTGAGTTTGTGTAATAAGGAACTTTACATTTTTCTCTTACAAAAATTTATAAATTTTATAAAATATAAAATAAATTTGTTATAAGAAAGACCAAAAAATCATTTATGTGACATTTTTAACGTTTATATTTATATATTAGTGCATTTCGTGAGTTAAGTATTGCATTACTTAGTAAAAAAAAAAAGTTTACAGTCTCAGGTTAACGGAATTAAAGTAATTTAACATAAAAAATAATAAAAATTTAGCATGTGATATTTTTTTTTGTAATTTTATTGGAAAATATTTGAAATTTTTTCTTAGTGTTATCTTTGACCGCGGATATCTTTGAAGCCGTTAATCTGAGGAACTTTGGTCTCCAAACGTTTTTTGTAGAGCGTAAAATTTCCTACTAATATCATTTTTCAGATTGTTGTTACGATGAACCGTTCCAAAGTAATAAAAATTTAAAAATTTTAAAAAATTTTTCCCGTGTTATTTAAATGGAAAATAAAGAAATGGATACAGGTAAATCTTACTATTGATATTAAGAGCTCACATGGGCGCCAAAATTTTTGTTTTTAGGTATACTATCAATTTTTAGACACCAAAAGAAAAAAAAAATTCGTCTTTTTTTGAAACACCCTAACACACACACACACACACACACACACACACACACACACGCGCGCGCGCGCGCGCGAGGACATCATCGCGGGAATCGTCAGGGAAGCTTCCTGAGACATCAAAACTTCAAGATCTGATGAGAACTGGATTTTCGAATCGCGGTTGGTGCCATTCGAAAGGGCTTGACCAAACTTAGATTTCTTAGGAATTTGAACCGATTCAAATCAGTAGATTTTGAGAAATTGTAAAAAAACTACAAAAAAAATTTTTTTGAAAAGTGTTTTTTTTGGAATAACTTTTAAACATTTATACCGATCAATTTCAAAAACTAATCTGCTTTCAACGTCAAAAAACCACGTCGGTCGTTACCAAGCCAGTCAAAAATGGTTGATTCATTCGTGAGTTATCGTTGACCAAAAAAAATCAACAAAAAGTGTTTTTTTCGGATTACACCAAAATATTCGGTGTAATCAATATGTGTTTGAAAGTATAGCATAGAATTCGGGAAACTGACGCAAATGCCGCTAACCGCGTAAAAATCGATTAATGCATTCAAAAGTTATTGTGGTTTAAAAACAAAAAAAAATAATGATTCATTAAACTCCTATGAAACGTTCGAGCTCAGAGAGCTCAAAACTATACGAAAATTAGATTCTTGAGCTCGAAAAGCTCAAAAATATAACAAGTGCAATTTCGAGCGCTTAATTCCGAAAGTAGCGGGAAGTTGCAGGGATGGCCTTCAGGGTCAACCGTTTTCCTAATTTTTTTTTTTCGGTATTCTGAACAAAATTTTCACTACATAAAAGAAATAGTCGATTTTTTAAATTTAGCCTTACATATATGCATATCGGTCATTCCACGTCAAATCAACCAATAGTTGGAATCGACTCCTTTCGATTTGGACGAATTTTAGTCAGAAGTTTTCTCTCATCATATTATGAAGTTCTGCCAAGGGAAAAAACATAAAAAAATTTTTTTCAAAAGTTATGCAATTTTGAAAACTTCACTAATTTTCCTGTTTCTTACTTATTCTTCAAAGATCTTGAAAACTATTACAATTACTCTAATGATCTGAGCTAGGTTTTAAAGAGGATACTTGAAGGTACCAAAAAAAAATTTTTTTATTAAATTTTTTAAAAATTCGCTTTTTGGGAAACTTTTGAAATTTCCAAAATTGGAAAAGTCGATGACTGCCATCAAATTTTTCGCTCAAATTTTTTTCTAGAGTACCTCTAATTGATTTCAAAAGATCCTGAAATTTTTGAGTAGGGGTTTTTTTTTGTTCAAAAGATATAAATTTTTGAATTAAAAAAAAAAAAATTATCTTTCTTTGGCATTGACTGAATAAAACAATGATAAATCCACTTGTAATTTTTAATTTTAAGGCTCAAAAATTTATTTTAATGCAAAAGAATCAATAAAAAACTAATGTGATATTTAAAAAATTAATGTGTTATTTTCGTTTTTCAGCTACATTTTGATTTTAAATTGGATATAATTGTGTTAGAATAATCGTTTTTTCTTAGCCCCTTGCTGTGGTGTTGATTTCGCACTTCTTTTTCTCAATCTGAAAGTAAATAGTATTATTAGAAAGCTATTTTTCAATGGAAATTTTATATGAATCGAATATACATAATAAAATATGGCTGAATTGACCGAGTTTGAATGCTGGACTTCTCGACAAACTCATAGACATCTACGTTTTTCAATACAAAATTTTCTCCTTCTGTAGATAATGACAAGCGCTTCACTCTCAGAACTTCATTTGAAGTAGGGACTGCGGCATGGCATCCACGTATTCCCTTAACTGGTAAAACGTTTTTGAACCTGTGACTCAGTTTTTTTTTCTGTTTTACGAATTTGCTCATCTGAGACATGAGAACTATTTATTCCTTGAATATTGTCCTTTGTCCATTCATATAATTGCTCAGGCGGTCTTGATTTGTTTATCAGGAGGATGTTGAAGATTAGCTCGGCTAATTAATCATTTGATTAACTCACCCAAACCGTCACTTGGGCCTTTCCCATGGGAAGTGGCAAAATAGTGCCATTCGGCTTTTATTTGGAAGTCTTCTTCATGATACACCAAATTGACTAAATTATAACTATTCTTATATTGAGATACAGCGCCATCAGAGAAATAAATTATTTTACAAATATCGGGAATTTGATTTTTGAGAAACGATATCAGTACTTCTTGAAAAGTGTAAACTGCAGTTGTATTGTGAGTTAAGTTATCAGAAATTATTACTAAATTGAGAGGTACAATTTCACTTTTATTCTCTTCAGTCATTCTATAATAACACGCAAAAGGATGGATTGTTGCCTGCTCATTATTCCAATATACTCCTTAAACACTATTTTGAAGCAAAAATGAATAATTTTCTGAAAAATCAGCAACAAGTACTTGCCCGATTTCAAAGTTTCCTTTTATAGTTTGAAAATACTCAGCCTGTTTTTTAGCTACCAAGTCATGATAAAGTAGTTTCGGAATATATTCTACAAAAATATCAACAAAATTATCAGCTGGTTTGATAATTGTTTCTAAAGAACATCGATCTATTTGAGTCCACTAATTGTATGTAATTTCGTGTACAAAGTTATCCATGAATAAGTGTTCTAAGATAGTTTTCAATTTTTCCAAGCCGGGACAGTCATTGCATTCTCCGGAATAACACTCATTTGTAGGTGATTGACAAATAAACATGTCCATACAATCCAGATGCGACAAGAATGGCTGATTTTCATCATTGAATTTAAGTTTACCAAGCTTTGCTCCATGGAACAAGAGTTTGAAATTTTCTTGAATTTGACAAACACATACCACGTGAGTACCGGATGCACCGGCAAGAACACATTCAGGTGGTCTCAAATTCGCAAATTTTGAAAAACCTACTCTTTCAAATGGATATTTTTCTTTAAACAGATGAAAAATTTCGTTTAAGTTGCCTCATATTAAACGTTTCTGTTTTTGAACACGCTGACCATTTTCATGTACGGATTTATACTCTTTTTTACCTGGTAATTCTCTGCTGACATCTTGATTTCTATAAAATTCTTGAATTTTTTCCTGCGTTGTTTTTAACAATGAATGACCTTGATTTCGCTCAGGAATAAACAAGATACCATCTTCTTTCACTCGTTGTTTGACTTTCTTGACCATGTACGTTGTTGCTCCAAAAATATTTACAATTTTTTCCGTTGACCAACTTAATGGCAAAACGGATAAAATTTGTAACTTTTCATTTAACTTGCTGGTATTTTCGAATTTTTTCTTTAACTGGACTATTATTTTTTTTCCGGTCGATTCTGGGTTATTATCAGAAATTAAAATGTCACTTTCAATCGTATCAAAAGTATTGTCCATAATTTGTTCAAAGCATTCTTGCATTTCAGATTTCATATTACAATATTTGTGCTGGGCGTAGGTTTTTGATCGATTCAAATCTTTTTTATTAATCGGAGATAATTTAAATACTTTAGCAACAGTATTGAGACGATAAAGATGTATTTCATTTGGGGTAAAAGTTTCACTTGTTGAAGTGCAGATTTCAGAACTTGAAGCTGAAAGGTTAGATAACATTAATTTTTCAGATAAATTAGAAGATATTTTGTCTTGTATCAGTAGCGAGATTTGAGAAGATGTCGGTGTTTCATCTTGATCAGTTGTTATTATTGGCTCAGATGGATTGCAAGCTAAGTCTACTGTGGGATTTTCATCTTCACTGACATTAGGGCTCTCAGTATGATATGTTGTTTCCGATTCAATTACTCTCTGATCTATTAACTCAGAGCGGATTTTTTTCGTACATGAAATGCATAATTTACGTCCAGGTGCAATAGAAGGAACTACAGTTTTGAATCGATTATACCATTCAAATGTGATAATTCTCAATGATTTACGTAAATTAGAATCATGAATATTATAAGGATTAGCACACACTTTTTGGTTAAAAATGTAATCTCTACAAAATTGTTCGTCATGCTTATGACAAATAAAATTTTCCACTGTACCACTTCGTGTATTTAAGGTTATACGATCTTCGTCTGAAAAATCATTACAATCAATCAATTTTCCCTCACAGCATTCGTTACTTGTAAATATTCCGATCGAACATTTATTGTTTTCCATGATTGATATTATAAATCCAAAATGAAGAAGTTTTAATAAATAAAGAATTTTAATCACAAAAATACACAGTAAATTATTTTTTTCTTTATACAATATAAACAACGAACTTCGTAAATCCTAGAAATATAGCCACTATGTAGATAATAGAGACCTCTTGAAAATCTTATAGTAATTATCTAGTGGAAAAATATTGGTAGCAAACATGTAGATGGCAGAGTGTGTCACGTCTTAACTAATATAAATGTACATTGACTACCAAATGAATTTAAACGACAATTTTACTCTCTTTTTATTGACTCTTTTCCATTAAAATAAATTTTTGAGCCTTAAAATTAAAAATTACAAGTGAATTTATCATTGTCTTATCCAGTCAATGCCAAAGAAAGAGAAATTATTTTTTCCTAAAATTCAAAAATTTATATCTTTTGAACAAAAAAAACCCCTACTCAAAAATTCAGGATCTTTTGAAATCAATTAGACGTACTTTTGGAAATTTCAAAATTTTCCCAAGAAGCGAATTTTTGGAAAATTTCTTCAAAAAAAATTTTTTTTGGTACCTTCATGTATTTTCTTTAAAACCTAGCTCAGATCATTAAAGTAATTGTAATAGTTTTCGAGATCTTTGACGAATAAGTTTAAGAAATTGGAAAATTAGTGATGTTTTCAAAATTGCATAACTTTAAAAAAAAATTTTTTTATTTTTTTTCGCTTGGCAGAACTTCGTAATATGATGAGAGAAAACTTCTGACCAAAATTCGTCCAAATCGAAACGGGTCGATTCCAACTATTGGTCGATTTGACGTGGAATGACCCATATATATAATGTGGAGGTAAAACTTTAAAACTAAAAAAATTGAATAGTATGTATCAGATATCATATGGTTTTTACAAAGTATTTGTTTGCAAGAGAAAACAATATTGAGGTCCATAATTATAAATACGGTAGTGAGAATATCAAGATAATAAAACATTTGACGGTGTTATTTGTTCATATCATAGTCGCTGATTAATAACCTCGATACAGAGAATTACATTATTTATCGCGGTACATTAGACAGAAAGCAGTCTAGTTGTAAGTTCAGCTAAAATTAAGGAAGAAATAAACTATTCAGAATAGAGTAAAAATTCGTTGTCATGTTCTCATTTATTACTTTAAGTATAAGTTTCTTATACGGAAACAATCAAGCGCTTATTGGCCATTTAGAGAAGGCATTCAAGACTTACTTTAATTAATAATATACATGAACATATCAAATGATATGAGTCCGGTTATGAATTGAGGTGATCTTTCGATAGATCCATACTTAATCCTATCGGGTCAAGTGAGAAAATGTTTTTCTTGAATTGATTGATACTGCTTCAATCCTATTCGTATCCAAAAAAATTAAGTAGAATAATTTTACAAAACACATATTACCTTTTCATGACTTTGAATGTGAATCCTCAACTTAGCGACGCCATTTTCTAAATACAATTGCAAGCAATCTGATGAAGAATCTGCACTAGTCGCTAATAATAATCCGCTTGGCTGAGATGTTCGAAAGCGAAGAGAAATTTCTTCTGCTTGCGTTCTCGAATCATCGGGCATGAGAATAGTCATTTGCTGACTCCCATTGAGATGAAGTATTGACGCATCTAAAAGAATTTGGTTTAGTTTCATTTTAATATATGAATATTTTATACGGTTTGATGTTTTTTTTTATTCGGCTATTATTTTGAACTGGTTATAAATAAAATTAGAAGTGTCAAAGAGATAAAGAGGAACCACAATTTTTCAACTGGTAAATCTAAAACAGATTTCAACATTTTTGGGACCTTAAAAACCATTCAAGCAAATATTTTTCGATGTGCATGTATGTGTGTTTATGTGTATTTATATAAGCTTTTCATAGCTTCAAGACTGATTCATCAACATATAACTAACTAATTCGATCGAATATATTTTGTTAATTGAAAAAAATTTTTTTAATTGAATCTACTACACAAAATACTTGTGATAGTGGGACTGTAATTAATATCAATGCTAGTCATATTCGATGTTGTTCTAATAAATACATTACATTCTTATAGCTTGGAAATTTTTTCATGTAAGATTTCAGAAAGTTTTCGGCGTTTTCTGCTATCAAGAAATAAAACTTATGTTACAGAAATTACCTAATTAACATAACTGATTAATCTATCAAGTAACTTATTCGAACTAGCGGCAGAGTTAGCAGATCGGGCTATGGGTCGCCGTATTTTATGCAAATCTGAGATGAAATCTAAAAGAAAATTTAAGATAGATCCCAACATGAAATTGAAGACAAATTATGACATAATTTTAGACAGAATTTGAGATGAAATTCAAAATGAAATTTACGAAAAAATTCGAGAAGCAATTCAAAGGAACGTTTAAAATAAAAGTTGACAAAATTTGAGACGAAATCCAAGAGGAAATTAAAAACGAAATTTAAAACAACATTCGAAATTAAGTTCAAGACGAAATTGAAGACAAAATTCAAAACGAAATTTAAAAAAAACACAAAAGACCATTTAGCAGCAGATGTAAAAGTAGATTTCTTGATAGGAAAAACCGATTTATTATAAATTAATATCAATAATGATATACAACTTCTGTTATAATAGAATAATGACATCAAAACGAATGTTAAGGTGAAATTTCATTAAATATGTCTGAGAAAGGAGGTAATTTTTGGCTTGGACTGATAATGGATACAAATTACAGCTTATTTCATAAGCTATTTACTGCAACTTAGGAAAATTTTACAAGTTGCCATTCTTGTAATATTCATCAGTGATTTTGTAAAGAAACAGTGAAATTGCCAATTATAAGAATTTTAAAGAATTTAAATTTCTGTCATTCTTAAACTATTTGATTTAAGAAAATATATAAGTGTGCAACTTAATAAATAAGCTTTTAGATGCAATTTACAGAAATTTGATACGACATTGCATTTGATGATAACTGCATGGAAATACGGTAAAAGTAAAAATTTTTATGATTCCTTAAAATTTTCAAAGAAACAAGGCCTATTACATAGTACATACCAAAACTTAAAAAACTACACCGAAGAAAAAGGTTTTCTTCCACCCAGAATATAAACTATTCTTATACAAGTTTTTAACATTCAATATACGTTTTTTTTACTGTAAAAAAATGTTAGTTTTCACTTGGGAATACCTAAGTTTTTTCTGGAGCTAAAACGTTATGCTGCATAACGATAGCAACCGCAGCGGTGGCGCCGCCAATTTTCTGATTTCTCTTCAATTTCACAGTCCTGGCGTGTTTGTTTACATCATTGGAAAGTTGTATATACTAATTTATTATTTGTTAAGCAATTACCAAGCTGTAGTACAATTGATATTAAGATTTGGATGGATTCTTGGGTGCGAAAAAAGTAGCTCAAATGGGATTTACTATCTCTAAAATAGATATTTATGTCATAAAGCCGTGAAGTGGCGGTTTTCTGATAGCAACGTTATTCCGATATGAGCTGTTTGTGTCGGACAGGCTAGAAACAAGCGCAATTTTAAGGTCCGAGGCGTAGCTGAGGACGGAAATTTACACTTATCTTTTAACATTCGCGTCACGTAACTCACTAGCTAAAAAGCGAATATCGAAAAAAAGTTGTTGTCAAAATCGCTAAACAAGAAAAAAAGGATGTCTCTGCAAGTAGTTCCCTCGATATTATTCTATGGAGCTGAAATATGGGTGAATATCCTTAAACAGAAGACGTACCGGCGCAGTGCAACAACAAGGAGCGCTCAGAGTCACCTGTGCCTATCGGACGGTTTCAAAAGCAGTTGTATTGGTCATAGCAAGAGCCGCGCCAATTGACTTACTTGCATTTGAGAGTGTAAAAATCTACGATGCCAAAACAAATGGTGGTAACTCTAAGAAGGCAAGAGCGAAGATAAAAACTAGATGAGTCGTAGAAACGATGGACATCTGGGGAAACAGGCAAATAGATGGCATGCCTGATTCCAAACATAAACGTCTGGTTTCTCGGCAGCATAGAGAAATGGACTTCTTTCTGACCTAGCTATTGGTGGGACACAGACGATTTAACGCCAATCTGTTCAAGATGCGCTTACACAGAATAGCACGTGCAAATACTGCCCAGACAAAATTCTCGACACCGAACACACGTTCTCTGAGTAATATCGGTGGAAGGACAACAGAAGTAGCACCGAAATAACTTTTAGCATCACGCTCTCCACGCAGAAAGGAACCAGTAGCCAAGTGTAGGCGTCGTGTGACGCCACATGGACCTGATTGAAGTCATGCTTACGCGGTTCCGATTCAGTTATCTCCGTATCATCCACCGGAAAAGAGAGAGGAATTTTTTTTTGGTGGGTAAAAAACTCACACTACCTACTATCATCTTTCAATTGTAGCGGTGTCTTTGGAAGATTTTTTTTCACTTCTTCATAAAAAAAACACACATACACACTATGATGGGTTTTCCTTCACGGCACTGGCGTCGACAGCACCGGGGAGTTCCACCTAAATGTTGGCTTACCTGGTTCGTAGCTTGTTGGGCGCCAGGAACTTTACGTTCCGCGGTTCGAAAGTTAGCACTTGGTCGTCGTTGGGCGGCAGGTCAACGTCGAAGAGATCCTAAATTGGATAGTACGGGTCTAGGAATCGATTCGGAATAATTACCACCAGAGAAAAGAAAATGTTAACGCACAGGGACAGCATGCAAATCGATTTATTAACTTACAAGGTACTAGATTGAACCAGTACACAGGTTCGGCAATTCGCAATAACAAAAAAAAACCAATCGGGATATAATCAAAAATACAAAATAATGAGTTCTGCTTTATTCGCTTAACAAACAAAGTTTTGTATTACGAAAAATAATTGTCTTCGCTTTATTGTCTTCACAACAATTTATAAATCGATCCAAACAAAAGTCTGTCCCTTTGGTCCGTTCTCAACAACAAAATCTTTAATTCAACAAAAAAAAATATGACAAAAAAAAAATAATTGTTTCGCTGCTCGTTTCGTAACAACAAATTTCGAATTTCTCGATACAAAAAAATTTTTACTGGTCGTCGTTCGTCTTAACAAATCCGGAATAGAAAAATTAACAACAAAAAGAAAAGTTATAATAGTTTCGCGTTTCTTCTCCTACAACAAAATTTCGAATTTATCAAAAAAACTAATAATTATCGTTGCTTTGCTTCGTATTTTCTTCCTAACAGACAATTTCGAATCAAAATAAAAAAAATTAACAATAAAAATTATACTGTTTCGTATTTCGTTCATACAGCCAATTTCGCATTTATCAGTAGCATCGATTTGTCGTATACTGGTTCGATGATACAATCGATCGATCAATTATCCGCCACGGCGGGTAAGTGAACCGTCGGTAACTGTTGTTACCCGGCGGGCAATATACGGGACAAAGCTCGAGGTCTAGGTCCTAGTTACGTTCTTAGATGGCACTTGATTCGAGCCAATTTTATTCGGCATGCAATCTTAAACTTTGATCAAATAAATTGACACGGTACACAACATTCCTTTACACCGGATTAAAATATTTTTGGCACCGGATACCTGGCTGACGTCACCCCGAAGCCGAAATTCAACAACGCAAGTGCTGAATTTCGGTAAAGTTTTAATTCTTGAATTAATTACAAAATTCGTAATTATTTGATTTTTCGATAACAAAACAAAAAAAAATTCAGTAATCCCTCACAAATTATAACTCTCTACTTAATCGCGGACAGCGGTGAAGTCACCCAGGTATATAAATAATCTGCGACCACGCTTACCCCGTTCAGTCGACTCTCCAGGAAGGTGTTGAAATTCCAGGCAAAAGGTGACGGTAGGCTGACGGCAGCAGAGGCTCTCGGCGATGGCGTCCCAGAATTTGTGTTGTCGGAACGACCAAAATTTTTTTTTTCGAATCCTTGACTGCCTGGCAGTTGACAATTATAGCAATTCACAAGAAAAATTCTAGCGTCGACTGGATCAGCACTCAAAATAACAATTACTCAACAACGTAATTAAATTCACCACGTAAGCGGCTGACTTTTCGTAATACATTGTAATAATTCACAATCGGGTTTCACTTTTTCGTAGCGTGACAATAATTTTATCAGCGGTTCGACAATGGCTTTTTCAGTGTCCGGCTCAGAAATTTCAAAATTAATAATTAATAATCGATTCAATTTTACTTTGGATCGTGATAACAAAATTAACAATGTTCAACAGTCGTTTCGGTATTCCGCCCAGAAATGCTGGCTTTTCCGTTTTCCAGCAACATGTGGTTTTTCGCTAGCGCAGCTACCAAGCTGCGTGTCCAATCAGCCGTCGTCGGATAAATTTCCAGGATCGATGGTTGGTCGATTCCCAAATTAGTGTTCCATTCGGCGTTCAGGTGGAGCCCTGGCGTGCTCCCGTTGCTTCCTCGTACTGTTATTCGTCAATTCCGATTCCATTCCGGTTTCGAGTTTCCCTCGTTGATCGTTGTCGCTTCCAGATGTCTCCTCGGTCGTTGATTGCGAACTGAACTGCGGGTTCGCCCGGTCGCTTTTGTCTTTCGCTCTCTCTCTATCACACACATTCTTAATTACAAGTAAATTCGTTTCGGACGCATCCATCCATACTCATTTTGATAATTTGGCACGGTTCGGCTTAATTTTTAATTACCTCGAGCTTCGCCTTCTGACCGCAAACCACGTAGGGCGACACAGGCGCGTCGAATCTCCGCATTCCATCAGCTTAGCCAACATTCTACACTAATTACTACTTAAGAAAAGAAAAAAAAAATAATCTCGAATATGAAATTTTAGTGGGAAAATTTTCCCACGTCACAACACATATGAACACATACACACACACACGCGCGCGCGCGCGTAAGTACAGTCACACAGACTGTCACGGTTATCGTCAGAGAAGCTTCCTAGGCTCTTGAAACGTCGAGATCTGATGAAAACTTGACTTTTGAAAGACGGGATAAAATCAATAACTTCCCGATTTTTGAAAATTTTTAATTTTCTTAATGGGAAATCAAAAGAAAGTACATCGAATGATTTTTCGCGAAGTTACAGCTATTTGTTTACCAACGCCCAAGCAGAACTGCGTTTTTTCTTCATTAAAAAATCAATATATCCTTAATCATTTATCTAAATTTCATATGCATGTCTTGACTACATTTTCGTAGTTTCCGAGATCTTTTGATTTGAAGCTTTTTGCAAAATAGCTATTCTTTAAACAATAGAATTTCCACGATTTTTTTTTTTTTGTGAAAGTGATCTTGATGAAGCATTGGCGTAAACTGTCGTAAACAAACCACCGGATAATTTCCTGCCACCTGGACTAAATTTAGGACATGTCTAGTGAGTTTCAATATTATTTTCCGAAAATTTTTTTATTACAGTCGTCTTTCTGAAGTAGAGAAAAAGTAAATTGTAAGGTTTTTAAAACTAAACATTTTCACAGTCCTTCAATCAACGGACTGAGAATTCTCTATGCATGTTATTTTTGCTTGTCACATAACTGATCAATTGTTTTTATGGGCGTTTCAGGGGAATTGTACAGATTGAAATTAATGCATTCCCAACGCTTGATATGTGAAAGATTTATAAGACTACTTATGTTAATAGAATTTGTGAAAAACATGTAAACGTTATTTTTTCCAAAAAATTGATGTCTCTGAGAAAATTATGACGAACAGAAAAATTTGTCGCACTTGAAGCTAGACAGATTTGAACTTTACTTATGAGACTTGCAATGACTTTAACTAAAACTTTAAATGCTCATTTGATATCCGTGCAAATCAAAACAATTCTCTAATTAAATTTCAAGTCTAGATCTGAAAATACAATTTTACGTAATGTCCAGCGAAGCGGGCGGGAAACAGCTAGTTAATGATAATTATTAATTATTCATTCATGATTATCAATTCAAGCTTACTTAATTTAATCGTTTATATTAACGGATTTTTACCTTTACTGCAAGTCGCTCCAATAAAATCTGTTGAAGTACAATCACAGTAGAATCTGTTCCAACCTTCAATACATTTACCACCATGCATGCAAGGATGAGATCCACAAAAAGTAGCTTGAACGTGGCATGCAGGTCTCACTGCCCCTATTAACAAAAACTTATTAATTAGCATGTAACGTTGCTCTTAGCAAAACAAGTATTTTTTCCCTCCAATTTGGAGGGAGACAAGCAGAGATATGGCCTGAAATGGACATATCAAGATGCAAACACAGCTGAAGCATCAATCAAATTAATCATTTCTGATATTATTATGTTGTTTAGAACATATGAAGCATTAATGCGTAGTTGAAAGAAGATTTATTTCAGTTGTTTGTAGAACTTAATTCAAAAACATATATACTCTTTAATAGAGTTCAAAAATTTTACTCTACTTGGAACTCAACACTTCAAAGTCTATTAACTGGAAAAGGAACTATTCCAAGGCCATGCGCCACCTAATGAAGACTTTTAATTTTAGTTTCGACAGTGCGGAACATGTGATTGCTCCATTGTGATGTCCTTGTAACTAACTAATACACTACTGGAAAAAATTAAGGGATCAAAAAAAAATTCCAAATTTTTCGGTAGTTTTCAGCAGGCCGTAACTTTGAGAGAAATGGTCGTACAGGAAATAAAAAAGAAGGAAATTGTAGCTCCAAGTGTCTAGTTTTTGGATTAGAACTTCAAAATTTTGTAGCCTCCGCGGTTTCTGAGTAATCGTAGAAAAACCAGCAATAAAAAAATTCTCAAAATTTTTTTAGTTTTTTTTTTGGTCTACGGGCGTGGAAAAAAATTTTTTAGCTTAACCACCATAGGGATCAGATACTATGTTCATTTAGCTTTAATTTCTTTTTTTAAACACCCTGATACGTCCACTCCTCGCTGAGATATCGGTCTTCAAATGGAAAAGGATCTTTTTGTCTTTGATTATCGATATCTCAGCAACCAATGATCGCACAGAAAGTTAAAGGTGGGTTTCGAGAACGTGAATGAATTCCCCTTAACGACTGTCCATTGTTTTTTCGAAAAAAAATTTTTTCTTTCCGTCACATGAATTTGAAAATGCAACAAAAAAAGGGCTTTTAGTGGTTTTTTGGAAAATCAAGCGCTGGATCGAAATTATTGAGGAAACCACTAATGTTAAGTGTGCCTTTTACAGTACAATATGTCCACAAAAACCCTACAAAGAATCAAATTAATCCAGCCTGCCGTTTTTTTGTTTCACTTGATCGAATTTTTGAAAAAATTAAAGGATCACGTTCTTTGCTCTGAAAAGCTCATAATTTTTAAAAATGAGAAAAAAATTGTTTTTTCGAGCTTTTTCCACATTTTTGTTCCAGAAAGTGCTTAAATTGAAAAAAAAAAAAAAATTAAAAAAAAAAATTTTTTTTGAAATTTTTTCTCTTGAAAAGTTTAAGAAAACAATTACCGCCGGCATTAGCGTTATCCAAAGCGTACCACGTGGAGGTCGCGCGGTCGGATTTACGCTTCTGTGTGTGTGTGTGTGTGTGTGTGTAAGGTATTTCAGGAGAATTGAGACCCGGTGGCTCGTCAGTTCCACCGTATTTAATGACTCCAAACTCATTCTCTGAAGGTTTTTGTTGGTTCAATACCGGGTATTACCACCCCTGTTTTCAATAACGGCTCTCAAACGTTCAGCCATGTTTATGCAGACGGTAATTTGAGGCTGCGGAATGGTATTCCAAATGTGCTGAAGCGCGCGCTCCAAAGCAGCTAAGTTCTGCAAATTTGGATACTCTCTGCGCAACCGACGGCCCATTATGTCCCAAACGTGCTCTATGGGGTTGAGATCTGGACTCATTGCTGGGTGTCGCAACAATGTGATGTCATGCCGCTCAAAGAAGCGCCGGGTAATGTTGGCTGTGTGTGGACGTGCATTATCTTGCATCAATATGAACGACCTCAGATGTTGTCGTCTGCGCAGAACAATGGGCCTTAAAATTTGGTCGATGTAACGTCTAGCTGTCAAATTTTCGCGTACAATTACCAAAGGTGTTCTCCAATTTCGTGAAACGCCGCCCCACACCATAACTGATCCACCGCCGTAGGCAACGACTGGACGGACAAAGTTCTAGCGAAAACGTTCTCCACGACGGCGCCAAACGAGAGGACGTCGATCGTTGCCATACAGATTAAAACGAGACTCATCAGTGAATAAAACATTTGTCCATTCCCTCAAGTTCCAATTTCGATGACCGTAAGCATACGCTAAACGAGCTCGACGATGACTTGCTGTCAACAGGGGTACACGATTAGGATGTCGTGCGTGTAACCCAGTTTCACGAAGACGGTTGATGATTGTTCGAGAGCAAATGTTTCGCACTTGATGCCGTCGTCGCTGTTGCTGTTGTTGTTGCTGTTGTCTGCGATTGGGGAAGTTTCGAGCGACAATATTCGCATTGACGAAAGGTTGTCGTCGAACTTCTCTAACAATTGTTCGATCATCGCGGGCATTAGTGATTCGATGGCGACCTTGTCCGGGGCGACGATGATATTGATTCGTCTTTTGGTATCTGGTATAAGCTCGAGATACGACAGATTGACTTACACCCATCCGGATAGCAACTGCATGTTGAGTGTAACCTTCGTCGATAAGAGTCACTAACCGAGCGACTTCCACCTCCGATAAATGTCGTCTAACCATGATTAAGAATCAAAAGTCAGAAATTTTCAATTTTTACCAAAAAATTAAAAAAAATTTTTTTTAGCACAGAGGGATTAGTTTTGAAAAAAACTGTTGAATGAAGCGATTTACTAAGGATTCACAAAAAGAAAAGAAAAAAAAAACTCCGAAAAGCGTATGAAAAAAATCGAAATTCGATTTGGGGTATTAACTTTTTTTATTAATTTAATTAAAAGGAGATCAGTAGAATCAAGGAATGCAGCGGTGGAAAGGTGATAAAAATCATTGGGCGATGGTTTTTTGAGTTTCCTTAACTTGTTAAAAAAAAAATTTTTCCAAAAAAAATTTTTTTTTTTTAATTTTTTTTTCGAAAAAATTTTTTTTTTTGAAAATTTTTTTTTTTTGAATTTTTTTTTTTTTGAAAATTTAAGCACTTTTTGGAACGAAAATGTGGAAAAAGCTCGAAAAAACCATTTTTTTTTCTCATTTTTAAAAATTATGAGCTTTTCAGAGCAAAAAACGTGATCCTTTAATTTTTTCAAAAATTCGATCAAGTGAAACAAAAAAACGGCTGGCTGGATTAATTTGATTCTTTGTAGGGTTTTTGTGGACATATTGAACTGTAAAAGGCACACTTAACATTAGTGGTTTCCTCAATATTTTCGATCCAGCGCTTGATTTTCCAAAAAACCACTAAAAGCCCTTTTTTTGTTGCATTTTCAAATTCATGTGACGAAAAGAAAAAATTTTTTTTCGAAAAAACAATGGACAGTCGTTAAGGGGAATTCATTCAAGTTCTTGAAACCCACCTTTAAGGGGCACACCTAGTGTAACGGCCTAAAAAAAACGTGATTTTTGGGAATTTTTATTAAAAAAAATACTTTATCAATTATTTTAAAATTTTAAGAATATATTTATACATGTTTTAAGAATACATAATGAAATTTTTGAAGAAAAAAATTAAATATTTTTTAAGTTATCGTCGATCTCTAACGGCGCGAAAAAAAAGGTCCTTCACAGCTGCAGTGATTCCGGCCTTCTCCGTGGATGAAATCTAAAAAAAAATATCTCGTTAAACTAGATAATATTGTCTGTACAATGACCTACGATAAAAAAATCAAAAATTGACAATATGGCGGCGTTTTAAAAAAATAGTCGAATTTTACCTAAAATTTTGGTCGTTTGTGGCCTGCGAAAATTCGATTTTTGATCAGATCAAAAAATGGATAGGTCATTGTACGGAGAACTATATATAGAACATGTAAAAAAATTCGATAGTGATCGGATCATTTGTTTTTGAGTAATCACTGCAGCAAATTCGGAAAATGCTGTTTCGAGAAAAACGCGTTTAAAGATAAAATGATCGTTTCCACTGTTATAAGTGGTTTAAAATCATATTTACAGCTAATCTGCTATTCCAGGGCCATATAATACACCTTCCTCTTCTTCGAAAAGGGCTTGTTCAGCTGAAGAAGCTTTTCTTCGAGATGATCGACCTTCTTTTGAAGAAGCCCTTTGGCGATAATCAGCGATTCGTATTCTCGTGTCGTCCTTAAGAGCCGCAAAATCTCTTGCTGCAGGTCCAACTATCACTCCCATTACATTAAATATCTGCAAAATTGATGAATAACCGTCATTAAATATTGCAGTTGCAAAATTATTTGACAATTCAATAGTTTTGAAGCCATTATGAAGATGCTTGGGTGAAAAGTGCCAAAGTAAACCGTTGTAGCTTTCATTGTTGTTTTGAGTATTGTTACCTTTACATCTATCAAGCAATTCATATCGAGATAAGTCTTCATAAATAGGTTTTATAGCTTCTTGTACTTCTGGATCCAGTGGGAGGTAATCGTGTTTAAATGTACTAGTGATTCCTTCAGCTTCCGCGCGGCGATAAGCGCACCAACTTTCAGCGCCTTCTGGACAATTTTTATGATTTGGGTTTTTGTCAGTTGAACAGAAATGATAAAATGTTGCCCAGATTGCTTTATACATTTCATCTACATTATCTTGATTCCTCATAATTGCTAAACCATAATATTTTTGGAGTTTATTTATAAAATTTACAGTTAACTTTTGTGATGTTTTACTTTTTCCTCCTAATTTCTTATTAATGTTCTTTACACTTCGGCAACGTGTTCCCATTCTTTTTTCACATGTAGATAGCATTCCAATTTAGCAACAGGAATATCATAAGGATTCAAATCTATAAGTCCTTTGTGGGTAGCGCTGTCACCATCACCAATATAGCGGGTATATTTTACACCATATTTACTAATGGAACGACCAAACATGTCTTTTACACTATCCACTTCCACTTTTGAGGCAGATCCTTTATGATTGGCATCACATTCTTCATCGTGTAATGATAGCCATTCCTCATAATCTTCAGGTTCGCTATCTTTTTTTTTCTTCCAAAAACACAACTCTGACAATATGTAGATTTTACGCATGAATCAAGAATTTTCTTGCTGTATTTTCCTGCCAGCGTAACTACTCCAAAACGGGAAGTATGGCCACGTTTTTTCCAGGTACCATCGCCGCTAACAGTCAAATTTGTCTCCGAATTTTCTTTCTTTAATGTAAGCTCTTTTTCTTCATTTATAGCTTGCTGCATACTGAGCTTACAAACAGTTTCGGCTGCAATCTGTAAATTCGTAAAACATCCCGCAAAAGTTTGGTCTTAAAATTTGCATGCTAAATCCATTAATCCACAGAAAAAATTTATCCCATTTATTCCGATGCCCAATAGACGCATCACAGCAACAATACGTTTATTTATTTCAAATGCGTTATTAATCATTGGTCAAGAATTATGATACGAATTGCCACATTCACAAATAATAGCAATTTTGAACCCTAGGCCTCTTGAACTTGCTTGATTGAAAGTAACTTTTTTTTGAGAGGTTTTACACACCACTAAATTACTAATTGCACTAAAAACTGATAAAAATTGCAAAATACAATATCCATGAGATGGGTCAATCACAACATTATTGTCATTATTTTGTAATAACTTTTCTGCGGACGTACTGGTATTCGTGGTAGATTGCTCAAATGTAAATCTATTTCCGGTAAACTTGCGTTTTTTCGCAATTGATCGATGCTTAGGAACATTGTGAGTTCCTTTTTTATTTGAATATGAAGATTGATCACTCATTTTCAAGAAAATAGCACGTGTAAAATTATGATGCGCTCGATACAACGATCACAATGAAACTAAATGTGTCTGGCTCCGAAAATAATTTACGTGGCAGTAAACGAAAAATTTCTAGAAATTTCTAGAAATTATTATAATGATATATTTTTGTATACCTGAGAGCCAACAATAGAAACTGGAATCGTGTTATAGGGGCTGGAAGAGACAGTAGACTCTGAATAATACTTCAGGTACGTCTCGCAGCTAATGACACTCTAGCTGCCGAGCGGCTGCTCTTTAAAATGTTATAACTCAAAAACTATTTGAGATATCGATTTGAAATTTTAATATGTTATTTTTAAAGGTGTAATCTACCGAAATATGGAAAAAAATCGACTTTTTCGAAATTTCACACTAGGTGTGCCCCTTAACTTTCTGTGCGATCATTGGTTGCTGAGATATCGATAATCAAAGACAAAAAGATCCTTTTCCATTTGAAGACCGATATCTCAGCGAGGAGTGGACGTATCAGGGTGTTTAAAAAAAGAAATTAAAGCTAAATGAACAAAGTATCTGATCCCTATGGTGGTTAAGCTAAAAAATTTTTTTCCACGCCCGTAGACCAAAAAAAAAACTAAAAAAATTTTGAGAATTTTTTTGTTGCTGGTTTTTCTACGATTACTCAGAAACCGCGGAGGCTACAAAATTTTGAAGTTCTAATCCAAAAACTAGACACTTGGAGCTACAATTTCTTTTTTTTTTATTTCCTGTACGACCATTTCTCTCAAAGTTACGGCCTGTTGAAAACTACCGAAAAATTTGGAATTTTTTTTTGATCCCTTAATTTTTTCCAGTAATGTATGTTGTCAGACTTATAAATATTTCATTGATTTTTTTAATTGTCTCCGAAATTTCCAAACAATTTTAGTAATACATTTTTAGGATAATATTTTAAATGGGTATGGTTATAAGATTTGTGACTAAGTAAACGTGAGGTTAATCAACTGTATGTGTATTGAAACGATTCACGACAGAAATATATATTACCCGGAGCCACGTGCTCTCAGGACGGGGAGTTAGGTCGGAATAATGGTGTCCACTACTGAAATTTGCGTATCACTGTTGAAGTTCAAAGGATAGTAGTGGGGTAGAAGGCTCCGAAGGTTTGCGAAGTGACACGAAGTATATCTTCGGAAAGTAGAAAAGTGTGAGAAAAAGTGAAAAAGAACAATAAGCCTTCGTGACGTCAGCGGGCCCGGGAGTACAGCTGGCCATGCTGAGCTAGGGTCCTCTATCGCTTGGATATATTGCACATAGAAAAAAGAGTAATAAACGGGAAAGGTTTCGAGAAAGTAGTTTTGAAAAAACTTATGGTAAACACCTATGAGACGGAAAAAAAGGGTTCCGGATCTTAAAATGTACAAATATTTACAACTTAATCCTATTACAACTATAAATTTGAATCTAAATTATTCTATTGAACTTACTTCATTTTATCTCTTGAAATCTTAACTGTAGCCTAAATGTCTAATAAAATGTTTTTAATTTTTAACTAAATTTTAAATTAATTTTTAAATAACTTTTAATGTCAGCGGTCGCATGACCGCCACACATTAAAAAAATAACTAAAAATTATATAGATAGATAGATAATAATTTTATTGGATTCTGGAGTCTAGTCTAACAAATATAAATTTATAATTAGTGTATGAAGTACAGAGTTTTTGATGCATAAGAATAAAATTAGAAGAAATATAGTAATTACTAGTAGTTACATGTTAATTATGCTTATAAATAAAACTTGTGTTATACAAAGCTAAACAATCTAACGGTAATAAACGTTTATTAGTTTATATAGCAGATCAATAATTTTGGAAATAATAATCATAGCACAGTCTACGGAATATTTCGAAACGTTCGGCTCTTGTAATTTCGGCTGGCAACGCATTCCAGATGCGTATACCACGAACAAGAAAAAAGTTATCATACATACAACAATTAGATCTAGGTAGTCGCACATAATCTTCCCTTACATCGCTTCTACGCAACGTTTAAATAGCTGATGATAATTTAAATATATTTCTTTGTAGAAGAGGCATTCTATAAAGTAGTTTTTTCTGTCACTCAGCTTTAACCAACCCAGTCTCTTAAAGTACGGCGTAATGTGCTCAACCCTCGCAATTTTATAGATATAGCGAATACAGCAATTCATTTTTCGCTGTAATCGCATCTGCAAGTCATTAGTAATATTGCAGTAAGCCGCACGACAATAATCAAACACTAGGAATATTAACGTAGTGACAAGCTTTATACGCAGTTTTTCATTAAAGATTTCATTATTGATCTTCAACTGCACTAGAACCCGCATTGCCCTAATATAAACACTCATAACTTGATCTTCCCAAGTGAGAGTGCTATTAATTAACACGCCAAGATACTTAATTGTCGTATCATATTGGATAAAGCAATCATTTACAAGTATATTACTAAATCGTCAGCATAAAGCAAATATCGACACCTTAGCTGTTGAGAGAGATCCAAAATATAAAGCAAGAACAATAAAGGGCCAAGCACACTGCCTTGTGGCACACCGTTTGATTCATTCCTCTATGAGGATGTGCACTCATTAGTAAGCACCTGCTGCTTTCTTCGAGTCAAATAGGACCTCATCCACGTAATGGCATCAGTAGAAAAATTCATCAATAACAACTTGTGTAATAGTTTTTTGTGATTTACAGAATCGAAAGCCTTACGTAGGTCAAAGAAAACAGCTACAGTGACTTCAGATGCATTTATTGTCGAGCGAATATCATCTCAGAGCTTTATTACAGCAGTCTGTGTATTCAGGCCCTCCTTAAAAGCCATCTGGTACTCATCTATAAAATTGTTCTCAGTAACATACTCAATAATTTGATCATGTACACATCTTTCAAGTGCTTTTGACAAATTACTCGTCAGCGATATAGGTCGGTAATCAGCACATATCTCAGCATTTGCTTTCGTAGGTATTGGAACAATACGCGACAACTTCCACTCATTAGGAAAGACCTCTGAATTTAACGAATTCTTAAAAAGTAATGTAACAAATGGCAACACAAACGATGTTAAGCATTTATACGCCTTAATTGGGAAATTATCCGGACCTACAGAGTTGAAAGTACGTCGCATTATTGCCTTCTTAACAGTAACATCATCAAGTGCTGAGAAAGTAAAATATACATTATCATCACAAGTGCAACGGGACACAATGTCAGATACATCAACGTTAAGATCAGAGTAGCCAAACGACTGTACAAAGTAGTCATTTAGCTCGTTTCAATCCACCCCAGCAATAGACTGTGTACCCTTCCGCCTCACCAAGCCTAGTTTACGTAGATCATTCCACATCGCTTGCGCTTTTTTTACCGAATTTAACTGATTGTCAAAATGACACTTTTTAGCTTCACTTATCCGCTGCTTCGGCAAACGCCGCACACTGGTATACTCCTTATAGGCGTAGCCAGTTCTCCTGAAGATCCTGTACAGCTTCTCGCGATGAGCTTGAAGGTCCCTGATGTAACTAGTAAACCATGGCGCCGGGGGACGACGAGGATGTATAGTTTTTTCAGGAGCAGCAATATCTATAATCCGACGTAGTTGCTGATGAAACCAGGTATTCATATCATCAACAGTCGTTTGTGATTCCATATCTTCAATGTTAACTCCATCAAACAGCTGTGTCAACATATTACCGTCAATATTGTACCAGCCTCGATACGTGAAACTTTTCAATCTCTGCTGCTCTACTTTATAGTTACATGTAACAGACATTAAATCATGATCAGATAAGAACGGCTGGGCAGACTGCTCAGAAGACAGGACCATTGCCGCATTATTGACGATACAGACATCTATCCAGGTATCAGAAACTTCCAGGTGATGCCTCACTTGAGAAGGAACAATATTCAAATTAAAACCAACACATAGTCTACGCAAGTGATCACCGTAAAAATTACTACAGCTCAAGTCAGAGTTTAAGTCACCCACAGTAATCATGTTTCTGTAGGTTGCAACCAAAGTTTCAAGATCTTCCTCTAAATCATCGAGATGGCCAGTATTAGGGGGCTTTTGAACAACTCCAATTACGATTCGCTCTTTAGACGACCTGCAAACTTCAATAAACAGATACTCTGGATGCTTATCTTCCAAATTTGCAGACGACAGTACAGACTTAGACACTAAATCTTCTCTAACATAGAGAGCAATTCCACCACCGCTTCGCAGATGACGATCAAGACGATGCTATACAAATGATGGCAAGGACATCATTTTATCTGACACCCAGTGATTTAACCACGTTGCAGACACAGCAATAACATCATATTTATTAACTCGGAAATATTCTTTGGATAGTTCAAAATGACGCTCATTTCTTAATGATTGAGCATTTATATTACACACATTTAAGCAGTTCTTATTTGTCGAAGGTCGCAACGTGTCAACAGCAATATTAGACAACCTCCTAGATGATGATGATAATGATGATATAGAGGGAACTACTCGCTGTTAATCAAGTAGCCCTCGCAAAGGGCCTACTCCCGTTGAAGGTAGCAGTTTAACCGGAGCTTTGTCATCTGCATATCGAACATTGACAGACGCATACGAAATCCAAACATTCTTAGCTTGGATATTGGGATAAGCCTTACGTACGTCAGAACGAAGCTTATAAAGAGAAGGAGGATGTCGTCTATGAACATATATCGGAATATCTGGATCCTGCACTGCAGGCATTATGGCACCTAGCTTTACAGGGTTAATCTTTACACTCCTCATGATATCATCAACATACCTTTGATTGGCAAACTTGACTCGTACATTTCGATTTGCAGCACCAGCTCTACCAAGTCGCTCCAATTTAACAATTTTATTTTCATTAACCTGAACTCTAAGCGTAGTGGAGAATAACATAAGCTTCTCCATAAGCTTCTCATCCCGTTCCTCAGGAATTCCAGCAACTGTTATCTCATCTGCCAAAAGTTGAGATTCAAGTTGGAGTGTTCTCAACTCAAGACTACCATCACACACCTTCTGCGCAGCACCCTTTATTTCTTCAGCGAGGTCAGCAGAAACACCAGGCTGTACCTTTTCAACGATAGCTCCACGCTCCTCAAGTTCTTTAACTGTAGTCTTCAGCAAGTTATAATCAAGGCTCAACATACATATTCCCCTCTACCGAAGCAATAGAATTTTTGGACCCATCTACTTTGCTCATCATATCATCTACCTTCACACCGATATCACCAATCTGATTAATTTTCTTAAGCTTACTGCTTATATCATTGATCTTTTTAGCATCAATTTTTTCCAGCATTTTACTCATCTCATCAATCTTGTTAGCATCAATTTTTTCTAGCTTTTTACTCCTATCATCAATCTTATCAACACTATCCAGTCGTTCATTTATCTGTTTTAGTATTTCTGAAAAATCCGGGATGCAGACTGGACATTTATTTGCAATCCTCCCAGCTGTCTGCAATTCGTGTGGCAAACTAAGACGTACTTTGACACATGAATCGTGGTAATAATGTCTACAATCAGCTTTAGTTTGGACAATAGCCGACTCATCGGAAATACTGCGACAGCAGATCGCACACCACACAGCCATTGTAACTGACAACGCTAGATGGCAGCAGGCTACAGTTACAAGCGAACGAGCTCGAGAAAATGTGCTCAGCAAGAACACAACCTCAAATCAAAAACACAATAACTATTTTACTCGGAAAATAAAAAACTACACCTCCAACAGTAGAGATTAATGCCTCAAAATACACACAAAAATCTAGACTTTAATACTAAACAGCCCAAAACCGTGCAACAAGCAAAAAATAAGCAAAATAATACAAATAATCAGGACGAGAAAAAACAACGTCCGCCCTGTACACTATACTCTATTACTGTTTCATATATATCATAATGAATATCTAAATTATACGCAAAAGATTTTTTATTTTGGCATAATATTGCCTAAACTGAATAAATTAGCCGCCGAAACTATAACTTTTCTGAGTTGATTGTTTTCTTGGTTTTAATATTAATAATAATAATTAATTTTGTAATTGACCATGATAGATCAGGTAACGTAATTCTTTCGGGTCGTCTATGTCCATCGTGTTTTTTATTTTCATTATAATAATTATGATTTCTTAAAATAACTGAAATAAATTAGACAACGACGGGCTCGTAGTTCGCCTAATTCCATCGGTTTTATATTTCAATAGTAATAAGTATTGTTTTAGTAATGGACCGGAATAAATCAGTTGTCCAGTGTCTCTGTCTGATACTTGTTACTGATTTTTAATGCAAAATTACTTCAACAAACAGAAATGAATTAAGAAATCCTGTAACTGCCACCCAATTTCTCTAACAGACCATCGCTTATAATTTTTCAATTAAAACGGACTGTTATACTTCAATATACATAAAACAATTAAGCTGTGGCTGATCAGTGCCTCTAACTGACCCTTGCTACTTATTTTTCATCTAAAAATTACTTTAATTATTCCAAACAAAAATGAAAAGTCAGTCGTAGCTGCCCAGTGCCTTTAACTGATCCTCAGTACTTATTTTCCATTTAACAATCACTTTAATTATTCTAATTGAAAATTAAAAGTAAGTTATAGCCGACCAGTGCCTCCAACGGACTCTCGCTACTTTTTTTTTTTGTTAAAAAAAAAACCTTAAATTATTCTAAACCAAAATAAAAGTCAATCATAGCCGCTCAGTGACTCTCAGTGACGCTAATTACTTGATTTTGTAACAGTTTTACTTTTTGTCTAATTGACCTCTAATCAATTTAGAAACAAACTAAAAATTCAACAATAATCTGTAAAAATTATTAGGGTGCCACAAGGTTTATTATCACCGTTCCTGAAACCGGTCCAGAGCAGAAAAATACATTACTCTATAGTAATGTTGATTAGAAATTTAAACTTGAGTGGAGGACTCTGTAATGGAACAAGACTGATGATCTTTGAATTGGGAGTTAATGTCTTGAGATGCAAAATTTTAACAGGCGACAAAGCTGAAGAAATTGTTTTTATAAATTTGATGACACTGTATTGTAAAAATACGTATCCCTTTACTTTTAAAAGGCGACAATTTCCCATCAGATAAGCATTTTGCATGACCATTAATAAAGCTCAAGGTCAAACTTTAAGAAAATTGGAGTCGATCTTATTAAGGATGTTTTTAATCATGGACAACTTTACATTGCCTTCTCGAGAGGACGATCTTGGTCGGCATTACAAGTCTCTTTAGCCCATGACAATTATAATAAATTAGTCAAAACCATAGTTTATAAAGAAATTATTTCATGAATATCGATCCTGCCGAATTTTACTCTCAATACTATACACAGTAAATAGAAAATAAATATAATTCAGTGTTCCAGTGAAATTTTTGAGTCACGAGTCAAGTACGAATACATCTTCGATCATAGATTGATTATGTAAAACTTCAAGTCCATAAATAATTCGCGCGCATTTTATCCTAAAACTTATAAAGGTACACGTGAAATAGTGTAGAAACATACAAAAAAAGGAATACACAAAGACACCTGACGATAAGCGCCCATATTCAACGTTTTTTGTGTATTATTGCACAATTTACAAAAATATTAACATTTAGAAACACTTAAAATAAATTTAAAAAAATATACAAAAAAAAAAAATACACAAAAGCATGTGATGATGAGCACCCGTGTTCAGCGTTTTTTTGTGTATTATTGCTCAATTTACAAAAATGTTAACATTTTCGAGTTTTGAAATTATAAAAATAAGAGATTACTACTTCAATTTTCAATTTTTTTTTTTTAATTTCGAGTAAACTAAATTTCATTGCCCAAATGTGAACATTAATACTTGGTACAAAGAAATGGACATCCGAATGAAAAGTAATCCAAGCAGCACAGAAAAAAATATTGACGTTTTGGTGAACTATATTTCACGTGAAATTAAAAATAAATAATTGTCAACCAGAAGTTCACAAAATATCAACAAAAAAATTTTCGAGCCGCCTGTCAATTTGAGGTGCTTAGTTTTATATACAAGGCATTAGTGACCACATCTGTATGTATTTGTACAAGTGTCACAAATGTCTTAAGTTGACATTTTGATAGATTTTACTCAACAAGAAGTTAAAAATTAATAATTGTCAACTTAAATTCAACAAAATATTACTAAAAATATTTTTATGCTCCTTGGGAATGTGTATTACAGTAGACTCTCTATAAAGTCACGCTTTTATAATTTACGTTTTCCTCCCACTTGATTTTTTTTTGTTCATCAGCATCTCAAGGAAATAATAAGAAATACTAATTTTCTATGTATATTGGTTTTTAAATCTGCTTTGAAAAGTTGCACTACCTCTAAGACCCTAATCACATTGAAATTTTACTAAACTCGTAATGCATGACGAAACGCGCGCGCTTGCACGCGCCACATTAACTAGTTATATCAATATAATATGTAATTTTATATTTTGGCATGTATTAAAAATATAATAATTCTACATAATATTAGGTTATATAACAAACCTATACGTCACGATATAATGTCACTTTATAGAATCATATATATTATAACCGTATAATTTAAATTATATATTAATAGTATAATATAAAATATATTACTCACTTATAAGTTAGTATATAATTATAGATATTAAAACACGAAATTTTGGCTTAATTTAAAAATTCAATTGTCTAGGCCACTAAACCTTGCGAGTGAGCAATAATCGCCTAGATTTCGTAAAATTGGGATTCGCCGCCCTGGGATATTCCGCTTCCGTAAATTGATGATCGTCTTTGGTTTTCAGTAGATTAATTATTTTACGGACAGAAGTTCCCACGCGTGCCAGTTAACTTGTTTTAATTACTTACAAATTTAGCTGCAAAGATCGTCCGTCGTCCTTGATTGGATTTATTGTTGGATTTAGATAATTATGTGAGATAGACGTTGATAGTTTTCCAAATGAATGTTGATTGGCGACATAAGTTATAACAAAACTTAAATTTATTTCTGTTGAAAGTACGAAAGACATGAGCTCATCAATAATGAGTCATATAAATACCTAAGGGCCTTATTATTATCGTCTTGTTGTAAATACGAATGAGTTAGTCTGCCATTAGCCCTCGTACCGAATAGGTCTATTTTATATTTACTTATCTATGTATATTTATAATGTTAATGTTACTACTTATACTTGCCATCTAATAAATTTGTAATACCCCGAAATTGCGCCTATTTATTTCATCAGGTTATGGGCCCAGTAGAGAATACGACCTAGTCAAAATAAATAACTAAATAAAGTGTTGTGAAAAAAAAAAAAAAATATGGAAAACGGTTGATCCTGAAAGCCATCCTGAGATCAAAGAAATAGCTGTTCTATTTGTAACAGGGAAAACTGAACTTCCCATGGTCGTTATCGACCACTTTATTGACACCACGATAAATAAGGATTTTTCCTTACCGTTCGATTTTTGACAAGTAGTTCAGACTTGTTACCGGGCCTGCAAATCGAAAGTCCCCACTGCTGTCCCCGAAAACGAAGCGGGGTTGACAATAGGAAGGTTCGAGAACTTGAAGTTGAGGGTTATAAAAGAGCCGGCAAAAGAAACATCAAAGCTTTTTGAGCCAGGCCTTGGAATAAGTAACGCTTTTGAGCCAGGCTTTTGAGACAGTGAGGCTTTCGGCAAAACAGTGAGTGAGTGTAGTGCTGTGTAATAAATTCTGTCATCGATATTTAGGACCATTAAGAAGGAAGTCAATGTACGATTCGGAATTGGGAACCCTTTACTTGGAGCCAGATAGTTTATTCGAGACGAGAGAGAGACCAACCAGCTGCTGATTTCGCCAGTTTCCACCAGGACATCACTCAACGTTTGGGGAGTTGTAAAAGTTAAGTCAGGTATTATTATTATAATTATTTCAGGCCAAGCTTGAATTTGTAAATTGAGAGGCCGAATGAACTGTAATAAAATTTTGTCAATTAATGATCGCTATTGTCTCAGATGTCACTTTTAATTTACTAGATTCTTTTGTAAGTAAATTATTCATAAATGTCAATTATTTAGTTTGTTACAGGCCTTTTAGTTATGGGAAATTATTTAAGTAAAATTATCTTGGTAAAATTTGAATTAGTAGAAGCATTTGTGAAATTTATATAGTCAAGGTAATTTTGGAATATATGTAGTTTGAATATTTAATGAGGCTTGTTAAATTTGTAGAATTTGAAATTCGAAATTTTGTAAAATTAATTCTAGGCCGTTGGGCTGAATTTAATTAATTTAGTTAATTTAGTAAATTAATTTATTGAGAAAATTGTTAATGAATTTAATTGAATAATTTTAATTGATAAATTTTAGTAATGAATTAAATTAGTGAATTTGGTATTTTGTATTAAAGGAATGTTAAGCGTAAAATTTCAAGAATTTAGATAATTAGTAATTCGGAGAAATTTGAGTAATTGGAGAAATGTGTGTATTAAGTTAGCGTCCAGTGGACGATTTTTGTATGGAAGAGAGGGAGTTATTTAGAAACGTTGTATAGATGCCCGAGTCGGGGGTACAACGGATTAAGTTAGGAAACCGCTGCGTAGACGCCCGAGTCGGGAGCGCAGTCGGGAATAAGTTTTAATTGGTATTCCGTCAGATTGACAAGGTAAATTGGTATTTCGTCAGTTTGACGAGGTAATTAATTGGTATTTTATGGTATTCCGTCAGGTTGACGAGGAAATGTTAATATTTTAAGGTATTCCGTCGGAGTGACGAGGTATAGAAAATTGGATATTTAGTTGTAAGAATATTTGGCAAGGGCCAGCGTAGGTGAAAGGTTCTCACAATTAAGTTAGTTATAAGTAAACTGTTAAGTTTTGTAATTTGATTGAATAAATCAATTTCATTTGTTATAATTTTTCTCAGTTTTATTTACAGCCCTCTCGGACTTCTCACGACCCTGTCTTTTCCCCTCTCATGCTTCTCCGGTTTCTGGGACACTGTCTAAAATCCCAGTCGCGCCCTTTCTAAAGAGGAAAGGGATGGCTAACTGGACCTGGGCAAAACACCTTGGTTACATATTCTTTTGAGCTCTTCGAGCTCGAAAGTCTGGTAGATGTTTCGAAAAACGCTATTTTTCAAATTTTCAAACTCAAATTTAGAAAAGTATTTTTATAAGGTATAGAGAATCATTCGCAAGTCGTAAAAAACGCGTAATGGAAATTTATTTTTAACACTGTTTATGTTCCGAATCGATTAATTTTTAACGGGTTTATTTGCTATCAATTTTATTTTGTAAGGTCATCAGCTTACAAGTTTTTTGAATTGATCGATTTATTTGTTTAACAGCCATCTGTAAAAATGAATTTTTGAAAAAAAATGATAGTTTTCAGGTATATCAAAATTTACTGGCCTGAATAAATATCAATTGTATAGATATTCTAATGTTGATTAATTTTTTAATTTGAAAATTTTGTTTAGCTCTTTTTTTATTTTCATTTGTTTGTAATTAATTTTTGATCGGATACAATACATATAATGCTATTTTCTATTGAAATTTTTTTAACGACTATGTATTGTAATAAAATCATTTATTTTTGTTTGAAAATCGTATCCAATCTCGGTTTTTTGATTATACAATAATTTCAAACACAACAAATTTAGTAATGAAAAGTCGACTTAACATAAAATTCATTAATTACGAACGAAACCAAAAAGGCAAAAACCAATTTTAAATTAATTGTATTATCGCAAAAATCAATCTGTTTAGTAATTAGATAATTCTAAGATATCACACTTCAAATTTTTTGGAAGATTCAAAACAGTAGAAGAAATTTGTTAAAAATTAGTTAAAAAATTCTCGAGTTATATATAAAAAAAAAAAAAAAACATTTATTTTGAAATTTTTCGTTCATGATATCTCTTGAACGAAACAATCAATTTTGTCCAGCTTAGTGGCGATCGATGTGGTTTTGCAAGCTTAAGGGCAGATTAGTTTTTTGAGTTGATCAGTAGAGCCGTGTAAAACTTATTCCAAAAAATATCGGAGTTATGTTACAAAAACACTCGTTTCCAAATATTTTATCGAGGATATCTCTCGAACCAATCAACCGATTTTCTCGTTTCTGGCGGCGATCAAAGCAATTTTTTTAGCTCTAAAATTATTTTACATCATCAAAAACGATCCGAGAAGAAATGACGGAGTTATGTCAAAAATACACTTTTTTCGATTTTCTTTCGTTCACGATATCTCTCGAACGAATCAACTGATTTCGACCGGATTAGCGACTATCGGCGTGGTTTTTCAAGCTCAAGGGCAGATTAGTTTCTAAAGTTGATCGATAGAGCCGTTTAAAAGATATTTCAAAAAAACCACTTTCAAAAATGATTTTTTTCTTATTTTTTTTTGAGATTTTTCCAGATTTCTTAAAATCTATTGGTCCGCATCGGTTTAAACTCTCAGGAAATCTAAGTTCGAGGGAACTCTTTAGAACACCGTTTAGTTCGGTCCGATCGGTTCACTCGTTCAAAAGTTATAAACGATTTACATAGTCACACACACACACACACACACACACACACACACACACACACACACACACGCGCGCGCGCGCATACATACAGATATAGTGACAACATCGCGGGGATGACTACCCCTTCCTGTCAGGGAAGCTTCCTGTGACCTTCAAACGTCGAGATCTGATGAAAACTCGATTTTTGCAAAACGGGGTGAAAACAATAACTTCCCGATTTTTGAAAATCTGAGATTTTTAGCGGGAAGTTAAAAATCCATACGTGCCAAAAAATGGCAGCGTCAGTAAAAATTGATCAGCTAACGAGAGATAATTATAGTACATGGAAGATACACATGCGAGCCATTCTGAAAAAGCCATTCTGAATGACCTTTGGGGGTATGTATGATACCCGCAAACCAACGGAACCTGCCGACGCCGTAGCAAAATGGATCAAAAATGATGGCAAGGCTTAATCGGACATCCTGTTCGCGGTGAGTTCAAGCGAGTTAATTGCGTTGGACAGTTTGAAAAGCTCTAAAGAGATATAGGATAAGTTGAAGTCGACTTATGAATCAAGGGAAGAAAGGCATCATTGCTAGAACATTTGGTATTAACACGTTTACAGGAGGAAGGTGACCTCCAAAAACATGTAAATAATTTCTTCGATACAGTAAAAAAACTTAAAGAAATTGGAGTAAACACAAATGATGAGTTATTAACAATTCTATTATTATATAGCTTACCTGAATCATTTACCATGTTTCGTATAACAATTGATCTAAAGATGAACTCCCCAATACCGAAATTTTTACTATAAAAATAATGGAAAATTACAAATGGAAAAGTTACCAATTATTCTTGCCATCTAATAAATTTGTAATACACCGAAATTGCGCCTATTTATTTCATCAATTTCACTAAATCACCACATTGGATAAATTTATAATACTCGGTAACGAAGTACAATAAATTTGTTGTATGAATATATTATTTTTACTCGAAGTTACAGATGATTAATTATTAATAATAAACGTAGTAATATTCATTTACCGTAAAATAATCATGATATGAATAATATAAACTTATTAATTAAATAATAGAATTTTATAGATTTTAGTAATTTTGGTGAGTAGTCACCTAATAGTGGTAATTGTAGTATATTACAATTAATAATAGGTCCTGCATACTTAGGTGCTAATTTCACGCTGTAGCTATCGACTTTTTTGCTTAATTTTTTATTTAAATAATAGACGCGATCCCCGACCTGTAAATCGATAGATTGAATAGAAAACCGTTTTTCATGTTGTTTTCGCGGTGGTTCCCGAGCTTTTAATATATAATGTTCTGTAAATGCCGAAGTTCACCTATTCTACTTATGCGGGATTTCCAAACGGTTATATCAGTCTCGTTAAAATTTTCAGTAACAGGTGTGTCTGATATAGGGTGTGGATCACGGCCATGATTTAAGTAAAATGAGGACACACCTAGTGCGGTGTGGACTGCGGTATTGTAGGCAAATTTTAGGTCTGGTATGTGAAGGTCTCAGTCTCATTGATTTTGTCCAGTAAATGAAATAATCGTCGGTTTTATTGTGCGATTACAGCGTTCTACAGGGTTCGCACACATGTGTCCTATTGGAGTAGGCGTAAGTAGGATATTGTACTGTTTTATTAGGGCCAAAACGTCTTTATTTATAAATTCTTTACAATTCTCTGAAATAATCTGTTTAACTGGGCTCCAGGGGGTTAATACTCTGCGTAAATGTTTTATTATTTCTTTGCCAGTTTTTTGTCTTAATGGGAAAATTTCTAAGTATCGAGTGCAAATGTCTTCAATTACTAATGCAAATTGGAAAACAAATGAGGACTTAGTGTAAGGACCTATGGTGTCCATGGAGATGATAGTCCACGGCTGAGTTGGTGGTCTAGTACCAATATAGCCTTGCGGTTTACCTTGATTACTTTTTGTTTTAAGACAGCTTTCACAAGAATTAACGTAGGAAACAACATCTCGCAACATACTGGGCCAGTAATGGGTCTCGCGAATACGCCAGTAAGTTTTATCAATACCTAAGTGTTCCGATTGAACATCGCAATGTGCTTTCTCGAGTTGGGGCTTGATTTCAGGTTCGGTAAGAACGATTTTCCACGCAGTAATATCACCTAGAATTTCTTTAACTGCTGTCGGGCGGTAATAATATAATCTTTTGTCTTCATACTTGCATTCGGGATATCTTTCCGGAAATTTTTGGACTACTCGGACTTTTTCGTTATACCATAAAATTTCAAGTTCAATAATGCTACGATTTTGGATCAATGAGAGTTCTGTTAGTCCAGGATCTTCATAAAGGCGTAATAGAGCATCTGGAGCTTTATTTTAGGTTCCTCTGTAGTGAATGATATCAAGTTTGTAAGCTGATTGATCAATAGCCCACCTGGCTAACCGACCTGCTGGATCTTTCAAGTTGTAGAGCCATTTTAACGCGGAATGATCAGTATAAACTGTAACTGGAAGACCTTCTACATATCCACGTAATTTCCGTAAGGCCCAAACTCCCGCGAGGCATTCTTTTTCTGTCGTGGTATAAGTAATTTCAGCTTTATTCAGAGGTCTGCTCAGACACATGATTAAATTTTCTCGATCTTCTTTAAAGTCGTACTGAGTAAGAATCGCACCTAGTCCGGTGTTACTCGCGTCAGTGTATAGGCGATAAGGGCGATCTGACTCAGGCAAAGCTAACGTGGCTGCTTGTAATAGAGATTTCTTAGTCTCAACAAATGCTTTTTCTTATATGTCGGTCCATTTCCAGTCTACACGAGTGCTTGTTAGTTTATTTAAAGGACCTTGGACTTGTGTAATATTTTTAAGGTGTTTGTGATGCCAGTTTACAAGACCGTTAAATCTACGAAATTCCTTGCGGTTAGTAGGTTGCGGACATTCGGCTATCAATTCGAGTCGCGATGGCTGCGGACTCATGTCTTCTTCATTAATTATGAAACCTAGGAATTTAACTTCGGAAAGTCCGAATTGACTTTTTTTTTCGTTCATGTTGAGACCCGCGATTCGAAAAGCTTCAAAAACAGATTGTAAATAGGTCATGTGTTCCTCTAGGGTATTACTGATAATAATCCAATCGTCTAAATAAACAAAAATTTTTTCTTGAGCGCTGGGTAAATATTTCCGAGCTCTTTCCCAAAGAATTTGCATTACGATTCGGAGAACTTGGTTAGTGAGAGCTTTATAAACACTAAGGGGCGTTAACAAGTCCGAATGGCATACGAATTCATTCGATTTGGCCACGGCCATCGACACAAAATGCTGTATTGTGTCGACTACTCTGTTCAACTAATACTTGATGAAAAGCGTCGCTGAGATTAATGGTAGAAATAATTTTTGCGCCTCGGAGGCTGGATAAAATTCGGTGCATGATCGGTAACGGGTTCGCTGATTGCTTGGTCTTTTTATTTAAAGGACGATAGTCGATACACATGCGCCAGGTATTATTTTTCTTCGCGACCATAACTGGTGAACAAGCCCAGCTACTATTCGAGGGTCGAATGTACCCTTTTTCGAATAATTGGTCAACTTTTTTATGTAATGCTTTCATTACTGGCTGACTGGGTCTGTATGGTTTACAGCGTACTGGGGTTTCGTCAATTACTTCAATGCGATGTTGTACTAGGTTAGTAATTCCTAATGTGGTGAATTTATTTTTATCAAATTCTGTCGCGAGAAAGTTGCTTAGTTCTGATCGTTCTGATGGAGAGAGAGTGTTTAATGACAAAGGCTTGGTTTTATTTGTACGAGAACGAAATTGATATGTGATCGAATTACCGCTTGATACCAAATAGCAATTTTTGATTCTACATGAACATCTGCAGACTGCCAAAAGTCTAAACCAAGAATAATTGGGGTTGACAAACCAGGTAATACGCTCAACCAGGTTAAAATAGTTTTTCCATCGAGTTCTACTTTAAACGGCGCACCTCCGCGGGTGTATATTGAGGCAGAGTCGGCTAATGTTACTTCTACGGTACTCGTGGGGTCTGGGCTAAGTTCTCGAAGTTCGTTGCCTTGGATTCGATTGTATGCGGTCTCAGAGATGTAACTTCGTTCGCCTCCACCGTCTAACATGACTTCAATATCGAAAGGTCCTATTGTTATATCCGTAGTCATGCGACTTACGAGTGTTGGTGCCTGCGTATGCGATAGATATGTCCGATTCTGATGATTGGGACCGTATATTTGGATAAGACAGTCGGGTGTTTCGTCATGGTCTGATTTGTAGTCACAATCATCATAATCCTCATATTCCAAATCTGAGATATTTAATTGCGGGGGATCAGGTAGCAAATCCCATATTTGGGAAGTACTAGCTCTACAGTTGTGTTTGATGTCGGTACAAAGGAGATTGACCAAAGTGCTCTCATGAGTATACTCAAATCTTAAACATCTATACTTAATATCTAACATGGGTTATTCTCATGGCAATTTCTACTATCGTTCTTATGAACGCGATGTCAATTGGCGGCTGCACATGCGCCCCATGACTTAGCGGGAAGAAGACCGGCAAGCCCGGAGCACGAGGCCGGTGGGGACGCCATGAGCGGCAGTTGTACTGGGACTTGTGACTAGTGCAATATACCTGCGTTCTCTCTGACTTAGAAATTATTCCATTGTGTTTTATTATTTGCTAACGTAATTAATTATCAATTAAATATCATTTTCTTATACTTAATTAAATTCATTGATTCGACATTTGTGCATTAATTTTAAACTTAATATAAATTCGTGGTAAAATATTTAAGACGCTAATGAAAAGTACGTCGTACTTAGCGTTTAGCATCGCGGCCATTGTCTTCAGTCGCGTGATAAATTAGACGCAATAAATTCTCATTGTTAAAAGTTTGTCAAGAATCTTCAATTCAGTTTCATAATATTCAATTATAATTAAACTCATTGTTAATTAGTTATATTTTGCAAGTGTTAATTGAATTTAGTCAGTCGTAATTATTAACTTAACTTCATTGATGTGCTTTATTTAATTAAATTTAATCGTGTTAATTGTTAAATTCAAATCAAATTTACAAGAAACAAGGTACATTAATAAATTCATATGTTTAATAATTTGTTGAGTTATTCAAAAAATAATTTAAATTAAATAGTAAATTCTCGCGTAAATTAGAAAACTATATTCAACTACTAATTTAAACAAAATATTCAAATCATTTAAATCAAAATAATTCGATCCTCTCGGATCATAACATAACTTGATCCCACTGATCAAGGATTCGATCCCAGCGATCAAACTTATAACACAACTCGATCCCAGCGATCAAATTCAATACTTGAACCTACTGGTTCTTTCAAACCATTCTAAACACACAGTCAATTCTCTTCCGATTACAAACACACGATCCTTTCTGATCATAATTACATTTTACATCTCTACTGAGATATTAACGGTTGACGGTTAACCACAATAACCTAACGGCGGCTGAGATCTATTCTCACCCCTCATTGCACAGCAGTGCAAACCATATATACATTCATATCAACACACATATTCATTCACATAGCTCTCAACTGTAACATCTTCGAGGAGTTTTTCTCTAGCAGTTGCTAGAGTTTTCTCCTCTTGGGGAATAAATTAATCACAATTATTCACCCCAACACCGAGTCTTTTATTTTAAAGAGATAGATCCTGAACCAATTCCTAACTAATCAACTACATATAGAAGAATTACGGAAATTCTCCTTAGTGGAGAGTTTGCGACAATACAAGTTGTCATTAATTGGCTCTACCAAGATATTAGCTGGAGAAATAGATAGTACGTGAGTTTGACTAACCGGTTTAGTAGTACTAGTTGTCTCTACTGCAACGATTTTGGCCCTGGCTGCTGTAGAGGGATACACCAGGGCACCTACTCGATTTTTGGATCCGGATTCCTCGGCAACGGTGGTAAACCAGCTCTGTCCCGAATGTCATGGGTGGTTTTCGCGCAACATTTGTCGGCTGTATGTCCATAACGTCCGCAGCGTGCACCGGGCGCGGAAGATGGTGGTGCAGAGAGGGTCTGTTGTGAATTTTCAAACATGCCCTATATTACTGCTTGAAGATTGTTTATTGACGATACTAGCGTGTCTGAAGTATCGTCGTCTGGCTGTTCTTCACGATAATTGAGTTGTTTGTTAGTTACAACCGCGTCTAGGGTAGTTTGTCCGTTGTTTTCCATGTTTGACGCGTCTTGATCGGGGTCTGTATCGGTAACGGCATTCATTCGCGTTCTTGATTTAAAGTAGCCCTGATTTTGTACTTTTAGGTTACTCGATTTGGTTTACTGTTCCGGCTTAGGTGGATTACAAGTATCCATAATCGATTGCCATGCGCCGATGCGTTGATATAGCATTGAATAATTACTGATATGTTCTTCGGCAAATTTAAATAAGAATTTGGAGTTAAATTTTTAAAAAATGATTTTAATTTGTCGATTTCCGGGTAACGGCTCTTCTAATTGGGCAAATGCGCTTTGCATTCGATTAATAAATACCGCTCCGAGTTCATCGTCGGCTTGTCGATATGAATAAATTTTTTGTAGGAGAGATTCGTCTGTTTGGTGTGTTTGCCATACTTTAAAGTGTATCTTAAAGACTGACCAGTCGATAAATAAATGTTCGTTTTGATAATACCAGTCTAGACTCTTGCCAGTTAAAGATGAAGCAACTACTGTTCTAAAATTATCTAACGGTCTATCATTACTGATCATTCGCTGTTCTAAACTTTTAATAAATTTTATAGCATCCAGTTTTACAGACTAATCGCGCGAAGGAAAAATTATATTTAATGATTTTGCAGTCCGGCAAATATCATTAGTCCGTAAGGGTGCAACTGTACTCGGGTACTGTGATCTGTGCTGTGTAAGTATGCGCCACGTGAGGTACAGTAGTATGAGGCTGTATGTGTGTGGCTAATATATAGTATGGCATCGGTGGTGCTGTGGAAGTTTGAATTACATGTGGTAACGTGGTGTATGCTTGTGCGTGTGTAGCTGGTAAATGCTGAGACCTGGCGGTACGAGTGGTGGGATATACGGGTGCGCGTACGGTGAACGCGCAACCCTACTGAACGTTGAGTTTTGTACTGTGGTAGCGGGAGGTAAGCGAGGTGTGGGCGGTACGAAATGATTTCCCGCCGAGAAATTAGAATTTGGTAATAATTGTCGCGGTTGAAACGCGTAAATTTATCTAATTAATTTTATTTCATCATCGTGAAAAATTCCTTAGAAATTATTTAGCAACGTGGATTATTGAGTTCGAGATTCATTAATTAAAATTGTTGAAAAATTCTAAAAGAAATGGATTTATTTTAATGTTGAGTATTCAACTTGTGACTACTTTTGAATAAATTTCCAAGTCGGATTAAATTCAGATTTTAGAGAATTAATTTGTTAATTGGAAATATTCGGTAATTTTAAGTATAAGCTGATGACTAAATAGTTGAATTAAAGTAGAATTTGGAAACTTAATTTTGTCAATTCTTTTAATATTCAAAAATAAAATAAGGTAAAATCAGTGTATGTGTAAAGACGTGTCGGTTGTGTGTGATAGAGAGTGTATACATTCTCTGCTTGTTGATGTTTTGCCGAGCAGAGGAATGTTAGTTATTAAGGGGTATTTGTTTGTAACGATCTTCTGCTTATTCATGTTTTGCCGAGTAGAAGAATCGTAGAGTGTATAACGAACTCTACTTGTTGATGTTTTACCGAGTAGAGTGATTCAAAATTTTAGAGCGTAAGAGTCCGGTGGACAGCGCGATTTAGTTCAACATCATGATCTCTACTTGTTGATGTTTTGCCGAGTAGAGTGATCCAAAATCTTAGAGCGTGAGAGTCCGGTGGACAGAGCGATTTAATTAGAAACACTGTCTAGTTGAAGTAGAGACCAATTTATTATGACTTATTGGCTCGCTACCTCTGATTCAATGGGTGAGGACAATCAGAGATATCAGCTCAATGACCACCTGCCATTAGTCCTAAATAATTATCGACTCTTAGTCCAAGAGCTGATGACGAATTTTGGGAAAGTTTTTTAGGCGAGCTGAAATTGCGAAAAATTATAATTTTGTCAATTGGTGAATCCGGTCCTGAAAATCGTTTAGCCAATTAGCGGTTATTTCGCTACTGCGCAGCATGTAACATTTGCAAAAAAAAAATTTTAAAAAAATGTATTTTTGGCAACTTGAATTTTTTTTTATCTTTTAATTTATGATTTTTAGAACTCAAAAAAAATAATTCCTGGCGTTTTTGTCGGTTATTAAGTATTAACTGTCGTCTCCAAAATTAATTTTTTTAAATTACCAAAAAATATTCTTTAGGCAATCAGAAATTTAAATCACGTATTTATTAAGTAATATCAGTAATACCTGCAAATCGTCTGACGATTTCGCGGGTGATAAATAATTATTTGACAGTAATAAAGTTTGTAAATAAGCGCAACAAAAAGTCTTACGCGCAGCCGTAAGTGCCACAAAGATAGCTAATTGAGGCTTGCTGGCAGCTGCCGGGGCCCGAGCTCCTCGCGCTGTGAGTAGTTATTGAGAAACCACGTGTTTACAGCACAGTGTTCGAAACAGAAATATTTAATTTTTTATATTATTTTTTGCTAAAATTTTATAATTGATTAAAAATCATCAAATTATTAATTTCGTTTGCAGCATAAATGATTTAATTAAAAAATTCAATTATTTTAGTCTTGGAAAAAAAGAAAATTGAAAAATTAGGAAAACGTTTGACCCTGAAGGCCATCCCTGCATCTTTCCGCTACTTTCATGATTAAGGGCTCGAAATTGCACTTATTATGTTTTTGAGCTCTTCGAACTCAAAAATCTAATTTTCGTGTAGTTTTGAGCTCTCCGAGCTCAAAAGTTTGATAGGAGTTTAATAAATCACTATTTTTTTAATTATCAAACCGCAATAACATTTGAATGAATGAACCGATTTTCACGCAGTTAGCAGCATTCGACGCAATTTTTCATGTTCTACGATATACTTTCAAAAAAGAGTCGATTAGACTGGACATTTTGGTGTAATTCCAAAAAAACACTTTTTGTCAATTTTTTTCTTCAATGATAACTCATGAACGAATCAACCGATTATGACCAGCTTGGTGGCGATCGAGGTGGTTATTTGATGTTAAGAGCTGATTATTTTTCAAAATTGACCGATCAGGCCGTTTAAAAGATATTGAATAAATGTCGGAGTTATGTTAAAAAACCACTTGTTTCCAAATATTTTATCGAGGATATCTCTCGAACCAATCAACCGATTTTCCCGTTTTTGGCGGAGATCGACGCGATTTCTTAAGCTTTAAGATTATTCTACATCATCAAAAACGATCCGAGAAGAAATGACGAAGTTATGTCAAAAAAACACTTCTTTCGATTTTCTTTCGTTCACGATATCTCTCGAACGAATTAACCGATTTTGACCGGATTAGCGACGATCGGCGTGGTTTTTCAAGCTTAAGGGCGAATCAGTTTTTAAAGTTGATCTCGATAGAGCCGTTTGAAAGATATTTCAAAAAAACCACTTTCAAAAATGATTTTTTTTGAGATTTTTCAAGATTTCTTAAAATCTATCAGTCTGAATCGGTTCAAATTCTTAGGAAATTTAAGTTCGAGAGAACTTTTTAGAACACCGTTTAGTTCGGTCCAATCGATTCAGTCGTTCAAAAGTTATAACCGATTTACATAGTCACACACACACACACACACACACACACACGCGCGCGCGCGCATACATACAGACATAGTGACACCATCGCGGGGGTAGTCAGGGAAGCTTTCTCTGACCTTCAAACGTCGAGATCTGATGAAAACTCGATTTTTGCAAAACGGGGTGAAAACAATAGCTTCCCGATTTTTGAAAATCTGAGATTTTTAGCAAGACAGTAAAAAAATTTTAATCTAAAATTAATTATTTATATTTAATACAATTTTGTAGTATACGGAGCCTAGTTTCCTACTTTTCCATAATGTTCTTCGATTGTATTTTAAAATAAGGATGATAAAACTTGACAAACAAAATTAAAAAAACGAATTCCAAGAAAAATCTTCGTAGTTAATAATTTTATTAAATAACTATAATAAATGAAAAATCAGAAACTAGGCGACGATGAATCATTTTTTTTATACTTGATAGGAACAATAATTTGTAGGATGACGGATTAAATGATTCAATTATTCTTTCATTTGCGATTTTTATTAAGTAAATAAATTATTTGAAATTAAAATGTATGAGAAAGTTTATTAAAATTAAATTATTCTGTTAATCTTCTTTGTAGTATTAAACGTCGATCATCTGTCAAAGGTAATAAAAGATCTGAAATTTTAGCAATTTTGTGTGGTGGTTGTAAGTCTGGTTAAATCGTTTCAAACGTCCTTCTTTTTTTTTGAACTGTTTTGTTTTGAATAACATGATCTTCATCAGCAGCTTCATCTTCGTGATCAATAACACCACAGCATCATCTTAAAGATCGATAATAATCATACTTTCTTCAGTATTATCTGCTGTGTTTCTGTGCACAGCGGTTGAATTGACAACGATATCCTGATAAATAATTCTCACCGTATCGTGTAATGTGTCTTTACCAGAAGCAGTGTCTACGAAGCGGTCAAAATTGTCAAATGCTACACCTGCATTTAATCCACTTGATTTTTTAATACCATCAGGACATAATTCTAATCGAGTAGAAGATGAAAACGTAGCTTCTGTTTCAAGCTCTTCAACGACGTGATAACTGCAGCAGTGGCCATATGTATTGATAATTTCTACAATTTTTCGACTGCTGGTTAAACTTTTCAAGGTCATCCCTAAGGTTATGTGTTTATTGGTCTTCAGTTTATCTCTCGTTACATTGTAAACCAAGTCAGCAGCTAGTGAGATGCTTAGTCTAAAACTGTCAAAACTTTCTCTTAGTTTACTGTGGGAACCAGCTAAAACCGTAAGACAAAAATCTTTCAAGGTTTCAGGGATGTTGCATTCTCCTTTCAACAAGTCTGCCGTTTTTATTTCTTCTGGTACTGCTTGTTTTTCAATGTCAAATATTTTTTGCCTCAAAATGAGATCCGCACTATGAAGGACGGATTTTTCTTCTAATAGAGAATATACATTCTCATCAATTTCACGGTTAATAGGACCAACAATTTTCAACTTCTCACTAAAAATCTCAGATTTTCAAAAATCGGGAAGTTATTGTTTTCACCCCGTTTTGCAAAAAACGAGTTTT
Organism: Cotesia typhae; assembly: GCF_013202065.1. Classification (NCBI taxonomy): domain Eukaryota; kingdom Metazoa; phylum Arthropoda; class Insecta; order Hymenoptera; family Braconidae; genus Cotesia; species Cotesia typhae. The sequence goes on from NW_027423745.1 coordinate 465,797, forward strand.
CATCAGATCTCGACGTTTGAAGGTCACAGGAAGCTTCCCTGACTACCCCCGCGATGTTGTCACTGTGTGTGTGTGTGTGTGTGTGTGTGTGTGTGTGTGTGTGTGTGTGTGTGTGTGTGTGTGTGTGTGTGTGTGTGTGTGTGTGTGTGTGTGTGTGTGTGTGTGTGTGTGTGTGTGTGTGTGTGTGTGAAAGAGAGTGAGTGTGGGTAAGTCAACTGTTTATGATTTTTAAACAGTTTGGTCGATTTCATCGTACTTGGCGGTATTCGATAGAGCTTGGCCAATAATACATTTTAAATACAATTTTGACTGAGTAAGATCGGTAGATCTTGAGAAATCTTAAGAATACTAAGAAAAACGATTTTCTCAATGTGGTTTTTTTGGAATAAATCATAAACGACTCTACCAATCGATTCCGGAAACTACTCAGCTTTTAACATCAAAAAACTACGTCTACCTATGAAACTCCTTTCAGACTCGAAGAGCTTAAATGTATAGAAAAGCTATCTTTTAGAGCTCGGGGAGCTTAAAACAACACACAAATTGAAATTTTGAGCACGAAGAGCTGAAACACATCATAAGTATAATTTTAAGCGCTTAGGTATGAAATTAGCGGGAAGTTGCAGGGATGGCCTTAGGGGTTGACCGTTTTCTTAATCGGTCAAAATTGGTCTACTCGTTCAAGAAATATCATGAACGAAAAAAAACCAAAAAAAGTGTTTTTTCGGAATTACTCCAAATTTCCTAATTTTATCAATTCAAACTTGAAGATTCATCATGAAACTAAAAAAATTGCGTCAAATTCTGCCAACGGTGAGAAAATCGGTTGATTTATTGTAAAGTTAGTGTGGTTTGAAAATTTAAATAACATTGTTCTATGATACTTCTATCAGACTTTTAAGCTCGAAGAGCTCAAAAACAATATTAGTGCAGTTTTATGCTCCTAGGCATGGAATTAGCGGGAAATTGTACGGATGACCTTCAAGGTCTACCGTATTCCTATTTTTTTTTTTTTAGTTTTCGTAGAATTTTTCCAGACCTGAAAATTACGAAAAATTTTCATAATTCTCTTTGAAAACTAGACACATGGAGCTACAATTTTTTTGTGCCGAACAATTATTTTTCTTTAAGTTACAGCTCGTTGAAAATTACCAAAAAATTAAGAATGTTTTTATATCCCTTAATTATTTAGACTAGTGCATTTATGAGTTTGAAGAGGTTGAAACTTGTAAATAAAGAACCTACTGAGCATTTTGAACTCCTTTATAACAGGAAGTTTCAAGAATGGTTTGCAGGGTGAACCGTTCTTTAGGTTTTCTCTAATAAAAAAAACTTTAATGGCACTTACTATAGAACTTCGTTTTCTTGGTTAACGTACACGATCTCTGCCAAACGACGGAACTAATCTTAAAAGTTTCAAACCACATATTCTCAATATATTAGTTACAGCCTGAACTACAACCATATCAAAATTTTTGTTCTTGCTCTATTCTCGCTCTATTCCTCTAGCCAAACTATGGTGGAAATTTACTTTATTTTATGTAATTATCGTAGAAATTATTGATTCTCTCCTCTTGTATACAAAAGCCAATTCACAATCTCTGACTAACTGCGTTCCTAACTAGCTACGATTTCGTATAAACCTAGTTAACCAACTACTGTTAGATCCGACTGCTGAACCTACTCCCTAATATTTAGCTATTATATATGGCTCTTTACCGTAAGATGGACGGTGGCGTTTATTACTCGATAGGTCTTATTAGGTGACTGAATAGTAATTACGGACAGTGTCTCGGATAGCTTAACTGCTAGAGCCTTTGGCGCGTAACCAAACGATCCGGGTTCGAGTCCCGGTCTGAGCTGTCCGAGTTACTTTTTTCAGTTACCGAAAATTCCTACTGAGTAAAGGTCCTCCCCTTCCCCCTTATCCTTTATTTCCCTAATTCCCAAATTTGTCTTTAATGACAAATTTAGCTTTTATATATGGCTACCCGGACAGTCCCGGAAAAGGAAAGGGGAATCCGGGTTCGATTCCCGGTCTGGGCGGTCCGAATTACTTTTTCAGTTACCGAAAAAAGTAACTAGGACAGCCCAGACTACAGCTAAGGAGTTCCGGAACTGTTAACTTAAAATCTAAAATTGAACGTAACTTAATAAAAAGTTCTCAAAAATCATGTGTTATGTAGATCATCAATGGAAATTACTCGGGAAAATGGCAATATCGTCAGAAGTACATGGCAATGTGAACACTGTCAAGTATCTGTGTGTGAAATAGCTTGCTCTGTGGCCTACCATGAGAGCAATTAGTTTTCATCGAAAAAACTGACTATTAAATTATTAGGTTTATTGACAAATAAATTCTTTAAAATGTAATTGAAGTATTACTTATTATATCGTTAGAATTTATATTGAAATTTGAATGTTCTTTAGTGTTTATGTCTTCTAATTATTATACTGATCATCAACAAGCTTAACCGTATTGATAATGGAACCACATGTTATTACTTTGAATTCTAATGCATTATTCCTAGAATTACTATAGATACTTTCAACATTGTAAGTACGGATCTAATTACATTATTTATGGAGAAATACTAAACTAACAGTCATAATTTCTATTTTGTGCCATTCCACTTGCCAGAATCTTGTTGTTGTGCATATCCAGCAACGTCTATCGATTGTCCATTTATAACTAAATCTCGCATACAACCGACAAATCCTCGTTGAGAAGCGGTGCTCCAGAAAACAGGTGGTATGGTCAAAGAAGCAAAAGGAACTCCGATTCCACCAATATACAATAATCCATCCAAATCAAGTTGAGTTGCATCACCTGTAAAGTAAAAGACATTTAACGAACTAATTATCGGTAGAGTCTAGCGCCAAGTTCCGTTTTCAAACCAGACTACCGAGTATGTATATACCATATGCAGAACGGTTTGTTGAGGTTAAAAATTTTTTGTTACAGTTATCGTGATTTTTTTTTTAATTTCCCATTAAGAAAATTTGAAATTTTCCAGTAAAAGGGAGTTCTTGATTTCGGTATAATTTTCGAAAGTCGAGTTTTCATTGGATCTCCTGGTTTTGAGATCCTAGGAACCCATTTTGACTATTCCCGTCGAGGTGTCAGGCTGCGCGCGCACGCGTGTGTGTGTGAGTGTATGTGTGTGTATGTGTAAATAAATTTTAGTCGTGCGATTTCTCAAAAACTAATCAACCGATTGAATTCGATGACACGTCATTCGAAAGGATTTATTAACACTTAGATCTGATTAGAATAAGAGTTAATCCATTAAGCCATTTCAAATAAATTAAAAAAAAAATTAAGAAAACGGTCAACCCCTAAGGCCATCCCTGCAACTTCCCGCTAATTTCATACCTAAGCGCTTAAAATTATACTTATGATGTGTTTCAGCTCTTCGTGCTCAAAATTTCAATTTGTGTGTTGTTTTAAGCTCCCCGAGCTCTAAAAGATAGCTTTTCTATACATTTAAGCTCTTCGAGTCTGAAAGGAGTTTCATAGGTAGACGTAGTTTTTTGATGTTAAAAGCTGAGTAGTTTCCGGAATCGATTGGTAGAGTCGTTTATGATTTATTCCAAAAAAACCACATTGAGAAAATCGTTTTTCTTAGTATTCTTAAGATTTCTCAAGATCTACCGATCTTACTCAGTCAAAATTGTATTTAAAATGTATTATTGGCCAAGCTCTATCGAATACCGCCAAGTACGATGAAATCGACCAAACTGTTTAAAAATCATAAACAGTTGACTTACCCACACTCACTCTCTCACACACACACACACACACACACACACACACACACACACACACACACACACACACACACACACACACACACACACACACACACACACACACACACACACACACACACACACACACACACGCGCGCCGATCAAAATTGGTCGATTCGTTCGTGAGTTATCGTTGACGATAGAAAACCCAAAAAACGTGTTTTTTTGGAATTATTCCTTCGATAGAGTCAATTTCAAAGATTCATTATGAGGCTCAAAAAACTGCGATGAATGTCGCTAACCGAGTAAAAATTGGTTTTTTGATTTGGAAGTTGTTGCGGTTTTAAAATTTACAAAACTGTGTTTTATTAAACTTCTATCAGACTTTTCAGATCGAAGAGCTCAAAAGCATAGAATAGCTCACTTTTTGAGCTCGGATAACTGAAAAGATACATAAATTGTATTCTTGAGCTCGAAGGGCGCAAAAACGTCAGGCGCAATTTTAAGTACTTAGAAATGAAATGAGCGAGAAGTTGCAGGGATGGACTTCGGGGTCAACCGTTTTCCAAATGTTTCTTTCCATTATCTCTAATAATTCTTTAAATTATTAACGTCAGTAACTTTTTAATAAATGCGCGAAGAAATTTGAAACACTATAGCTAAATAATCCGATTACATTTCATCGCACGCATGGGAGCAAAAGAGGTAGCTGTTGACAAAAGAGTGTGCAGGATCAAAGCGAATGTGAATTTCTACTCTAATAAACAGAAATTTCTATGGTGACAAGGGTAAATACACGAGTGATCACATTTACTCTTCCTGAAGCATCAAGATCGGATTAGCTCTTTTGTTTTAAGGTACTTTTGTAAACAGGAATAATTAATCCTTAGAGTACACACTGAGTCAAATTAACCCCACTTGACTTCTGAAGAATTATAACTCAGAAACTAAGCATTTTATCGAAATTCACGTTTTTACATTTTTGGTACATAAAACAATGATCATTCGAATACAATCATTATTATTCATAATCAAATAGTTTTTCTTAGTAAAAAAATTAGGAAAACGATTGACCCTGACGGCCATTCCTGCAACTTCCTGTTACTTTCGTAATTAAGCGCTCTAAATTGCACTTATTATGTTTTTGAGCTCTTCGAGCTCAAAAGTTTGATGGGAGTTTAATAAATCACTATTTTTGGAATTTTCGAATCGCAATAACTTTTGAATGAATCAACCGATTTTCATGCGGTTGGCGGCATTCGACGCAGTTTTATCATCCTCAGAAGTAATTTTCAGGTTTTGATTGATCGAACCGAAAATTTCAGAGTAATCCCGAAAAAACACTTTTATCGGTTTTCTTTCGTTCACGATAACTCACGAACGAATCAACCGATTTTGACAGGGCTGGCGGCGATCGACGCGGTTTTTTAATGTTAAAAGTTGATTAGTTTTAGGAATCGATCGATAATGCCGTTTAAAAGTTATTCCAAGAAAACCACTTTTCGAATAAATTTTTTTTGAAGTTTTTTTGCAATTTCTCAATATCTACTGGTCCGCATCGATTCAAATTTTCAGCAAATCTAAGTTTGGTGAATTCCTTTCGAATGGCGCCAATCGCGATCAAATCGGTCAAGCCGTTTAAAAGTTATAAGAGGGTTACACACACACACACACACACACACACACACACGCGCGCGCGCGCGCGCGCCCGCGCGGATATCACCGCGGGAATAGTCAGGGAAGCTTCCTAGGACTTCAAAACCTCAAGATCTGATGAGAACTCGATTTTCGACAAACGGGGTGAAACCAATAACTCCCCGATTTTTGAAAATTTACAATTTTCTTAGCGGAAAGTTAAAAATTAATTACAATCAACTTCATTTTCGAAGACGAACTTATTCGAATAATAACCCGTTTCAAACATTAAACGGACATTTAGAAAAAAATAATCCAACATTTTTCAGAGTATCGAGATTCAAGCAATTATAGCTGTTTTTATAAATTTCACAAACAGTGTAATTATTTAGTTATGTCTAAGTGTCGGTTTGTTAAAGTGAAAAATCGAAAGTAATTCCTAGGTACACATAAAAATAATCAATACCATGACTTATAGTTCATAAAATTTATTGAAAGATGAAAAATAACAAATTATTCAACCCCAACACAATCATTACCTATATATATATATATATATATATATATATATATATATATATATATATATATATATATATATATATATATATATATATATATATATATATATATATATATATATATATATATATATATATATATAAATATATACGATGTTTCTCGCACATAGCCCGCATACATCATGAATATAGAGCATGCGTTTTGTAGTCATCTTTTCGAGGACATAAAGCACAACTTCGGTGTTTCTCCGATACGGGACGAGATTTATTTTGTAATGAAGACTGACTGATATTTAAAATTTCTTTAATTCCTTTTCGGATGCCTTGTCTGAAAAAAACATGACCTTCCAATCGTCTGCAGAGCCACCGTTTGACTAGGTGAATAGTTATCTGCTGGCAACATACTTGCGCACTTAGTTTTTTTTTGCTTATCCTCTTCAGCACCGACAAGTTGAGAGATGTAAAGTATACGACGGTTAACAATTGCTCGATCAAGAATTCCAAAAACAAATTGTACTGGCCATCATTCAGTGGTACGTGCGACAGTGGGTAATTTACACAGTTGATCGAAAGTGTCTGTTTTACTTATTGTTTTATTATAACGCTCGATTATACATGGTTTCAAATTATCAGAGTTAATTGATGTGGAGTGTAGGTAATAGGAAGCCACCAAGTTATTTTTTTTCGGCGCCCATGAAACAAGCGTGATTGACTCATGATGACAATATTTTGTGGTTCACTCTTTACCAGCAATTTTGATTTCTAATGAAATCTTCTCCTTGTTGCCATGGATAGAACCGGTAATCATTAAATTGTAAGATTGTTTTTGCATTTTTTCAATCAGAGGGATTGTCGTAAGCCAGTTGTCACATGTAAGCGAGCGATGCGTTCCATGAATAGGCTTAGTTACTTTTCGGAGTCGATATTCAGGAATAAATTCATCCTTGACTTGAATTTTTTCATTATAAAGAATAGCATTGATCTAAAAATTAAGAAAAAATTACTTTCATTAAGAGAGAATGTATCATTTACATTGCGGTCTAAAGATACTTACTAGATACGAATTTCTTCAACATCATTGAAGGTGACAATTTTTAACTTATATTTATCCGGTTTACTTTTGATCTAGACACGAAAAGGGCATTGACCTCGAAATTCCAGTAATTGTTCGTTCACTGTACATAGTTTATGCGCTTCATAATTACTGTGACATCTTCCAATAAATATGTTCCATATTTTTTCAATGCATGCAAACTTGTTACCTTGTGACCTTATGGATTTATCATCAAAACTAAGACATTTAGCTAAAAAATAAAATCTATTTAATAGCATGGTACAACGCAATAAATTGTAGCCATCTTCTAGTGACCAAATCTGTTTTGGATCAACATGATTTGCCTTTTACATTCCTGCATGATACAGCAATTCTATGAAAGCATTCATTCCAACTGGGTCTGTGGTGTGACAATAAACTTGGAGAGTATTTCTAGTCTTCGAAATTTCGTCCAGCACTAGTTGAATCTTGAAATTTGTATAATTCAGTACGGGCTGACGGATTTTTTCGGTGACGAATATTTTGCAGCATTCATGAATTTCATTATAATTAGCAGTTTCATTTATTGGCCCAGTCGTGAGTTCCGGAATTCAGACCGGAATCGATTACGGTCTAAAAAGAAGTCATATTTCAGTTGAATAACGAATAGTGAATTCTGAGAATGGATTTTTTTTAAGATCTAAAGCTCACAACTATCTTTATTATCTGATATCCATGCTAATAGCTGAGGTAGTTGCACCCAGTACTAGAAGATAAAATTTATACACTACAAACATATTTTTACCTAAACTTAAGTTCGGGAATTTGGAAGACCAAGTATAGCTACCTTTACCACTTGGAATAGATACAGGCCATCCCGATTTCCGTAAAGATAATTCTAGTGTGCTTTTCCGCGTCAAAGAAATTTGCACGTCGGCATCACTACAATCAGAGGAATCACTCGAAGTCTCTTCTTTAATTATCACCTCGCATGCTCCTTCTTCTGCATCACGATCAGATCAAAAATCATCTGTATCAGAATCTTTTCTCAGCAAATAATGAAGAACACAGTTGTTGTGAAGGTTATACGGCATTGTGTAAAAAAATATTACTCCATCGATAAAAACGAAAATTTCTCGTACTTCTTACAATTTACACATATTTGCACACTTAATTCGTGGAACAAAAAATATATATTATTTTTTCAACAGACATTCAGTAGTGCCCGCAGGAGTCAATTTGACCCCACATTCTCTTCGCTTGGCCGTTGTAACAATAATAAAAATAATACGTAGCATTCCCTTTGTATGCGTTAAAAAGGGAGTTTCACCTTCACAAATATATTCCGGATGTCCCGAATATTTCGACTAACGTGAGAAATATTTTAAGATAAAAAAAATTCTAAGGTCAAAATGACCTTTAGTGTACTCTGAGGTTAAAAACAATCATAATCAAAAAACAAACCAAAAATACATGAAAAAAGCCGTAGTTCAAGTCAGGATCGAAATTGACATAGACCTGCCAGCAAAAAATGCCATTTTTTAACCCGGAAGACTGATAGCATAGTCAGTGTCCAATGCTACAGGTTGCCTAACACTAAAGAACAGATTCAGTGCCAAGCTAGACAAGTCAAACAGTCTAATCTGGCAAAGGAATCTCTGCAACTGCTGGTAATTTGTGTTACATAAGTCTGGGCCCATGAATGAACTTTGTTGTACACGTTCTTTAACAGGTTTATGTAGCTGCACAGTTGGTCCCTTAATTAATTATAAATAAACTACAAAATACAAAATGAATGACAACCTACACCGGGCGCGATCTATCTACGGGCATGTTTTATGACCCGCTGAATACGAATTTCAAGTCAATTTAGGCCGCACATCCTTCAATTTCGAGTAAATTGCGAAAAACCTCAAAAGATAGCAAAAATTCGTTGTTTTGGCAAGAAAAAAAATTTTGAGATCTAAGGCAAGCATAATTTTCATGTATTCTAATCTGTTAAATACTAATTTCGATCGTACTCTAATCATAAACTTTTTTAATTCTAAAAAAATTGTAAAATATTCTTACAAAGTGCAAAAATCGTGAAAAATTGGGATTATCTTAATACAAAAATTTTGTGGACCCGGATTGACGAAGATTTTTATGTAATTTAATCTGCTTGATTTGATTTTGTAATAAATTTGACCCATAGTTCCCTCAAACATTCATAAAATTGCAAAAAATCGATAAGATAGCAGAAAATTGCCGCTGAAAAAATGGAAAAAAAATCATTTAAACACAATTAAATGAATTTCTTGTATTTTTTATTGACAAAATACAAGATTAAAATTTAGATATGCAAAAAAAAATTATAAAATCTATGAAAATGACGTATAAACAAAATTAGAAGGATGATTTTTCCTACTTTTAAACTGTTTTCCGGTGGTATCGAACTCTTTTATTTTCAAATGATCTACGAAGTGGATTTCTCTTTCGTTTGTTATTTTCTTTTGGTATATCTCTTTTGAGTGTCCAGCAATAGTCTGCCATCATGTTGATATTCTAATTTCTTGAAATCTAGTCTCTGTTTCACTTATGTTTCGATGAAAACGTTCTCGCTGTTCTTTACTGTACTCCCTAAAATTCTCAGAAAAGTGGTCGATGTGAGAATCTAGAGAGTGTAATTTTAGATTCATTAAGCATCCTAAATTTTCGTAATTTGTCACTAATTTAGTCTATTAGAATTGGCGCTAATATGTTTCCAATGTGAAGCAACACAGCTTTGAGACGTCTAGTTGATGAATCTCTAACGAATCTCCACTCATCGTCTTTATAGATATTCAGTTTCAATTCATTATTCAAGCCTTTAATATTGGACCAGTACACCACCAAGTTCTCATCGTCTTTAGTGAAAAACTTCCGGAACTCTTCTTCTCTATTCCGATAAAAGTAAGCGGCTACCTTTTTAGCTAACAAATTTTAATTTCTTAGACTTGATGACAGTAATTCAGCTCCATCCTAAGGCAAATTTAAATCTCGTATGAGATCATTTAGTTCTTCTCGACTAAATGTTTCAGGGTCTTTCTTTTTCCCATCAGGCACGAAATCTTTATCTTCAGGATTTTGATCTTCAGAAATTTCTTCTTCCATTTCTTCCTCTATTGGCACTTCTTTTTCTACTTCCATTTCTTCAAGAGCTTTGGTTTCATGTACAATAACTGTTAACTGTGGCTTAATAGCTGATGAAACATTGGCATACTGTATTCTACTTCTATTCCACAAAGTAAAACCGTCAATTTCTGTCATACAGAAGTAACAGTTATGCGAACTAGTTGGTAAAGTCCAGATTATGGAAATTGTAAATTTCAAGTGTGGGACCCAGGCAGAATCCAAATTTGTAATTTGAATGCAGAAGCATTCTTCATAATTTCGTTTTAATCTATCTGAAAATGTTCTGCGGTTTTTTACCAGCCCAAACTTCCCACAAACGTAACAAAATAGATCAGGACTCTTATTGCATAGATGGAAATTGCTTCTTGTAGTAGTATACTCTCCAGTAGCCAAGTTTCTTGCTACTCAAGAGCTGCAGTTGCTGGATGACGACGCCTACGGGGCTGCTTTCTCACCCTGACCAGACGCCGTTACTGGGTTTCCGAATCCCTGCATCGTAAAGTTATCATCACTTGTACCTGCCATGACGGCACACAGGCCGTTAATCCAGGGACTCTGCCAGATGGTTCTTTTGCCCACCGTCGACCCGAAGAGGTGCCCTGATTGCAAGAACAAATGATCATGCAATAAAATGGAGTCTGCACATCGAAGAAGTTAAAATCCTAACATGATGGCAAATTTAGACTTAACAAAGGAAAATGTAGAAGAAGAGGTATTCACGCCGTAGATCATTTGAGAATGAAACAGTACAATACCTTTGAAAAATAGTTAAAAATCAAATTTTTGTACGATCCTGAATCTTAATCTTGTATTTTGTCAATAAAAAATACAAGAAATTCATTTAATTGTGTTTAAATGATTTTTTTCCATTTTTTCAGCAGTAATTTTCTGCTATTTTATCGATTTTTTGCAATTTTATGAATGTTTGAGGGAACTGTGGGCCAAATTTATTACAAAATCAAATCAAGCAGTTTAAATTATATAAAAATTTTCGTCAATCCGGGTCCACAAAATTTTTTGTATTAAGATAATCCCAATTTTTCACGATTTTTGCACTTTATAAGAATATTTTACAATTTTTTCAGAATTAAAAAAGTTTATGATTAGAGTACGATCGAAATTAGTATTTAACAGATTAGAATACATGAAAATTATGCTTGCCTTAGATCTCAAAATTTTTTTTCTTGCCAAAACAACGAATTTTTGCTATCTTTTGGAGTTTTTCGCAATTTACTCGAAATTGAAGGCTGTGCGGCCTAAATTGACTCGAAATTCGTATTCAGCGGGTCATAAAACATGCCCGTAGATAGGTCGCGCCCGGTGTAGATTGTCATTCATTTTGTATTTTGTAATTTATATATAATTAATTAAAGGACCAGCTGTGCAGCTAAGTAAGCCTGTTAAAGAACGTGTACAACAAAGTTCAGTCATGGGCCCAGACTTATGTAACACAAATTACCAGTAGTTGCAGAGATTCCTTTGCCAGAACAGATTAGATTATCGTCCCTGGTAGAAGTTTCATAAAACACTGTTATCTCAATTTTCGAACTGCAATTACTTATGAATGAATCGATCGATTTCCTGGCGGTTGGCAGCATTTGACACAGTTTTTCATAGTCTGTAAGATAATTTTGGACACAAATTGATCAAACCGGAAGTTCCAGTGTAATTTAAAAAAATCACTTTTTTTCCAATTTTATTAGTCAGCGATAACTCACGAACAAATTGAGCGATTTTAAGTGGCTTGGCGGTGATCAACGTAATTTTTAATAGATTCCATAGGAATCTAACAATTGGATTGGTCCTAATGACGGAACTTTTGAAAAATTTCGCTATGTTTCGCGTGGAGCTTAAATAGAAAGAGCATTAACGGCATAGACTATTTGATACTAAATGTGTCCTCAATAACAGCAGCAAACAACACGTTCTTATTTTTACTACCAAAGTAATGCAACGACCACGTAGATCTCTGTGGCGACTCAAAAAACCTTTGAGATGTGTTACGTTCCCGTTAAATTTATAATATTTAATTAAAATTTATCATTCAAAATTTTTAACTGCTTCGTTGGTGATGAATAAAATTCATCATCAGCGAAGTAACGGAAATCGCTTGTGATAAGAGAGTCGCCGGGCTCTAGCCTAAACATCGTTAGAGCTGGACTCTGACGATTTTTCTGGGGTAACCTGAGATGCAACGTTGCCAATTTTATTTCTTTTTATAATTCTTTGTACTCTGGATACAAATCCAGAGCAGTCAGCTTGAGTAAGTTAGCTGATGAACACCTTCGGCCTCGGACTTATGTCTGGAGATGAACTGACTCCACCCAAATTATGAAGTCTTATAAAATATTTTAAGTCTAATCAAACCATTCCTAAAGTTCTTATAATTTTAAGAGAGGGTCTAGTGCCAAGGCCCACTTAGAGTTTGTCGACTACCTTACGCGGCTAAACCTAGAAAAAATTAAAATTAAATATCTCAAATTTTGAGAGCGTAACAGAGGTTATACAGTATGTAAACATAAACAAGTGTAAAATTAAATCTGCTTGGACATTGCCGTTGAAATGTGTAAGAAATTGATTGAATAATGTCAGAAAATTGTAAAAAAGTGTACAATTAAAATTTGCTTAAGTGGCTCAGCTGCTGAACGCAAACAAAACGTTGAATTGAACTGTCGTCAAACAGCTTTTGTTATGTAAAGAAATTTTCTTTACACATTTCTCAATTAGAAAAAAATCGAGTACGATTTTACTTCATTTTTTAACGATTGTAAAAAATAATTCGAGTGTGATCATTATGGTCTCGTTCGACTCTTGACAGAGGCCCAGGGAGATTCCCGTAATGAGTCTGGGGCCCAGGTACATTTAAGGTGTTTCTTGAATACATTGCAATACTCGAATCCATACGGAAATTTTTGTCATTGTAAACTCATTAAACAAAAACATTTTTCTTTGTTTCTCTACTGTTTAAATATTAGTTATAAAAGATATTAGTTTCAGTCTGAAAAGTAATCATTTTATAATAATTAGTGTAACTTTTTGAATAACCTTTTTAAAATAAATTTAGGTAGAACACGTGTCGAGAATAATGATTAATTGAAGGTAAGAATAACAATGACTCAGAAGAATAATAAATAATGACTCAAATTAAATAATTAGTTAATACAACTATAGTAATCAATAGAGATTGAATTAATTATTAACAACGATTGAATAATTGCTCATTAAGTTTTCAATCCATGATTAATATAAATTATTTATATTTAATTTAATGGCTTTAGTTAAGGCTTCAAAAAACTAAAAAAAAATTTTTTTCAAATGTGGTTTTTTTGGAATAACTTTTAAACGGCTTAATGGTTCAACTCCAAAAACTAATCAGCTTTTAACCTCAAAAATCCACTTCAATCGCCACCAATCCGGTCAAAATCGGTTATTTCAGTCGAGAGATATCTTGAACGAAACAAAACCGAAAAAAGTGTTTTTTCAGAAGTACTTCGAAATTTTCAGTTTGATCGATCAAAACTCGAGAAATTTTTACGAGGCTTGAAAAATTGCGTTGAATGCCGCCAACTGCTTGAGAATCGGTTCATTTATTCAAAAGTTATTGTAGTTTGAAAATTCCGAAAATAGTGTTTTATCAAACTTTTATCAGACTTTAGAGCTCAAAGAATTAGAATCCATAGTTAAGCTATCTGAATAAATAATTTTATTTTATTAATAATTTTCTCAGTATTATTTACAGCCCTTTCGAACTTCTCACGACCCTGTCTTTCCCCTCTCATGCTTTCCCAATTTCTAGGACACCCTGTCTAAAATCCCAGTTGTACCCTTTTCAAGGAGGAAAGGGGCGACCAACTGGACCTAGGCGAAACACCCTGGTTACACACTATTGATGTGAAATTCGACCTGTGTTGATTTTGACAGCACGCTCGAGGAATTTGGAACTGTCCCAGACAGTTAGCCGACCAAAGCGCCATCTACGATCGCGAGCTCGTACTTACTTCGAGTCATGATTTTCCCGCGTACTAGTACGACGATGAGCCAGTTACCGACCGTAACCAGTTATCCATCGCGGACTTGAACAATTTTGAATGCGAGCAGCAATTGACGACCAATTGATATTTTTAACTTCCCGCTAACAAAATTGAAGATTTCCAAAAATCGGGAAGTTTTTACCCCGTTTTGCAAAAATCAAATTCTCATCAGATCTCAACGTTCTGAAGTCACAGGAAGCTTCCCTGACTACTTCCGCGAGGGTGTCACTATGTCTGTATGTATGTGTTATGTCCACCCGAAAATTTTTTTTTTATTTGAAACTCCCGCGTTAGATGGAAGACCCACCTATACGCGAAAACCACCTTTAAATTAATATCGTTGCGATTGCCGACTGACCGATGGGGATTTCTGCAAGCTAAGCAGCGGTAACTTTGAAAAGAGGCGGCAACCACCGCCAAACGCCTTAAACCATTTCAATTCAATTATCTTTACTAACTGACCCGCGTTCGTAGAGGCTTTTGGTTTAATTTGCACTGCACTTAGTTAAAGCGGGCTGCCGTCTGTAAAGGCTTTCGTTCTAATTTGCGTTGCACTTAGTCCAAGCGGGTCTCGGTCATCCGGCAGACGTAAAAATAGTAAGTTCATTAATATAAGGGATGAACCGATTAATTTGCTCCGCATTTACATCGGTTTGAATCCATTAATTTCAACTATTATTCGGTCAGCTACGCACTATTTACTGCGGGAAACTGGAAAGACGTTAACCGTAAATTAAAGTGTAAAACATTAATAAGTAGTTTATAAGTGCTATATAAAATTATTGTGAAATATAATTCTGTTCAAATAATACGAACCAAGGACACGAATCTCGGGTCATTCTTTACTAAGAAAGCAGCCTTTTAACCATCCATTCCTAGCCCTCAAATTCAACATCCAGATTCGAGAGTGCTCCTAGCTGCCCTTCAAGGCCTGACTCAGTATATCGATGCCGGAGGAGGCGGAAAAAAATCTCAAAACGACATCAAACCCCGGAAAAAGTCATCGATCACAGCTCATTCCAAAGTGACTATCAGTGCGATTCAGATATGTCTGCTAATAATTCAAAATTTACCAAAGTTCTTTGTGCCATACAAGCTACCTACATTCAGTATCACCGCTATGACAACATACTCAATTCTGAAATTAATTTCAGAATAATTACAGAAGTAATTACAATTATTTAACAAATTGTTTTGTTAATATTTAAGTGATTCCATTGAGTTGATTCTAGTTAGTGCATTTACAGATAATAAGGCTACATTATTCAAATTAAGTTACATTGTTCGGACATAATTACAGTATTAAAATAAAATTAAGTAGTGAATCTACCGTAAGGGTTCCTGAATTGGTGAGTTTAATAATAATATTTAATTAATAATAAATTTATATTACTTTTTTAATAATAATAGCTAGTTAGCTAATAGTAAATCATAATTAAGTTAATATTAGAAAACTCCTTACACCCTGAATATACCTCTCCCGTTACATTGATAAAATACACAACGTGAGTTACAGAAAATAAAATAACCTAAGTTACATTTAGTACATCATACGTTTGTCTCGTGTACAAAGACTTGCCTTTTCCCACCTCTTTCGGGTATAGTAAGTAAGCGAAGATGTCGGACGACGGTTCAACACAGGACGCTCAACAGGAGAGGCCTATGAACGTCGAAGAGACCGGCACCTCGGATAAGGATAGCCGGTAATTTCGTTTCAGGTCACCGTATAATGTTTTACCCGGACAGAATCTCGAGAACCCGGGGAATAACGGTCTACTAGATCAGTCGAACACCGAAACGATACCAAAACGAAACCGTTACATTTGCGATCGCGGTCAATTAGATGAGCCTCCACCCCGGTATAAGACCGTGAGTGACCAAGGAGCTGTTGGATTCTCCGGAATTCGGAACGATAATCCACCCGCTCGCCCGGGTAACGACCCACGTCGAGATGGAACCCGATACAGTTTAGATTGCCGCCAAAGGAGGGAGTACCGATTTCCACCACGCCGATCGCAAGGTTTTAGGCGAAGTCCACTACGTGGGCAGGATCTCTGTCGACAACCGGGAGATCAAACGCGACGTCCAGTCCACCCAACGCTTGAAGATTACGAGATACCCGACGACGATGACGTCAACTATGACGCTAGAGCTCCAGCACCTATCAGGGTCACCACGCTGTTGAGCATCATGCATAAATGGCGCCCATCGTTCGGTGGTGCACGTCATGAGGATGTCGAGACCTTTATTATGAGGATCGACGAGAGACTCGAGATGGTAAGGGTGAGAGATGAGGACCTGTTAAGGGCCTTACCGTTCTCACTATCAGGTGCCGTATTAACATGGTGTCGAGGCCGCTTGCATAACTTCCATATGTGGGCAGACGTCAAGCAAGCAATGAGGTACAGATTTGCCGATCTAAATTATTAAATGGCGTTACGAGAAGAGATCTCGAACCGAATGCAGGCGCGGGACGAGTTGATAAGTCATTACATCGCATGCATGAATGGTTTATTTTCACGCACCGACCCTCCGTGGCCGGAAGTCGAGAAAGTGAAGTATACTTATCGTAACATGCTACCATCATTCCAATCAGTCACTTCAGTTTGAAATTGCTAGACAATGGACGAGTTGGAGGTGCAGGCGATCCACCAAGAAAGGATAATACACAGGGCAAACAATTATCGCTCCCCACCGCTACCGAGAAACTCACTGTGTCCATCGTTTGCTAACTTAACAAAGGATCAGCAGACGAGACGATATAGAGCTACAGATCAGCGAGGTACAGGCACACGTCATTCGGATCGAGATAGAAAAAACTTCCTACCATTGAGAACAGCCCAAGACTCCGAGGATGAACCTCAAGAAGAAATCGAGAGTACCTTGGAAGCCGAAGTCCCAGTTGACAACTTGGAAGCGTTACAGTTAGGACTAAAGGCCTCAAGGCCTAAGGGTAAGCCCCAGAAATTCGTTAATAGGAATAAACAGAATGCTACAGACTCTAGAACAAACAGTGTAACGAGCCTACCAGAACCACTGGCTTTGAGGCTCGTTACCAACGACAGCCATTTCAAGGCTGATAATGCAGCTGCAGATTCAGTGCTATACTCCAAAGAATTTCGATGTTGGAACTGTGAGGGGACAGGACATCGTCACCGAGACTGTCCAAAGCCCAGACGAATCTTTTGCTTCAGATGTCGAGCCTCAGGATACACTACAGCAACGTGTCTATTCTGTAACCTAGGAACCAGCAACAGCGAGACCCCAACTGACACGAGAATCACTAAGAAAACACCCGGAGTCAGACCAGTTAATCCAGCGTACAGCCAACCCCGTGAGAAGCTCGACAAGTGAGACCAATAAAGTTCCGGTCATTATTGACTTTTCCCAGCTACAGAATAATTCCATGAAATGAGACAACCAGTCTCCAGCAGCTTTCTACGTCACGACATACATCGGTGACCAACCATTAGAAGTTCTATTGGATTCAGGAGCATCCAAATCGTTCCTGGGACCCAAAGGAATTGCTCTAGTGTCTAGTTTGAACTTGCCAACGGAATTGGTGCCTACGCGCCGAGTTATACTCGCCAATGGCGAGGAGCAGCCAGTTAATCAAACGTCTACGATGAAAATACAGTTACAGAAATATTTAGTTACAGCACAACTATACTGGATGCCTGCCTTGTCTCAACCCTGCGAGTTGGCATTGAACTTTTTAAGCGCAGCTGAGATGGTAATCGACTTCTCAGCTAACCTATGGTATTCTAGCTCCAAGTCCGAGGAAAAATGTCAGTTCGTAAAAAGAACGGTTTCCTCATGTCCAATTATTTGCTGTGGTATCCAGACTCTTACAGTGGAACAACAGGACCAGCTACAGGAATTCCTGGACCATAACATTCTACCATTAGGAAAGCTTGGGATGATAAACTTGGTAGAGCACAGTATAGATGTCGAAGATCATCCACCGATCAAGCAAAAACCGTATAACGTGACGCTCATACTCCAGGAAAGGATTTGGCAAGAAGTCGACAAAATGTTAGACGAAGGCGTCATCGAGGTTACCGACAGCGGTTGGTCAAGCCCCATCGTCATTGTACGGAAACCGAATGGGTAGTGGTGATTCTGTATCGACTACAGAAAATTACATGCCGTCACTAAGAAAGATGCGTATCCGATACCAGACATGATTGGTATTTTGGATCACATACGAGATGCTAAATACATCACGACTATAGATCTTAGTCAAGCTTACTATTAGATACAAGTAACGCAGCGCTCCAGACCGTTAACAGCCATTGTAGTACCAGATAGAGGATTGTTTCAGTTTCGGAGAATGCCTGTTGGCATAACTAATGCTCCAGCAACCTTCCAGAGGATGACAAATTTCCAGACTGGCGAATCGATAGGGAAGAATTATATTTCCACAGACCTTCGAAAATCGCAGAGGCAGAATTAGAAGACTTCAATGCATGGAAACTAGTCTTGAGGAAAATGCATCACCAACGAGTCATCATCGAGTGTCACTTAACACCCGAAGCAGGACACTTGGGAGTCGACAAAACCTACAAAAGGGTGGCCAATACATACTATTGGCCGAATATGTTCCAGGATGTAGTGAAACATATGCGACAATGTGAAGTCTGTCAACGTACAAAGGTCGAACAAGCACTACCAGCAGGCTTCATGGGTAAGAAGTTTGTTCAGGAACCATGGTCCATAGTCGCTACAGATATTATGATTCAATTACCTACAAGTAGGAAAGGCTATTCTTACTTATTAGTCATCCAAGACTTGTATACTAAGTGGATCGAGTTAAGACGACTCAGAAGACCTCAGGTGCAGCAATCAGTGAAGCTCTGGAGGATTTAGTCATATTGAGATGGGAAACACCACAAGTGCTACTTAGTGACAACGGTTCAGAGTTCGTGAACCGGGAGATCAGAGAACTGACAGAGCATGTGGGAATTAGACATATGACAACACCACCCTACCACCCACAAGCTGATCCAGTAGAGCGAGTAAACCAAGTGTTGAAGACAATGATGACAGCGTTTTTAGATGAAAATCATCAACCGTGGAATCAACACATCTTGCAGTTTCGCTTCGCTCATAATACAGCTTTTCATAGTTCTATCCAGGCGACGCCAGCTTTCCTAAACATAAGAAGAGAGCCCGCGACTACAGCACCGTTACGACGAGACCTGTTGGAAGACCCCGACATAATACATCGTCCAGTACAAGAATGGCAAGCACGAATGAGGCAGCTGGATAACTTGAGAAGCAGCTTCAAACCTCCAAAGCCAGGTCAGAAGCACCGACGAAAGTCTCACTGCGTTGACCATCAGAGAGGCAACCGTTGAGACCACCAGTGTCAGCGAACGAGCGGCTATAAAAAACTCGAGAGTCAGTACGAGTAGCAGTGACTGAGGAACGACGCTACACACCCGCACGGGAAAGAGAAAGGTCCAACCAGCGTCAAGAGACCTAGTCGGAGAAAATCAAGACCCGCTACGCTACAGAAACAACAAAAGAAAACGGGAAGAGTAAAACCCCGCTTAGTCAGCGATCTAAATCGACCAACCGGGAGAGCGGCAAACCATTTACGTGGCAAGGTAGACCACGGAAATGCTGGAATTACAGAAAAGAGGGTCACCCGTACAGTCAGTGTCCTGAGGAGAGGACCATCTTCTGTCAAATATGTGGTAGAGCTGGTGAGACCGCTCGGACATGTCCACACTGCAGCGAAGCGTGGAAGGCGATGGGTCCATACCGACGAGAGTATGGAGGAAACGTCCCATGGGATCAGTTTAGGAAAGCTTCAAAACGAAACGAGAGACAGAGGTCACCAGTAGACCGATGCTGAGAGTTTCGACCCACGGATTACCGATATCTTATAATACAGTTACAGTTGAGTTTAACACTCGTTATCGATACATGTTCAGAGATAACACCTCGCCAAGGCGATGTGAGTACAGTGTGGCCCATGGCCGAAGGTTACATGAACTTTATTAAACAAAACGTTGCAGGCGGTTACAAAACCGCGAAATACATCTTTCGTCAAGCTGTAGAACTTGCAGAAATCCAGCTACGAACACCAAGTGGAGACAAGAGCACGTAGTGCCGTGAGACAGTCATCAACCACCAAAGCAATGGACCGGATCCAGTGTTGAGCCGCTCAAGTCATACAGTCAAGCCAATTATCGAAGCAGTATGGTCAACAACATCAACGTACAGCAAAGGATAACATCAACGTATCGAAACGCACCCCCAGGGGGAGATGAGTTGTGACGTTATTTTAACGACCGGGATCTATTCAAAATAAACGTCACTAGCGCCAACGTATTTTTGTTAATTAAAGCCGATATTTCAAAGCCAAATATCATAGAAAATATAATTTTAAGGATTATCGATAAATGTTTTTGAGTTAAGTGAGTGTTGATGCCGAGTAACAAAGTGCTATAGTTTTAGAGTTTTGAGTTTTGGGTATTGAGGTTGCCGAGGACGTGGGTAAGTCAGCGTTACCGTGGAGCGGGACAATAAGTCACCCGGTTTCATTTGACGTTAGAAATCAGTCTAACCCTTTGAGACTTTCAGGTGGAATGCCTAAGTCTGGTTGAGATGCCAGCGCTCCGACATAGAGGGACATGACGAAAGCATGTAGGATCAGTTGAAGTTTTCGGTTACGTTTTAGCTAGTTTTGATAATTTTGGGCGAATAAAAATTGTCCACTTTTGTTTAATGTTACGTTTATGTTTTGAGTTTTTGGTAACGATCTCAGCCGTAGTCAGTTCCTGGGGAGCATCCACCAAAGAAATATCTGTACTCAGAACCTCAACTGTTTGATCAAAGATTAGAAGATTTGGGAAATAATTGATTATAGAGATTTTAGTTTGTAAATGAGTCACGTGTAACAGTCGAGTTTTGGATTTCGTAGAGAACAGTCATGTTTGAGAGTTGCCACTGATCATTCCAGGTGATCGGGCCTGCGTACCGTTGCAGATCCAGGTTAAGATTTTTTTGTTTTGCGTTTTAATTTTGGCTTCAGATACAAATACAGAGTTTGGGAAGTTGTTTGCAATAAAAAATAAATTTACTCAGCATCGACATTGTTTCTATCAGGTATAAGATTGTTTTATTTATTGTAATTTGAGCATTAATAATTGAGTTTTTGATCGTAAAAATATGCATGACAATCGAGTTGCATAGTATTAATGACAGGTAGATGAGTAAGTACTACGTCACGTCATATATGGCTATGATCATTGATGAAATCTATTGGTTGAACCAATAACTTTGAGCATCGGCACCTCCCAATCAAAAGTTATTGCAAGAAGAAATAGAAAATGTACGATTTTTTGAAATTTTAAAAATTTTTAAATGCTGTACACTAGAAAATTTAAAAACTTATGAAATCAATGTATAAGGTAATCAACAATATTTACTTTTTACAAGTGCAATCATATAAGAGCCCCAGTAGATGCTCAGGAACCATATTCGTGAATATAGATACACAAATACATGGAGTATAAATTAATTTTATATTAAGGAAAGTAGTAGTTTTTCAAGTTGATGGATGAAATTTTTTTGCATATGCCTTTTTTTTTGTAAATTATCAAATCCATTCATTATTGTATATCAATCAAAGATCGCAACTTTAAATAAAAGACGAAAGACACTTAATGACTGTAGGGCAAACAGTTTTACATTTTTTGGACAGAATTAAGACTATGTTTGTTATAGTTTTAAGTAAAAAAAAATATCTGTATATAATCTTACATATTATTTTTCATAATTATATTTTTTGCAAATTTATTATCGATTACTGAATGTATCATACAATGTATTGATATAAATTTACGTTTTCTTTTTACAATAAAAATATCATTTATATCTAGAATGATGAAAATATTTACATTTGATAATATCTAGATAGTAGTAACTATTTTAGTTCAACTTCATTTATAGAAGAAGAATCACTTAATGAAAAATGTTTTTGAAATTTTATAAGGTATAAATAACAAAAAAATCAAAATATTAACCAAGATTTACTTAAAAAAACATCTGTTATATATATGGGTCATTCTCTGTAAGGAGGATTGAAAACTAAAATGAAATAAATTTTTTATGCTATTTTTTTTTTTTTTTACTATTAATTCGTAAACCACCGAAATAACAGTCCCCTGGGCTGTCCTTTTCCTAAATTTGAAACTTTAAGATTAACAGTCTCCTGCCAAAAGTTCAAAGCCAAAAAAAATCAGGCGTGCTGTTTTATGTTCTATAGGGCTTATAAGGATCTATAACTAGCCTTGAGTTAATAACCATAGAGCTGTTAGCGCTTTATCGCCATTTTATTTAGTATCAAAACGCCGTTTGTGCTGGAGTGATGTGTCTGGCCCACTTCGATACTCAGTCCTCTGTTAACTATTTTTATTTATAATTAAAAAAAAAACAGTCCCCTGTCATATGGCAAAAGATGCTAAAATCTCGAAAAAAAAATTCAATTGGTTGTGTATTAATTATCATTAAGCTGATAGTTTTGTAGCCCTTGATAATTTTTTTTTTATAAAATCAAAAATAATATGGTCGAAAAATTTTGTACAGATTTAAGACGTACTTACAGAGAACCACCCATATAATGTTTCAAAAATTTTATGTATTCTCTAAATCATATGAGACTCTGATTAATAATGAGTATGAATCTCACGGATCCTAACTAATGTATATAATTGACAAAAATATAATATAAAATATCAATAAATTGAAAGAATAAAAAATTCGCATTAAAACAATTAAAAAATATATCCAATTTTTTTTTTAATTTCTATTTTTTTATTAAATATTTATCTGTCATTAAAAACGTCATCAATATTGGTTAGATCACTTGTAGATAATAATGGAAAAATCTATGTATATAAAAATTAATTGCTGTGCGTTAGTCTCGCTAAAACTCAAAAACGGCTGGACCGATTTTCAAAATTTTTTTTTTGTTTTGTTCATTATAGTTCAGGGATGGTTTAGAAAAAAAAAATTTTGGAATTTGGGAATTGAAAAAAATTTCAGCTTAAAAAATAAAAAATTGTTAATTTTGTATCGAAATCGCTATTGTTACGCTTGAGCCTCAAGGTTGCAAGAGTATACAAAATTGTCCAATATGCAGGAAGATACGTACAAGTATACTTTGGGTATCTTTTATATATATATATATATATATATATATATATATATATATATATATATATATATATATATATAAGCCATATATAATAGCTAAATTTGTCATTAAAGACAAATTTTTGGGAACTGGGGAAATAAAGGATAAAGGGGGAAGGGGAGGACCTTTACTCAGTAGGAATTTTCGGTAACTGAAAAAGTAATTCGGACAGCCCAGACCGGGAATCGAACCCGGATCGTTTGGTTACGCGCCAAAGGCTCTATAATTTGTTATACATTTATTATATAAATAAAACACATAAAACATATTAAAATGACCAACAAGTTTCATTTAATAACTTAATACCAACTTAACCGTCTACAATACGACCAGTGTTAATTGCTGACAAAAATAAATTAGAGTTTACAGGATAAAAATCACAAATCAAAATTTGAAAAAAAAAAAATTTTTGTAGGTGATACGAAGTTCACCGGGTCAGCTAGTGATATATATATATATATATATATATATATATATATATATATATATATATATATATATATATATTATAATGGCCGATTGGCTCGGGATACGTCGATGGGCCAACAGGTCCAAGATAATTGGCGTATTTGTTCGTCATGGTCGGTTATTGGGCGCCAGGAACAATTCAGGATGTTCCAATCCTCGACAACCTAAATCAGGAACAACGTAATGGTAAACTAGCTCTACTCAAGACGGCGGGTTACTAAAGAAAGAAATGACAAAGAAATTCCGAAACAAATAACAATTTATTAAAAAAATTAGTATCGGTTCGGCGAAATAATCAGTTCAAAATGAGTCGACATAAAAACATAACAATCGTGATCAATTCGGATAGTAATCGTAAAACAAAATCAAAATACTAAACGTAAACCAATTAAAATAATAATCGGGTGAATAAGTCAAATAATACTCAATTTAGCCATCAAATCAATAATTCAAATACTATTCAACAATAATCCAGTGAAATATTCAACTAATACTCAATTAATAATCAAGTAAGTAATTCAAACCCTTTCAAATAATAATCAAGTAATATGCAAACAATATTCAAATAATAATCGCCTTAATTATTTAAATAATACTAAAAATAATAATCCAGTGAACAACTCACATGATGTTCAAATAATAATCAAATCAAATATTTACTTAATATCCAAATAACAATCAGTTTACAATTCAAATAATAATCAATAACAAAATCAACGTATTACTCGTAGACAACATCAAAATAATATTCGTATCAATAACAACCAAAACGTACTTAAAATAATCGCTCAGCAGAATTATTATTTCTAAAATAATATTTCGTTAATTCCAACTAACTAAACATGTCTCGCCGACATGACTCATCGATTAAACAATTCACAATCGGATCAAACAATTCTATCTTCGACGACAAAACAGAAGAAGCGATAATCCGCTTAAGAATGCGACGCTCAAGCGATACGAGTATAGCAACGCGAGCTCGAGAACGAAACGGAATATAAAACTCAATAACAAAACTTTCACACTGCACTATTTTACAGGGAAAACGGTACTCTAGGTACCTCGTGGGACGTCGTCTACGGGGTAGTGCTGGTTGTTCACCGAGCAACTCACCAACTGAACTTCTCAGTTACAAACACAATCAACAATACTCGTGTCCCACGAGTTATCTATCCTGACGCAAGCCACTTACCCTGGTATCCCCGTCGAGGGCTGGTGGTCCAGGTCCAGGTAGTCGAACAGTCGTCGTATCGGGTCCTGTCGTGCCTCTTGGTCAGATCGCGAAGGCTTGGTCAGATCGCGTCGAATAAATTTAATTATGACCAGCACGTGGTCAGCGATTATAACAATTCTTCCACAAATAATTGCGTCCACAGTTTACACAACAGTTTCAAATTTAACGAACAATTCGAAATTCAATCAAACAATCAATTAGCAATAAACAGCGTTAATACTCGGCGTATTAATTAACAAACAAATCAGCGATACAATAAGCGAATAAGTATTTTGAGCTAGACTCCAAAACGCGTGCGATTCCGACCAAGGCAGTATCCCGAAGCCCCTTTTTTCAAACTAATGGTCCGCTTCTTCTTCTTCTCTTTGTCCCGTTCTTCGTTACTCTATTTACGGTCTCGGGCCCAAAGATGGCGGCAGTGACGATGTTCGACGATGCTCTCGATGATCTTCGCGAGCTCGTGGCATGCGTCAGGGACAGTTTAGACTTAAAATTAACTTACAATTAAATCTTAAATCTAAATTCAAATTGTCGCGCTCTCGAGCTGCGGACTTCTGAATACTGTTTCAGTATCCGGCGAGGGCGACACGGTCGCGGCGAATCAACAACAACAACGAAATTTTCCAAATTAAACAAATTAAAATTAATCAAAATTAAACAAGGGGAATGAAATTCCCCATGTTACAATATATATATTATATCTTATCAGCTCTAATTATATAATATATGATTTCATACATTGTTATGTTTATAGATTCACATCAGTGAAGTATACTCAACGAATTAAAAACACTGCTTACTAGATTAATATCAGTTTCAGTGAAAAAATCCGTTTCGAAAATTTTTTTCAGATTTTTAGTGAAAATATCTGTCAATATGGTAGTCTGGTGAAGATATCTGAAATAACACAAAATTTTTTAATTCAATTTTTTTCAGTTCCGTCATTAAGCTTTCATGAAGAAACTTGATCATGCTTCGTTTAATTGTAATTAACACATTTTCATTGGCAATCACACCGCATTTTCTTAATTTAGTCGGCCGTACGTTTTATTTTTTAATCAACTCAATTTTCGCAGTGATTCCACGACAGAGTCAATGTATGCAGGCGTATTCACTTGTAAGCAAATTGCATAACCTCACAAGAGAGGGCGTTTTATTGAAATCATAAACGATGGGCGGAGAATTTAAAAATTTCAAATAAAATACGTATGCCATGTTGATTTTACCTAACTTTTGTTAAACGTATCATAAAATAATATTTCATTAATTACATTTATGCATTTTATAGGTTGACTTACTTATAAATGTTGAAACATTAAAAGGATGTTCAAGTATCCTGAAAAATTTGGGGTACTCAATGACGCGCGTCAAGTACGATAAAAAATTTTTTTCTTAATTTTTAAATTTTCAACAAATTTTTTTCAATTTTTTCAACATTATGACGGTTTCTTGGTATTTTTTTGTATTTAACTTTTTTTTTGTATAGAATGAAAATTATTGTAACGAATCTTATTTTTTTCGCAAAGTGCAGATGTTATTGAGATGAGTTTTATGAACGTGGACTTGGCGCAATTTTTTACAGTGAAACTGTTTTTGTTCGGATTCTAAAGTACCTCAATTTATACTAATGAAGTAGTTGAATACTTTGCCATACCTCCCACTGTTTAATTCGCTGTCTTTATCTATTACCACAAATCCATATTTATTCCAGCAAACCGAGCATAAATCTTTGAATGAGTTGTATGACATGTCGGTATTGACATGATCATCGTAAATATGCTTCAGATTCATTTCATCTTGACGGAACAGAACGAGAAAGTTCGTATTATCTCTAATCAGATGCCTAGGTATTCGTGTATAAGTTTGACAGAGATAGAAGCTATCAACATCCTTGTGTCGGCCCATGCAGAAAAAAGCCTTGATATGATCTTGTTTTTTACAAGCAACATCATCGAGTATCATCAGGGAGTTAGGCTTAGCATTTTCAGGCTTGATTACAACTTCATGTTCGCTGAATGTGAAGAATCCTATACGATTAATCTGTTTAAGCAGCGTCTCCAGAAACTGATACTTTGGTTGGTTAAAAGACTGAGTAGATATATATTTTCAAACCTCAAACCGTTTAGATGTACAATAAGAGACAGTAGAGCATTGGTCTTTTCACTGTTTGATGGCCCGCAAAATACTGCACGGATACTGTTGGGAAGTAAAACACCATGTTGTTTGACTTTTTTCACACCGGTCCCTTGAACAATTTGATCAAAATTGATAACTGGCAACTGAGCTCTTGGTTTGTTGCTTTCGGTAGTTTAGGTCGTAATAAGACGGAAAAAAAATATATGGCATAAAAAACTTTGCTTTTGTGCTTAGAAGACTAATTGAACGAAATTTTTAAAAATCTCGGATTTTAATTTTTGATTGAAAATAAAACTATTGAAATAAAAATGTTTATTATTTTTATTAAGTTTTACTATCAAATTAGCTTACAGAAAAGTGGAAAATAACTTAAAAGTGCACACTTTTACTTTTTCTTTTATGTTCATAGCTACTTTCTCTCAATAAACCCCAAATATAGTCGCCCATCATGTTTTCATTGTATTGGCCTTGATAGCGTTGTTCAAAATTCATGATGGCCTGATGGAAACGTTCTCCTTGCTCTTCGGAATAGGCTCCCATATTGTTTTTAAATTTATCCAAATGAGCATGCAGCATATGTACTTTTAATGACATCCTGCAGCCCATGGCCTTAAAATTTGTAAGCATATCCTCAACCAACTTTTCGTAGTTATCAGCTTTATTATTTCCTAAAAATCCAGAAACTACTGCTTTAAAACTGTTCCAACTTGCTTTTTGAGTACGATTCAGCAACGTTGGAAATTTTTTATCGTCGAAAATCTGTCTTATTTGCGGACCAACAAAACCCCAGCTTTAACCTTTGCTTCCGATAACTCCGGAAAAAATTTTTTAAGTATCCAAAAGCTTCTGAAGTTTCATCCAGTTTTTAACAAATTGTTTCATCAACCCTAATTTAATGTGCAAAGGCGGCATTAACACCTTTTCCGCTTCAACAATCGGCTCAAATTTGACGTTCTGTTTTCCGACACACAATTCTGTTCTTACAGGCCATGACCGTTGAATATAGTGTTTAGAATCCGCTCTGCTATCCCACAAGCACAAATAACACGGATACTTTGTATATCCACCCTGTAGCCCCATTAAAAATCCCACCATTTTAAAATCTCCAATCAGCTCCCAGTTATACTCACCATACTTTACAGATTCAAGCAAAATTTTGACACTTTCATAATTTTCTTTAAGATGTACTGAGTGAGCAATTGGAAGAGACGGAAATTTATTTCCGTTGTGCAATAGAACTGCTTTTAAACTTTTTGTAGAGCTGTCAATGAATAAACGCCATTCGCTAGGGACACAGGGTATGCCAATTGCTTCAAACATACCTTTAATGTCATTACAAAAACAAAGTCCATCTTCCTTCGTGAAAAACGTTGCAAACATTTCATGCCTAGTCCGCTGATCAGTGATCTTAACATCATCAAGCAAATTCCACTGTTTTAACCGAGAGCCTAGAAGCTCTGCTTTATTTTTTGGCAAATTTAAATTTCTAATTAGATCGTTAAAATCTTCTGAAGTAATGAGATAGTGTTTTGGTTGTTCAGGTGTAGGCAAAAACTCCTTATCGGAATTACTTTCATAAGAACTAAAAGATGAGCTACTTTTCTGCGATAATTTTTTTGGTGGCTCAGGTACTGGTCGTGTCAGGTCGTGAGCAATTGGAGCAGAAGAAAATTCGAGGTCAGGATATTCAACAGGTTTTGCATTTTTACCTCTACGTCTTTTACTCGGATTCACCATACAAAAGTAGCAGTCAGTAATATGGTCTTTTGATTCTCGCCAAATCCTTGGTATTGCAAATTTCATAGACCTTTTCTCACCTCGATACCAACCTAAAAATATAAAAATAAAAATTAATATGTCTATTATTTTGGATTCATGGCTTAATTAAATAAAAATTGCTTACCTTCCAAACACCTTTTACAATAACTACAAGCATCATGTGGAGCCCATGGCTTATCTCGATTCCGTACAGGATAGTCAAAATATGCTTCATAGGCTTCACAGAGAACGTGAGATGTCTTTAGATCATATTTCACGTCTCGAACTTTAATAAATTGACCACATATAAAACAAAATGCATCAGCATCGTATTTGCACTTTCGTGACGACATTTTAAGTTATCCTGGGCTTGTAAATAACACCTGATGGTTGTTTATCACTCGGGTGCCATCTAGCGGCACAGTGTAAACGTTAATACCCCACTCTCACCGCGCGGTCTTTTTAAAAATATTAAAATCAATTAAAATTTATGAAAAAATTGAAAAATGAGTATTATTATTATAACTATCACAAAAGCAAACTTTATACCGAAAAAAGATATTTTCTTTTCGTTTTTGTGCATAACTAACTGGAAAATAATAGCATAAACTTTAGGACAAAGAACGAAAATTTTTTTTGTAGAGTCGTGTAATCGATTGTTCCAAGCAGAATAAGTCAATCAAGTCTAGGCCTGTGGATATACGTCTGGAGTTTGAATCGTCAGCACAGTTTCCAAATCAAACTGCTGCTAACTGTATAATAATTCTCGATCGAATAGTGGAATACAATCCCATCAGCAACACTGTAAGAAAACTTACTTGATGGTGCAGTTTGATCCCAAACCCGTCATACATTACATGTATGTGTGAGACTTTGCATCCAGACAAGCGAGGAAAAGTCCATGGGAGCAAGCAACAGGAGACAACGAACGATTCCGCTGACGAATACAAGAATTGAATAAAATTATTGATCCTATACTATTCAATACACTTAATGTAATGAAAAATAGTAAATCAAGAAAAACGTTTTTGTAATTTTGTGTTTTCAATTATAAACCTTACTATAAGAAGTATAAAATTATGTAAGATAAATATAAACATAACCTAAAAATCATAAGTTAAATGGCGGGAAAGCATAAACATAACTTAAAAAATTGAGATGATATCATCAACTACGCAGTTGAAAATTACACAACCTTGAACAGGATCAGACCTGTTTGATGACGTCATCTACAACGCAGTTAGAAAATTCTAGAATGGTATGAGTCATCTGATTCGTAGAAATTTTCCCCATTCCTTTCACAAAACAAGTCTAAACGTATTTGATGACGTCATCTACTATGCAGTTGGAAATAGAACGAAGAAAACTGCGCAGTTACACGACATTGAACAGGTTCAAACCTGTCTGAAGAGCACCGAGGACAAATTTCCTTTCGCTTAAATCGAAACTCACGATCTCCTAGTCCTGCATATAGGCAAACAAACAAGGATGATTCCCGAGAACATCAAAGAAATCGGGATCAAAGTATGTCACCCTATCGATCTCCTCCAAATTGTTATCCTTATCTACCACCCCCAGGATATTTACCTCGTATGCATTATATGCCGTATTAATTTTCCCCTCCACTTCCATATTTAAATAAAATGTCATACCCTAATTCTTATCACCCTGAAAATCAAAATAATTAGAATCCTCATCAACAATCTATAAATCAAAATTATTTAGGAAATAACTGCAATCGTGGCGGTTATTCACAAAATAGTAACCAACATAATTCACCATGACCAAACTCACCATCTTTAAACTCCAACATGGCTCAGCAGAACGACTGAATACCGGAAACAACCCCGAAACGCGTCCAGCAACGATCAAATTCCTAACAATCAACAATTCATCATGTGCAACAAAATCCAAGGAAAAAGACCGGTAGTAACTCTAAAGGCTGGAGAGTTAAAAAGACCATTCGGCAACCGAAATGAAAGTAGATTTCATTAACGTAGATGAGATACTCAAAATTATTTCATTATTAACAGAACGTAGTTGATCTATAATGTCGCCTTCAGTAAATGGTCTTACATCAATTTAACTCAACGATCCATAGATTTCCGATCACCGAACTAGTGGAAAATTCAGATAAATGTAATCAATCTCTATTTAGAAAAAAAAAAAGATCTATTATTTAAAATATTTCTGTATGTAAAAATAACTTGTGTCGTAAAAAAATTTGTTTTTGAGATTTTCACATGGTTTCTCGCAATCGATACAGCTTTTTGAATACTATCGAGAATATAAAAACAAAAAAAACTGATTATAAAAAATTTCAAAGTTTTTTTTAAGAAAATCAAATTTTCCGATTTTTTTGGACAATAATATCTCACGAACAAATCAACTGATTTTATCATACAAAATGACGATCGACGTGTTTTTTTTTATGTCAAAAGCCGATTAGTTAATAGAATCAATCAGTAAAGTTTTTTACTAGTTATCCCTTGCAGCCTTGAGTCCACGGTAAATTCACGGTGAATTCACGGTGAATTCATGGTGATTTCACAGTGAATTCACGGTGAATTCACGGTGAATATACCGTTTGTTTGTGCAATTTATAAACGGTGAATTCATCGAGAATTTACCGTAAGTTCACTGTAAATTCACCGTGAGTTTACCGTGAATTCACCGTGAGTTCACGATGAACTCTTATTGAAAAAAAAATTTTTTGAATTTGAGCTGAAATTTCTTGAAATGATTTATTTATTTTTATGGTAATGGTTATCTGAAGATTAATTTCATATTTGATGGTGCATGGGGGAATGATGAGCCTGAAAAAATTTAAAGATTAAGCTGTGGCGGGATTCGAACCTGGTCTGCCTGCGTAGAAATCTCGACCCTTACCAGTTGCGCTGCGTGCTGTAGTCAACGGTTACAATGTAGTTTAGCTATTTAAATTATCAGCAATAGTTCTGTGTCAATACATCCAATTTGATTATATATGTCTATTTATTCTTGAAAAAAAATTCTTCCCAAAGAGTAAATTCTAACATTCTAATTAATAATCTAAATCCGCCTTTTCTTCGCATATGAACTCCACACTGAAAAAGTACGGTAAAAGCACTTAAAAGTAATTAATTTTTGCAACACTAAGATTACCGTAAATTAATGATACTTTCACGATAAATTCACGATGGTATCACGATGAATTCACGGTAGTTACACGGTAAATTTAAGGTCTTTTCACGATAAATTCAGGGTGATTTTGCGGTTGCATAACGATCGTGAATTTATCGTGAAAAGACCGTGAATTCACCGTTAAACTATCGTAAAATGGTCATTATGCCAATTCAAGTTAAGGAAGCATCGACATCCCATTACTGAACCAGTTGAAGTATCAGATAAACGTAATTGGAAAAACAGACGTATTTGGAGAAACAAAATAAGGATCTTCATCAAATCGTACAAGATATAAACTTATGCTACTTAGTTTCCATTCAACATTTGCCTGTATGTCACAATAACTAGAGTCTTAAAAAAAATTATGTCAGAAAAAAAATTAATTTTATTAAAAGTAAACCAAACACAAATGTAAAATAAAATAATAATGTGTTTTCATTTTCAAATAGGAGAATGATACAAAAAGATCGACGTCTCAAAGAAATATAACAACATTTTGATTGAGCTAAAAAAGAGATTAAAACAAAAGGGAATTGAAATAAAATATAATAAATATGTAAACTTGTATATTTTACGGGAATGTCAATAATGTTATCATAATTTTAAGAATGAATAAATTAATAAAAAAAGTTTCTTTGAAATTTTGCTATTCTTTCTGTATGAAAACGATTATAGTGAATGTGAAGGTATGGGTAGTGAATGTGAAGGTATAGACATTAGAGCTAATTTAATATACTTTAAGATCTGATTTACACAAGATAATGTACGGCATTCAAAAGTTATTGCACCGAAAACAAAATAAATCAAATTTTTCTCAAATTTTCGACAACTTAAATGAGCTTTAATAAGTGATTTAATTAGTGAAATGGATCCAATAGTTACAGAAATTAAAGGTTACTGAATAAACGTTGAGATTGTATCGACTAAAATCAAAAAAATCGATGCATTCAGAAGTTTTTTCGAAAAGATCTAAGAAAAACAGAATATTTATTGCGCTGTAAAAATCAGGGATATACATAGGTTATAACATGGCTTATCACAACATATAAATATGGAATTTGAAGCTTTTTTGTTAAGCAATAAAATGCAATTCACAAAAAATTTCCGTATTTTAATGCATTCAAGAGTTATTAAACACATAACCGAAAAAAATCAAATTTTTAGGAATTTTTTGAAATTTTCAATCGGCTCCTATTTCTAGACTAACCTATCGATTCGGCTCATTTTAGAACTTAAGCTTAGTAATTGTCGGTAGAATATGTATATTGCGTTTAATAACAATAAATACATAAACATATAAACTTTTTAACCAATTGTATTTTTTTCTGATTCAGCTCGGCGAGCTGAGTAAGGATTCATGAAAATTTTTTGTAAAATCCGACACGAGAACCGCTGCAATAGTTAGATTTCTATGAAATCTACTAAAAACGGTAAAGGTCGATTTTTAGTCGACACGGGAGCTGATATAAACCTTACGAGACAAGATTCTCTTGCACTCCACACTGTTATAAATCGATATGATTCAGTATCAATAAAAGGCGTTACCACGGAAAAATTAGATACACTTGCGACTACAGAAATTACATTTTTTGAAAATCCTGAAACATTTCATATTTTAGAGAATCCACTCTCTTTCTCAACAGACGGTATAATCAGGATCGACTTCTTGCTTAATGAAAAGGTAGAAATATCATTTCACCATTATACAATTGTCGCTGACTCTAAACTAATAAACCCCATACCATTTAAAGATTCTGATGGCAACCCTTACAATACTCCAACAGTGATTTCTCCCAGATGGAAAAAGGGAAGCTCTGTTTTTCTTCTACCTGCAAGAATGCGCACCGTAGTATAAATCAACCTTCAAAATACCGACTTACAAACAGGATACTTACCCTTACTGGATATGCCAGAAAATATCTTTATGGAAATTGTGTAGTGACAAATAGAAAAGGTACATGTTATGTCCTTACAGCGAACGGGTACGAAAATGACATACAATTAGAAATTCCCGCCCGTGAACTCATTCCATTTGAGTTCCATAGAAGTTCTGAAGACTTTTTCGACCCTGAATCTGATAACGACATTAGTGAAGATCCAGTTTACAGCTAGACTACTTAAACCAAGAAGAAAAAGAACATGTATACAATATTATTAAGGATAGAGTAGACCATGTCAAGTCTGAAATTGCTTACGTACTAAAGTTATCTGAGTGGTAATTTTACCGAATCGGAAAATTACCGCTAACCTGAACACACCAACTTTGTGGCCCTGCTCATAACTTATTGACAAAAGTTTTATTCTAATTATTAACCATTCTATTAGGCCAGTAAAAATTATAAATTTTACTGCTATGAATATTTTGTTACGTAACTAATTAATTACTGATTTTATTTGAGAAATTTATATGAATTAAAATGTAATTGAAAAAGAATACAGTGAACAAATAGCATTGCATTTTAGTTTAGAATTTTATGTATTTCTATTTTCTAAGAAATGATTTATAAATTTTATATAATTCAACTATGATGACATAATTACGTCATTTAAAACTACGGGATTTGATTTGGTATCGTTTGTGAGCCAAATCAAGTTGTAACAGGGTAAAATTGCCCTGAATTTATAAGTCACCGGATATCAATATTTGTTCGACACAGCACTGGCGCGTCTCGATCTTCGGGCCTAAACAGAAAGTTGGAAGTTGTAGTTTTGGGTTATTACAGGTGATCCGTGCAGTGCAAGCAGGAAGAAGTGTGTGACTGCCAGACAGAGTGCCACGAAAATTAACAAAGGACCGATCCCCGGAGTAGTAACGAAACGAAGAAAGCCAACAACTACTAGAACTCCAACCTCAAGCAGTGAGTTAGATCGTCAGAATCACGTCAAGGTATCAATAATTACTCTGTGGGAAAGAAGTGGACTGCGGTCTACCTAATACTCGGTTTACTTCTCCTCTTCTGATCTTATTTTGTTATTGAATCGACAAGAGTTAGTTATTTATTTATTTCATCAATAATATATTAATATTGATTTGTTTGGACTGAATGATTTTCATAAGAATTTATACGCGATAGTCATTCAGTCGACGTTGAGGTCAAGAATAATTCTTAACACTCGTAGTGAGAAGGTTTAATTAACTAAAATTAATCAAATTAATTTATTTAATATCTTGTAACAGGGTAATTTACCCTTGATCGGCAAAACCGATCACACGTGGTCATAATTCGACGCAGCATTAGCGCGTCTCGGTCTTCGGGACCCGACTAGTATTAAGTGGGAGGGGGTATTTTTGGGGCCTTTATATAAACGAGCCACGAGGAGTGTCGACAGAAGTAGTGAAGTTTACGAACGAGTGACGTTGTCTGCTGACCAACCGAGGAGGAAGTTAAACTCTATACCAGAGTTCTCTATATTAAAAATTATCAAGGTATGGAAATTTTGTCTCTTCGTTGAGCCTTGGGGTTTATACTCGGCTCAGTAATTTCACTATGTCTCAAATATTGACCAAATTATGGT
Source organism: Cotesia typhae (assembly GCF_013202065.1). Lineage (NCBI taxonomy): Eukaryota > Metazoa > Arthropoda > Insecta > Hymenoptera > Braconidae > Cotesia > Cotesia typhae. Next base: position 501,411 of record NW_027423745.1, read on the forward strand.
AATTCAATTGTCTTATAATATCTGGCTTAATAATAATTAATTAATTTAATTGATTTGGTTCGTTAACAGTTTGAGCATTCTTCTTGGGGATTTTATACCCGAGGAATGTTCTAGACCTCTTGGGTTTGCAAGTCGTGAAAGATTAATTTATTAATGCAGTTGGTTAATAATTGTTAACATCTTAGATTGGTTTTTATTAAAAAAAATTAGTAATTAAATTCGGAACATCGAGAAGGTTCCAGTCGACACGACAAAGTATTCGGCATCCGAGGTCAAAACTTGCAGGAGTGACGAACAACGAGATCCAATTTTGAGAGCGTAAATTCCTTATGAATTTTATCACGCAGTAAATTATAAAATTAACAACTGGACGTTAGTATAATCTAAGACAATTGAATTATCATTTATTAATATAAATTGTATTGAAAATTAATTATATTATTTGTCTAAAAATATTTTGTTTACTGGAAAATTAAGTATTGAGAAATTGCAACGAAATTAAATTGGAAGTACCCGTGGATGATTTTTGGAATTTATTTTTACATCGAGATAAATTATTGTTAATTAAGTATCTAGTCGACAAGAAACATAACAATAATAACCTAGTCAAAAATTCCACGCGGTTGAAGATGATATTGATAAAGAAGCCCGGGAAAATTATAATAAGAAAAATTTAATACCATTATTCCGATCAAATTCTATGTAAAACTATTTGTCAGTGTGAATCACGTCCGAAAAGGCTTAGTTAAATTTTATAAAGTATATTCTTGGGATTTAGTTAATGCGATGAGTTTTAAACTGGTGTGAATTTTGGAAATAAGTTTAGGCGTCGATTTTAAGTCTGAAAATTTTGGTAGTAAATTATTAATAGAGGAAATTGTGTAAGATATTAGTTGAGAGCTAATGACTGAATTATTCTAGTAAAGTTGACGTTGCAATTTTGGTGTAATCTTGTAAATCCAGAAATAAAAAGTAAAGTAGAGTCCGTGTGTGTGTGTGATGCGTGGGTTATGTGTGTAAAATATTAGTGTGGGTAACGTGTGTGCGATACTCTGCTTGTTGATGGTTTGCCGAGCAGAGGAATCGAGAGGATCAAAAACCTAGAGCGTGAGGGTCCGGTGGACAGCGCGACGTAGTTAGAAACCACAGTATAGACGCTCCATATGAGGGTACTGTGGGATCAGGAACCTTTTTTTGATGACCTCTACTTGTTGATGGTTTGCCGAGTAGGGTAATCAAATCTTGGTGCGACGTTTTCTGCTTCTTGATGATTTTCCGAGTAGAAGGCTAGCACTAAGTCGGAGTCGCCGGTTTTAGCCCGAAATCCTCCGGTAGTAATAATGATAGTATTAAGTGAGTTGTACGAGTGAGTGGTGTACGTGCAAATGCACGAGCTATTATTTCATTTGTTGTTAAATAAATACCGGTTATTATTGTTAAATTAAACATTTTTTTTTCAGCAGCACCTTCCTCCACTCTCTCTACCCTAGATTAAGAATCCTCAGCTCTGGACCGGTTCCACGAACCGAGATTAAAAATCCTGGTGGCGCCCTTTTGTTTATAATTTTAGAGTCAGTTTCGTTCAGTTCATTAAATAATTAAGTCCAAGAATTTATAGTCAACTTTATGTCGATAAAAGTTTATTAAGAATTGATTTGTGATTAATCAATTTTCAGAGTTGAATATTAAGTTCAGAATTAATTTGGATCTAGTTTATTAATTTATAAATGATGTGTAATTAATATACTGATGACTGAATATGTTTCGTTGACTTTTTTAACATAAATTAATTTGTTAGAATTCATCATAATTTCTAAATTAAAATAAAAGTCAATTAGTAGTGTGAGTGTGTAATTTTGGTATGGGTTATGTATGAGCTGCAGAATATCTAGGCTTACGTTTAGTCACTGAGCTATTATTCCTGTGAACCAAGTCAACGATCTCTTGCATACGATCAGTCTGTGCAAGGTAATTAGTGAGTTTTGGTCAAGTTTGGTATCTTGTTTGTTATAAGTTGTTCAGGTTAGCCGTTAGTTAGGCTAGACGATTTCCGTCACACTACCTTCTTTTTTCGGAGTAATCCGTACAATTTTGATACGGGTACACGCCAAAGGGGGCCCGTTACGTGGAGACGCTGCGAGGGATAAGTGTTAGAGTCATAGAAATCAACGAATAGACGCTGGGAGAGGCTCGTTGAGAATAAGTCACTTGGAACAAATTATATGCAAAAATAAATTATGTACAAAAAAATGGGCAAATGAACAAATTATCTAAGCCAGAAGACAATGCAGCGTACGGATATTAATTCATCTCAATTTATGAGTACCCACCAAAAAAAGGACCAAGGCGCTAGATCCCCACTTCTTACATTATGCAGGCTCCCGCGTGTCTACTAATTTTTCACCACCGTAAACCGTTCGAAGTCTCGTGCCCGATAACGAGAGCCTCTCTAGCCATTTCCTCAAAATTACTAGTCCCTTTGCTCGCGACCGATATTATAGGGCACTATCCATGCCAGTAAGGGCAATGATTTATTACCAATAATCAATATTATGATGTGGCATTTTGCTCGTTATCTGTCCCGATACCTATCGTTTGACCTTGGTTTTTGAATGCTGAAACAAGCTTATAATATGATTCAATGCAATGTGGCAAGGACTTACGGCAGTGGATATATAAAAAATAAAATGATGAAATTATAGACAGTTTAATATAAATATCTGCAACAAATGTCAAATTAATACTTAAGAACTAATAATAATGATATATAAATTCTCAAATATAAATGATAATAGATAAATACAACAAATAAATGAATAAAATTAATACAAAATAGTAAAATTAGGAGATACACCGAGTGTGGATCTGTCTCCAAAACTAGGCGCAGGGAGGGACGCACACAGGGAATAAAAATTACTGTGACAAATGGTTCGATGATCAATTTCAGTAATAAGCTGCGGCGCCAATATTTGAGGTAGAACTGGACCACCTTACGGTCGAAATGGAAAATCTTTATAGATTCATTTCGTCAGCTACCCAAATCGGTTTGACATAATCTGCATGCTCATTTTCATTATTTTATTTCAGTAACGATATAAGTTGATTGCCCATGTAATACACCAGATTCAGCAAGTAGAACATACTTGATCAAAAGAGTTTGATTTTTTACAATTTAAAAATTTTATAACCGACATAAGTCGTGATGGCGCCAAAAATCAAACTAAAAATTTATTAGTTTTATTTCGAGAAGCATTTTAAATGACTTCTCAATCTTGTATTAAGTATAAAAAAAAATATTTTAGCGTTATATTTCAGGTTTAGGATAAGTGAACTGCTAATTTAAGATATGTCATTTATTTTTCTTTGTATCGAGTCATTTTTTTTTTGGAGTAGGATCGCTACGACTAATTTAAGTCAGGAGGTGAGACGTGATGGCAGATTTTTGCTGGATACTAAGAAGAGAAATACCCGAAGAAAACAGAAAACGTGAAAAGAACCCACTGCATTGGTCATTTGACGATAAAACCGTTCAATGCAAACAAACGACAGTCTGAAATTCGAACATATGGTTCCGTACCTTTTCTTTACACCCGATTTTCAAAAGATTTTAAAATTTTATCAACTTTTCAATTCTAAGATTACATTTTATTTATTAAAATGCACCCAAGATATCAACAATCGTGTTTAACAGATTTTTTTTCATATTTATACCAGCAATTCTCCCAATGATTTTGGTTTTTTGAAATTTTTTGAGATTTCAAAATGTTAACGGAAGAAGATTGTAAATTGAATTCAGCTAAACGATTGACATGAAAATTGTAATTAATCTAAGCCCAAAAAATTCTTTTCATCTCGATAATTTCGATTTTTCATGATGTATAGCAATTTTCGGGGGTTTTTAGGAATTTCTTCAAATTTTGAAAGCTCAAAGGACTAATTTACGTTCACATTTAGATTCAGTAAATTGATATACACTAAAATCATGCTTAATCCAGGTTCACAAGAAATTTTTTCATCATTATGACTGCAGTTTTTCGCAATTTTGATACTTTTTTTGAGGTTTTTTGCATTTTACTCAAAGCTGGAGGGTGACCGGGCCAAACGGACTTCAAATTCGGATTTAGCGGGATGAGACACATGTTCGTAGGTGGGTCCAGTGTAATGTACAGATAACTTTTTTTTGTGTGCCGGTGTAATCATTGTTGTCATAAAACAAAACAATTGTTTCAATTAATTTTTAAACAATTAATGCTAAATGGAAATACTCCAACAGTTAAAGTACGAACTTCACTGAAAAAGAGTTAACAATTATAGAGTTAATTATATACTTGTAATTGTTATAAACTAGAATCTTATTTGTTACTTCGTATTTAATGATAAGAGAATCATTATTGAAACTTACCAATTGTTTCAAACTCGCTCAGTTCTTCATCAACAGTAATTTTTCCACGGCGGTCAATACGGCTTAGTGCAATATCATGCCAAGTGCTGTTATCAATTCGATATTTAGATACTTTTTTCTTTAGATATCCACTTCCAAGATCAATGTGTAAATACAGATGGCCATCCAATAACTCGAATCCAAATAAGTCAGTCTGTTGAGAAATTGTTGTTGAATATAGGATGAAAAATTAAAGGATATCTATGTTAACTTTTAGAGAAGTTCAAACATTTGTGTTTATTTGTAAAATCCCTCGGCAAGTTGTCATTATTTTACTGTCGGTCAAAATAGTTTACAAATTTTTATACACTTATGATTGGCTATGTTTAAGTGTCTTATTCCAAAATAGTCATAAAAACAAAATAACAGACTGAAAAAAATAAAATAAATCAATGATGAATAAAAATGAAGTACTGGCAAACGGTTGATCCTGTAGGCCATCCCTTGAGCTTTTCGCTTTGTATGAGTTTAAGGTGCACGAAAAACGATCTCTTCCTAACTTCTAATAATTTTAAGCTTAAAAACGCAACTTCTATATTTTAACAAGCTTAAAAATTTAGTGGTAGTCTGAGTTGAAAACAAACTTTTTCGAAAATTTTTAACTGTGATTTCGATTGATCAAATACATCGATTTTGATGATAGTTAGAGAATTTGACACAATTTTTTAGGCACAACTACGTTATTTATGGCAGTGATAATGTACACTAAGAAAACAGTTTGTTTGGCTCTAATGCGCAAATATATTTGAAATAAATCGAAAATTTACATTTAATTACAAAATTTCTTCCATCCAAATATATATTGCTTTGAATCAAATGCTACTTCATTTCGGTTTTTACAACTGAATCGACTCATTTATTTCATTTAAACAATGATTTGTTAACCATTAACAATTCTCGCTCTAAGTAAATTACGCCTAGTGCTGCTGCGGTCGCCACTGTTATTTCTGAACGTGATTTGTAAAAAATGAATTATAAAAGAAAACTAATTTTAAAAATGAATTTGTTTGATGCTTATTTAAGATGTTGTATTTGTATGACCTTCAAATAATTCTGATATTATCGACTAATTGAGCATATTTTGTTTTCTATAAAAAAAAATAAAATAATTAAATTTGTATGCTCATAAGCATTATATATCGATGAATATGTATTGGAATGATTTACTAAAATAGACATGAATACTTATAATGCTGAAGTTAGTAAATATTTGTCAATTTTTTCAATTTTTATTACATAGCAGTAACATAGCTTTTCTCGAAATAACTTAACTCTGCGACATACTGCGCTCAAACAAAATAATCGAATAACTTTAACATTTATTTAAATTAATAATCTTTTTTATTCTTTTTGTTTCAGATCATTAGGAAGCTTGCAATCATGACACGATTAGTACGCCATTTTTTTGTACCCCCCCACCCCTCCACTTTAACACCATATAACTTTTTCAGTTTTGCATTTTTTGACTTTTTAACTTCCCGCTAAAAAAAATTGAAAATTTTTTTAAATTCGGGAAGTTTGGGTTGCTATGGGTTTCTATCCCTTATTGTCCGTTACTCTGAGATATACTTCTCAAAAAATAACCGTAGGTGGCATATACGGGAGTAGCGCTGTGCTGCTTAAGGACTGGGTCCAGTTCGTCTGCCTACGAATTAATGCCCTACCCTCAAGAATGCGAAGAACAAGAGACCTTAGGAGAAATACGCATCCAAGCGAATGTCGCATGGGTTGCAATGTTCCGGAAACAACTGCTCGTATACTACAACAGTGTCGTCGAACGCATGGGGGTAGGTACGAACGACACAATGCAATAACAAGGACGGTCTTTGAGAAGTTGATCAAGATCGGCTATGAAGTCAGAATGGAAGAAAGATACACCACAATTAGCGGTCCAAGACAGCCAGACATCATCGCGAAAAAAGGCAACAAAGTCACCATACTGGACGGGCAGATTGTCAATGCGCATAACAGTCTAGATAAGTGCCATGATGATAAGCGTAAAAAGTACGCGAACAATCTGAAAATGTTTCAAGTAAATACAATGTTTCAGGTAATTGTTCCAGTGTCAGGCGTAGAGGTTTCCTCCATAACGATTTCCTGGCGAGGGGATTGGTCCGGGAAATCTTATAACAGCCTGAGCAGCCTAGGTCTGAGCGACAACGCGATGAAGGGCCTGACCACACGAGTCCTCCAAGGTTCTCATACCAACTTGAACCGGTTCAACCAGATGACAACTATGATTCATTGAGATACCCTCAATAATCGTCCTCCTTAAATACAGCCAATCAGTGATTTAGTCTTTATTATTCATTTACTTTTTTTTTTTTTCAGTTTATATTTATTCACTTGGAATAGGGTAAGACCCTGCTGTGCAGGCTCCCCCTAATTAGAATCACTCATTTTCTTTTGTATGATAAATTTCAATCTTTCTTTATATCTTGTAACCCGTCTCCACAGGGGTTTTGTCGACCAATATACGAAATTAAATAGCAGGTTGCTAAAGTCACAACAGTAACAATAAAGTTTCATTTCTACAAGTAATATAATTTTAGGCCAAAATTCATAGCTAAATTGGTGATTAAAGACAAATTTGGGAACTGGGGAAATAAAGGATAAAGGGAAAAGGGGGGACCTTTGCTCAATAGGAATTTTTCAGCAACAAAAAATTATTCGGACAGCCCAGACCGGGACTCGAACCCGGATCATTTGGTTACGCGCCAAAGGCTCTTTGGAACACGCAAAATCGTGCAGCGTACCACATTCTTACTAATCGAAATATACTGTGAAGTGGGAAAGAATAGTAAGTTAGGTGAAGCGTTCCACATTTGCTTAATAAGATAGTTGGTAGGAAAAAATTGAGAAAGGAATATGGAGAGGATTTTTTTAATGTAAGTGTATAGTATAAGAAAGAAAAAAATTCAGATAGCTTGGACTGGAATTCGAATCCAGAACCTTTTGAAGACATGTCTGCTACTCTACCATTTGAGCTATCCGGTCTATACTAAATTTCTCTTTCGCTTATTCTATATAAATTAAGCCATACCGTCCATCTTATAGTAAGCATTTTTACAAATCGAAATAATGCTGTGAAGCGGGAAAGAACAGGAAGTTACGGTTAATTAAAGTTACGGTACAGCCCGGCGTGAGTTACGAGCAACGATGTTCACTGAAAATTAATTTTCAGCTCAGACTGGGACTCGAGTTCAGGCCTCACCAGTTCCAAGCAAGCATGACAAGCATTATATCGCTTAGCTCTGAGACGAGCATCTTTCCGAAAATTTAATGGCCTTTAATTTGACGTAATCAAAAACCATGGACAAGATTTGCCGCGGAGTTATCGTCAGTCAAAGCAAAAAAGTACTTCTTAACTTTGACAATCGATAATTCTGGAAATAATGATCGTATAAAGAATCAAAAGGGGGTTTTAAAAACTCCACGATATTTTCTACAAGATAATTTCAATAGCTTATGTCGAAAAAGTTATTTTTTTATTGAAAAATTTGACTGAAAAGAAGACAAAATTTCGCATGATTAAGGATATTTGGATAACTGGGCATAACTTTGGATAAAATGGATGTTTAATTTAAAAATAAAAAAAAATTCAATTTTTTCCGACAATTTTCTCGATTGTTGTGGACTGCTGTCTCACCACCGGTATTAGCGTTAGCCAAAGCGAACTACGTAGAGGTTGGTCGGACTTACGCTTCATACACGCACACGCGCGCGCGCACACTAGCAGCAATCAATGTGGGTTTTTTATGTTAAGAGCTGATTCGTTTTCAGGATGTATTGGTAGACCCGTTCATAAGTTATTCTAAAAAAAGAACGTCAGAAAAAAATTTTGTTTTGTTTTTTTGAGATTCCCCAAAATTAACCGGTCTGAATCGATTCAAATTGTATGAATTTTATTCGATGATTTCTGTTTTTCTCCTAGCGATCTCTCACGACCTTGTAGAACTACTCCAGGCTGTGGTTCAGTTTCTGGATACTGTGTATAAAAATCCAGTGGCACCCTGAATAAATAAATGTGTTGACCGAGAAAAACGAGGAACGATTTAATTCCGTTTCAATTTTTTTACGATTGTTTCGTTGAAATATAAAGCTATACGCTCGATTAAATTGAAATTTTGTATTCATGTAGGAAAGACATTAACCTGATGGATAGGTTACTTTTTTATCAGTGTTGAATCTCCAAATTGTATAGCGTAGGCGTCAATGGTTAGAAAAAATCATAAAAAACTAAATTTTGAATTTTCAGTCTTCTAAGCATGAAATTTAAAGAGAAAGTATTGGGCTTTGTTGAGAGCAAACAAAAATGGATTAAATGAAGTTTAAATCCGAAAATCGTTTACGGAGGTGCGAAAAAAAAAAATAAAAATTTAAACTAAAACTTCCACAGATTTCAAATTTAGAAAAAAATTTTATATTTGTTAAATTACGGTCGTCCACAATCAGAATTTGCAAAATTTCAGCCCCAGAGGGTAGTAAGGACGTTAAGAATTTGTAAAATTTTTTGTTCCTTCTATTTTTAATTCATATAGATAACAGTGAAAATAAAAATAATCTATATATTTGGCATTCCATGTCAACTTGTTCAACTGACTTCAGCTGGAATCGAAACCAAAACGTAACTTAAACTGATCTCATATGCTTTATTATGTTCCTCTACAGTGGAGCGTTATATATATATATATATATATATATATATATATATATATATATATATATATATATATATATATATATATATATTAGCTGACCCGGTGAACTTCGTATCACCTACAAAAATTTTTTTTTTACAAATTTTGATTTGTGATTTTTAACCTGTAAACTCTAATTTATTTTTGTCAACAATTAATACTGGTCGTATTGTAGACGGTTAAGTTGGTATTAAGTTATTAAATGAAACTTGTTGGTCATTTTAATATGTCTTATGTGTTTTATTTATATAATAAATGTATAACAAATTATAGAGCCTTTGGCGCGTAACCAAACAATCCGGGTTCGATTCCCGGTCTGGGCTGTCCGAATTACTTTTTCAGTTACCGAAAATTCCTACTGAGTAAAGGTCCTCCTCTTCCCCCTTTATCCTTGATAAATTTAGCTATTATATATGGCTAATTATTTTCACATTTTTTCAAATTCGAAAATAATGCTGTGAAGCGGGAAAGAATAGGAGTTACGGATAATCATTACATGAAGCGTTCCAACATTCACGTAACAGGATATTTTTGTGAGAAAGGTTTGAGAAAGGATTAGGGAGAGGCACTTCTTAATGTAATGATTATCCGTAAGTCCTATTCTTTCCCGCTTCACAGCATTATTTTCGAATTTGAGAAAGGATTAGGGAGAGGCACTTCTTAATGTGAGTGGATAGAATATGCGAGAAAAAATTCGAATAGTTCAGACTGGGATTCGAACCCAGAACCTTCCGATGACATGTCGGCTACTCTACCATTTGAGCTATCCGGTCAATACTAAATTTTTTACTTTCGCTTATTCTATATACATTAAGCCACACCTCCATCTTACGGTTAGCATTTATATATATATAAAGATACCCAAAGTATACTTGTACGTATCTTCCTGCATATTGGACAATTTTGTATACTCTTGCAACCTTGAGGCTCAAGCGTAACAATAGCGATTTCGATACAAAATTAACAATTATTTATTTTTTAAGCTGAAATTTTTTTCAATTCCAAAATTCCAAAATTTTTTTTTCTAAACCATCCCTGAACTATAACTAACAAAACAAAAAAAAATTTTGAAAATCGGTCTAGCCGTTTTTGAGTTTTAGCGAGACTAACGCACAGCAATTGATTTATATACACTAGTCACATAAATTAAGGGATATAAAAAAAATTCCAAATTTTTTGGTGATTTTCAGCGAGCTGTAACTCCGAGGAAAATGATCGCACAGAAAAAAAAAAAAAAAAAAGCAAATTGTAGCTCCAAGTGTCTAGTTTTTAGATATGATCATCAAAATTTTTGTCATCGTCAGGTCTGGAGAAATCCTAAGAAAACTACTGAAAAAAATTTTTCGAAATTTTTTTCGTCTTAAAAAGGTCTACGGGCTTCAAAAAAATTTTTCGATTGTTTCGTTTAAAAGCTCTTTTAGTAAATTTAATACCCTTCAATTTGACGTTATCAAAAAGCCTGTACGATAATTTGCCGCGGAGTTATCGTCAATCAAAGCAAAAAAGTTTTTTTGACTTTGGAAATCAATAACTCTGGAAATAATGACCGTATAGGAAATCGAAGGAGGGTTTTGAAAACTACACAATATTCTCTATAAGAAAACGTAAACCGCTTTTGAAGAAAAATTTTTTTGAATTGAAAACTCGACTGAAAAAAGACAAAAATTCGCATAATTAAGGATATTTGGATAACTTGGTATAACTTTGGATAAAATGGATGAACGAAGGATATCGTTGGTAATTTTTAACTTCAAAGTGTCCCCTAAAATCCCTAAGAAATTCAAAGCGCTGCGATTTTTTGTTCATAGTGCCCAGAAGCTTCAAATTCTGTGTTTTCGCAAAAATCACCATTATGAGCAATTTTGTGATTTTTATTCATTTTTCCATTGAAAAAAATTTTTTTTTCAAAATTCTTTATTTTTCGATCAAAGAGATTGATTTTTCAAGAAATTTGAAAAAAAAAAATTTCAATTTTTTCGAAAATTTTTTCGAAATTTTCTCAATTTTTTCGACTGTTGTTTTACCGCCGGCATTAGCGTTACCCAAAGCGTACCACGTGGAGGTTGCTCGGTCGGATTTACGCTTCTCACACACACGTGTGTGTGTGTGTGTGTGTGTGTCTTTGTCGGCGTGTTTGTCTGTTTGCAGCTGCCGAATGACCTCTGTACGCACGGCAGTAACTGCTCAGTACCGTGTATTGCCACCTCTGTTCCGAATCACAGCTCGTAAACGCTCTTGCATGTTGATGCATCGTCGAATATCACGTTGCGAAATTCCTTGCCAACAACGTAACAACGCTTGAGTCAACTGATGAAGATTGTGCAGTTGCGGATAGTCTCGCCGCAATCGACGCCCTAGCATGTCCCAAACATGCTCAATTGGGTTCAAATCAGGACTCATCGCTGGATGATTAAGCGTTGTTACGATGTTGGCGCGGAGAAAAGTTCGCGTACGAACTGCAGTGTGAGGACGAGCATTATCCTGCATCAAAATGAACCGTCTTGCCCCCATGCGTGTGCGCATAGGCAGGACGTGTGGCTCCAGAATTTCGTCGACGTACCTATCGGCAGTCAACGTCCCACGAACGATGACCAACGGGGTTCTGGTATTGAAGGACACGCCTGCTCACACCATGACTGATCCACCATTGAAAGCTGTAACTGGTCTCGTAAAACCATCCCGATCTCGTTCTCCACGACGGCGCCAAACGAGAGATCGTCTATCGCTGCCATGAAGACAAAATCGAGATTCGTCAGTCCATAATACACTGGTCCTCTGTCTACGACCCCAATGGTGATGATCATGAGCATAGGCCAATCGGGCTCGGCGATGTCGTGGAGTGAGCATAGGCACGCGATTTGCGCGTCTAGCGCGTAGTCCTTGCTCTCGAAAGCGATTTCGAACCGTCGATGCCGATATGTGTTGTTGGGGAGGACGTTGTCGACGATTGCGAAATTGATGAGCGATCGTGTGGGCATGCGCAGTAGGGTTTCGACGAGCTTCTCGAATGATAGCTCGATCATCACGCTCGGTAGTGATTCGTAGTCTACCTTGACCCGGACGACGATCGTAACTTTGAGTCGCGTTAAATCGGGCATAGGCCCGACTGATAACGGACTGGCTCACTCCCATAGAAGCTGCTACTTCCACCTGACTGTAGCCCTCTTGAAGGAGGGTAACAATGCGAGCCACATCTGTGGCAGCTAAATGTCGACGAGGCATATCAAAAGGTGCTTATCAAAGAAAAGCTTACATAAAATTCACGTAAGTAATTTAGGCTAAAAAGAAAACGTAAAATTCAAATTTTGTGTAAGGAAAAGCCGAACTCCGCGGGGGGTATATCCATTTGTTTTTATTGAATTTTTAAAATGAGATTTAAAACTAAGGCAGTTGTAGCGGACAGAAAAAATTGAGTTAATTTTTTTTGACAATAGTGAAGCATTCTGAAGACGATAAAAAAAAAAAAATTAAAAAAAAAAATTTTTGATAAAAAAAATTTCGAAAAAAATTTTCGAAAAAATTGAAATTTTTTTTTTTCAAATTTCTTGAAAAATCAATCTCTTTGATCGAAAAAATAAAGAATTTTGAAAAAAAAAAATTTTTTTCAATGGAAAAATGAATAAAAATCACAAAATTGCTCATAATGGTGATTTTTGCGAAAACACAGAATTTGAAGCTTCTGGGCACTATGAAACAAAAAATCGCAGCGCTTTGAATTTCTTAGGGATTTTAGGGGACACTTTGAAGTTAAAAATTACCAACGATATCCTTCGTTCATCCATTTTATCCAAAGTTATACCAAGTTATCCAAATATCCTTAATTATGCGAATTTTTGTCTTTTTTCAGTCCGAGTTTTCAATTCAAAAAAATTTTTTCTTCAAAAGCGGTTTACGTTTTCTTATAGAGAATATTGTGTAGTTTTCAAAACCCTCCTTCGATTTCCTATACGGTCATTATTTCCAGAGTTATTGATTTCCAAAGTCAAAAAAACTTTTTGCTTTGATTGACGATAACTCCGCGGCAAATTATCGTACAGGCTTTTGATTACGTCAAATTAAAGGGTATTAAATTTACTAAAAGAGCTTTTAAACGAAACAATCGAAAAAATTTTTTGAAGCCCGTAGACCTTTTTTAAGACGAAAAAAATTTCGAAAAATTTTTTTCAGTAGTTTTCTTAGGATTTCTCCAGACCTGACGATGACAAAAATTTTCATGATCATATCTAAAAACTAGACACTTGGAGCTACAATTTGCTTTTTTTTTTTTCTGTGCGATCATTTTCCTCGGAGTTACAGCTCGCTGAAAATCACCAAAAAATTTGGAATTTTTTTTATATCCCTTAATTTTTGTGACTAGTGTATATATATATATATATATATATATATATATATATATATATATATATATATATATATATATATATATATATATTGTGACGTGGGAATTTTCCCCATCGATATTTAATAATAGAGATTATTTTTTTTTACGTATTAATTAGTCTATAAAGTTGGCTATGCTAATGGACTGTTGAGATTCGACGCGCCTGTGTCGCCCCAAGTGGTTTCCGGTCAGAATGTGAAGCACGAGGTAATTAAAAATTAAGCCGAACCGCGCCAAATTATCAAAATGAGTATGGATGGATGCGTCCGAAACGAATTTACTTGTAATTAAGAATGTGTGTGATAGAGAGAGCGAATGACAAAAGCGACCTGGCGAACCGGCAGTTCAGTTCGCAATCAACGACCGAGGAGACATCTGGAAGCGACAACGATCAACGAGGGAAACCCGAAACCGGAATCGAATCGGAATTGACGAATAATAATACGAGGAAGCACTGGCACACTGAATTGGGAATCGACCAACCATCGACTATGGAAACTTATCCCACAACGGCTGATTGGACGCGCAGCTTTGTAGCTGCGCTAGCGAAACCACCACATGTTGCTGGAAAAAACGGAAAAGCCAGCAATTCTGATCCGGACCCCGAAAAAAATCCACTGTCGAAACGCTGTCAATTTGTTATCACGATCCGAAATAAAATTAAACGATTAAGTACTTTTTTTGTACAAAATTCAGCCGCTCCTTGGTGAACTGATTGAATTGACGATTTTGTTAATTGTGTGAGTTGATCGAGTCGAAGCTAGAAATTCTCTCGGGAATTATTGTAATTGTCAACCGACAAAAGTCGAGAATTCGACACACGTTTTGGTCATTTCAACAACGGCAATTCCGGGAGGCCATCGCCGAGAACCTCTGCCGCCGTCAGCAACGTCGTGACCTTCTGCCTGGATTCACACCTTTACTGAGAAGTCGATTGGACTGGGGTAAGTGCGGTCGCAGTTATTATACACCTGGGTGACTTCACCGCGGTCCACGATTAAGTAGAGAGTTATGATTTGTAATTAATTAATTATTTTTTTTTATTGTTATCGAAAAATCAGATAATTACGAATTTTGTAAATAAGTCAAAAGGTAGAATTTTACCGAAATTCAGCAATTGCGTTGTTGAATTCCGGCTTCGGGGTGACGTCAGCCAGGTATTCGGTGCCAAAAATATTTAATCCGTTGTAAGGAATGTTGTGTACAGTGTCAATTTAATTGACCAAAGTTTGAGATTGCATGCCGAATAAAATTGGCGCGAACCCAGGGCCATCTACGAGCGTAACTAGGATCCATACCTCGAGCTTTGTCCCGCGTATTGCCCGGCGGGTAACAATAGTTACCGACAGTTCACTTACCGGCTGCAAATGATAAATGATCGATCGATTGTGACATCAATAATCAATATCCGATAAATCGATGCTATTGATAAATTCAAAATTGTTTGTTCAGAAAGAAATACGAAACCAGTTATAATTTTTTTGGTTGTTAATTTGTTTTTGGTGAAATGGTATTATTGGTATTACGAAGAAAGCGAAACAGTTAATTTTATTTTTTTTTTAATTCATTATTGTGTTACGAAAGAACGTAAAGGCAAGTAACTTATTTTGGTCGACATTCAAAATTTGGTGATTTACGAAAGAAAAGCTAAGACGATTATTCTTTTTTTTTGCTATTTTATTTATTTATTACATTTGAGAAAATCAAAATTCGGTTGTTACGAAGAGCAGTGGCGATAATTCGATATTTTTTTTTTTAAACTCGAAATTTGTTGCTAGGAAAAAAATACGAACCGTATAACTTTTTTTTGTTGTTAAGTTTATTTAAAAATGTAAAAATTTGTTATTACGAAAGGAAGGCTACGACAATTATATTTTGTTTCCTTGGAAATTCAAATTTGTTTGTTCCGAAGAAAAGCGACGATAATTAATTGCTTATTGCTAAATTCGAGGTATTGTTGTTATGAGACGATAAGAGAAACAATTGTTTTTTTTTTTTTTTTTTTGTCTGTTATTTTTGTTTGAATTTATAATTTGTAGTGACGATAATAAAGCGAATGCAATTATTTTCCTTAATTCGAACTTTTGTTTGTTAAACGAATGAAGAAGAACTCATTATTTGTAATTTCGATCATGTTCAGAATCTTTTTTTAAAATTGAACAGTCCCGGCGCATTACTTGTTTCTTTGAGCTGTCTCTATTTTTCTATTCTCTGGTGGCAAAAATATTCCGCATCGATTTCTATACTCGCTCAACAAAATTTAGGATCTCTTCGACGTTGACCTGCCGCCCGACGACGATCAATTGCTGAATTCGAACCGCGGAACGTAAAGTTTCTGGCGCCCAACAAGCTACGAACCAGGTAAGCCAACATTTAGGTGGAACTCCCCGGCGCTGTCGACGCCAGCACCGTGAAGAAAAACCCATCATAATATATATATATATATATATATATATATATATATATATATATATATATATATATATATATATATAAATATATATATATTAGGTGCTTTTTTTTCGCTCCCATCCCGAAATTTTGTTGGAAATACACCCAAAAAAATTCCCTGAAAGTTTGAGCCCTTAATATTAATATTAAGTACTCCTACACAACGTGTGAAGATTTCCCATTTGAAATATACGAGAACTTTCATTTTTTTTTTTTTAATTTCTATAGCTCGGTGGCATTTCATAGCATCGCTTTGACCATGGACGGGTTTTTTTCAGAATTGAATGCTCTACAAAAGTGTCCATTGTCGCGAAGTCGTAACTCATACTGGTGGGGTAGTACGGACCGCCAAACCGAATTTTTCATAGTATTCTTGTTTTTTCACTCATTATCTCATAAACAACAAGACATGCAGAAAAAATGTAAATGATAATTTTGTAGGAAATACAATTCTCTACAAAAAAGGTCCTTACCACCAAATCACTAAGATCGATATTTTCTGAGATATTAGTCATTGAAGTTTACGTAGCATTGAATTTCCACAAAATATTGAATCCAATCTTAAAAAATATTGATTTTTTTATTCGTATCATAATTATAATTAGTAATTATTTATTGATTAAGTTGCAAATTCAACGAAAAAAATTTTTAATTGTATTTTTCTGAAGTTTTTTTATTTGTAAATAAATTACTAAGATATCAGGTCTATGTAACTTTGAACTCAACTACATGTATGATCAAATAAGATAAATTAAATATTTTACACCATTTTCTTTATGCTGTAAGTTGATTTAGTACACAGTTTATGTTGCGAACGGTGATGCTGTACTGTTTGAAAAACTTTTTGTCGTTCATCTTCATTGCGGGTGAAAGCTTCATTGAATCTTTGAGTCAGAGCTACTCCTCGCTCAGCAGTATCATTTACAACTTTTAACTTTTTGAATGTTTCAGAACATTTTTGGTACTCAAAATTTGATTCCCATAAATGAAATTCAGAATTTAAAAATTCATATGAAAGGTTAAACTGTTTAAAGATGAAAACTGAATTTGGTGTCACAAAATCACTGATGTTTTTTTCACTGAGTGAAGTAATTGTTTTGTAAGGCTCTGAGTAATGCTTATTCGATTGCTTTACAGCGGGAATACCATTAATTTTTTTCGCAATTTTCAATTTTTCTTCTGGTAATACTGTATTATCAAACAGCGCCAAGCAAGCAAGTTGTTCATGCAAATACCATAGATGTTTAGATAATTTTTCAAGAGCTGCATTAGCGATTTCCGGATGAATTTTTCGATGTTCGATAAGATCTTTTACTAATTGTAAGTCTGAGTTTGGGGCTTTTATCGCATATGGAGCAGTAAACCATATTTTCACGTAAAATAATACAACAAAAACACAAATTTTTCGCAAAGCATCTGTTTCTTTCGCTGGTACTTTAAACTGCTTACGAAATAAATATATCTTGAAACAATAAAGAGCTTTTGAAAGCCATCTTGCATAGTGACAAGCGTCAGGGGCTTTAAATTGAACTTTATCTCCTCCACCGCCTAAAAAGATACTGCTTAGTTCCAGTAATTCTTTATAGTCGTCTCTTGGATGATGATTCTTATTGAAAAATTTGAAAAGAAAGAAAAATAAAAAAGTGAGAAAACTGTAATCATTATCAGCAACCAATGGGTTTCTTTGATAGTGAATGATAATGTAATTAGTTAAATTTGTAAATAAAATTAATGAAAAAATACACTTTGTAAAATATTCGAGCAAAAAGATATTTGAAATTTATCAATTAAAAACTTATAAGTCCTTAATACACACAAAAATGTGTCAAAAACTAGTTCATCATTTAAATACACAATTATTAATATAAAATTGAATTAATTCATACCTTTATTTGATTGTCAATAAAATCAAGAATGTCTTTTTTTTTGTCGTTCAAAATGTCGATAATATGTTCATCATTGGAACCGATTTCATATACTACTTTATCAATGTTATCCCAATTATCTCTAAATCGTTTGAAAGTAGGTACATTTGGACCATTTGTGGCTGGCCAATCAACCTCTGCTACATTTCGTAACATCAACTCTGACGTATGATGACGACAAGCAAGGTATAATAAATTACGACCAATTTTTTTCTCTAGTAAAGGACAAGCACCTTTGGTGTCACCTTAAAAAAAAAACATTATCTGTTTTGATTGAACTGGTTGATAAAAATATACACTAGTCACAAAAATTATGGGACATAAAAAAATTCTAAATTTTTGGGTATTTTTCAACGAGCTGTAACTCCGAATAAAATGATCGCAGAGCAAAAACAGAAAACAAGCAAATAGTTGCTCTAAGTGTCTAGTTTTCAGATACGATCATGACAATTTTTTATCACGTTTAAGTCTGAAGAAATCCTAAGGAAACTATAAAAAAAAAATTTTCCAAATTTTTTCTTGTCTAAAAAAAGGTCTACGGGCTTCAAAAATGTTTTTTCATTCTTTTACTCAAAAGCTCTTTTAGAAAATTTATTGCCCGTTTATTTGACAGAATCAAAAAGCCTGTGAGATGATTTGCCGCGGAGTTATCGTCATCAAAGCAAAAAAGTTCTTTTTACTTTTGATAAACAATAACTCTGGGAATAATGATCGTATGTGAAATCAAAAAGGGTTTTGAAAACTATACGATATTTTCTATGAGATACAGTGAATTGTCTTTGACGAGAAAATTTTTTCTGAATTGAAAATTTTGACTGAAAAAAAGACAAAAATTTGCATAATTAAAGATATTTGGATAACTTGGTATAACTTTGGATAAAATGGATGAACGAAAAATTTCATGGGTAATTTTTTAACCTTAAATTATCTCCTAAAATCCCTGGAAAATTCAAAGTGCTGCGATTTTTTGTTCCATAGTGACCCGAAGCTTCGAATTTTTTGTTTTCGCAAAAATCGCCATTGTGAGCAATTTCTCAATTTTTATTTATTTTCTTGAAATTTTTGTTTTTTTTTTTTTCAAATTTCTAAAAAAATCAATCTTTTTGATCGAAAAAATAAAGATTCTTAAGAAAAAAAACCTTTTTTCATTGAGATTTGGAATTTCAATTAAAAAAAATTTTTTTTTTGTCAAAAGCCATTCTCTGAATCTCATAGAAAATATCGTGTAGTTTTTAAAACTCTCCTTCAATTTCTCATACGACCATTATTCACAGAGTTATTAATTATCAAAGTTAAAAAGAACTTCTTTGCTTTGATTGACGATAACTCCGCGGCAAATCATCGCACAGGCTTTCTAATTCTGTCAAATAAAAGGACATTAAATTTTTTGCAAGCGTTTTTGAGTGAAAGAATGGAAAAACATTTTTGAAGCCCGTAGACCTTTTTTTAGACAAGAAAAAATTTGGAAAATTTTTTTTCGTGTAGTTTCCTCAGCATTTCTCCAGACTCAAACATGATAAAAAAAATTGTCATGGTCGTATCTAAAAACTAGACACTTAGAGCTACTATTTGCTTTTTTTTGTTTTTGCTCTACAATCATTCTATTCGAAGTTACAGCTCGTTGAAAAACACCTAAAAATTTAGACTTCTTATTATATCCTTTAATTATTATGACTAGCGTAGGTTTGAAAAGGTAATTTAACAATCTGACAATTTACCTGTGTTTGAAGCAGTCGTATCGAAACACATTCCTTTAATATTATCGCAAATATTGCGTGTCGTCAGAGCCTGAAATACGGCTGAAGCTTGACTTATACCTGTGCCGTCAGAAAGCAACGGAGCTTCTAAAAATTTTTCGCCACTTATTCCTGAAATGTGTATCGAGAGCCGTTCGGCTATTGATGTTCCTTGTCCTGTAGGTAGCATTTTTCCATCCCAATGAACTACGCAAGATTCGTCTATTTCTTCTTTTTTAATTGCATCGACAATTTCTTCTCTCTTAGAAATACGTGCATTGCGAATAGAAGAATAACTCACATTATATTTATCAATATCTAATCCCAGACTTTCTATAACAGCTGCAATGATAAACATTGCATCTCTATCACTAGTTCCAGTGCGATCTAACGCTGATACTGGAGTTAAAATATTGATTTTTTTCTTTTTACGAGGTACAGGGAGTTCATTCTCAAAATCAGAATATGTTCGTTTCAACCCACTGGAATTTGAAGATAGACTACAAAAACTTGCTGGCATCGAATGTTGCGATAATTTCATGCCTAAAACAATTTTTTCAGAATTAAATAAATAAACCCAATCGATTAAAACATTTTTCAAATTTTATATTCAGCTTCTGTTATTCAAAAACAAAGATATTCTTTGAATTGAGTTTCCGTCAATTTTCCCCAATAAAAATAAGATAAAATGATATGTATTTTAAATTTATTGGTTACAGTGACTTCAATTTTTTAATAGCGTGGGGATTTTCGACTGCAAAAAAAACGAAAACAAATTTTTTGAAGTTATACTTCTTTTGGCGCGTTAGATTAAATTAAATAAATTCTGATTTATCTCACTTATTCAGATTTACTTGATAGAAATTTTACCAAAAATGATAGACTAATAATTAGAAAAAAAAGTTATGAATCTAGAAACAAATTTTAAAATATTGAAAAATTATATAGAATTCAATTTTCAGAAAATGAGGTTAAGAAAATTAGAATTTTAATGGGAATTAAATTTTACAAGTAAGTAGAAAAAATATGAGTCTAAATTATAAGAAATAGTTTTCGATTATTAAAAAATGATTGATTGTTGAGCTTAATAATTTATAGTTGTATGTGAGAAGAAACTAACCAAATTCGTCTGTATTATTCTCATTATCTTCATTTGCTATCTCCTGTTCAGTATCAGATTTATTCTGAAAAGTTTCCACCGGCAAGAAAGTAGTAACGGGCGAGTGAAGATTGCTTTTTCCCTTTTGACACTCATTCAGAAATTGTTGCTGCTCTTTTGGCAAATTCTTAACCATTGTGGAATTGGAAATATCGAACAATTTATCTAGTTTTTGGTTAAACATTTCAACATTCTGTTTTTGTGCTTTCGATCTTTTTTCCCTCTTATGATGTGTCTTCACTTATATATATTCGGCATAAAATTTTTCCAACTTCGCAAGACTATGCTGAGGACGTATAGTTGGAATCTTGAAACTAGCCCAAATAGTATTAGTATCGTTAATAACACTAGTAGCACTATTTCGAATAGTTAATTTTAAAGACTGATGTTTATACATAAACAAATTCAGTAAGTCACGATACGAAGGCAGCTTATTATTATTTATTTGGCTTCTTTTAAATCCAATTAAATAATTCCAAGTTTTATTACCAATTTTTTCACTCATTTTAATGATTGTTAAAGTCGATCTAACCTCAAATTTAACAAAGTATACATACAATGGCGTCACACTGATCAATGCACACTAAGCTTTGTTCTTACTCTCGCGGGATTAGTACGCGAAAACAAAGAAAACGTTGCAATTAAAGGGGAAATTTGTTGAAGGCATTCAAGGTCAAGTGAAAGCTCAGTAGTACTACTAGAGCAATAAAAATAAACCGCAATTAATCAGTATCACAATACACAGCAACAAAGAAACATCCCATATTCTTCGTAATGATCATACACAATATATTTTTAGCTAGAATTTCATTAAAATTGAATTATTAAATGATAAATTCAAATATTATGGTGTGATTTAAATGAGAAATTTATTTAAAAATAAAAAAACTTCAGAAAAATACAATTAAAAATTTTTTTCGTTGAATTTGCAACTTAATCAATAAGTAATTACTAATTATAATTATGATACGAATAAAAAAATCAATATTTTTTAAGATTGGATTCAACATTTTGTGGAAATTCAATGCGACGTAAACTTCAATGACTAATATCTCAGAAAATATCGATCTTAGTAATTTGGTGGTAAGGACCTTTTTTGTAGAGAATTGTATTTCCTACAAAATTATCATTTATATTTTTTCTGTATGTCTTGTTGTTTATGAGATAATGAGTGAAAAAACAAGAATTCTATGAAAAAT
The DNA here is from genome assembly GCF_013202065.1 of Cotesia typhae. Classification (NCBI taxonomy): domain Eukaryota; kingdom Metazoa; phylum Arthropoda; class Insecta; order Hymenoptera; family Braconidae; genus Cotesia; species Cotesia typhae. Next base: position 523,403 of record NW_027423745.1, read on the forward strand.
TCGGTTTGGCGGTCCGTACTACCCCACCAGTATGAGTTACTACTTCGTGACAATGGAAACTTTTGTAGAGCATTCAATTCTGAAAAAAACCCGTCCATGGTCAAAGCGATGCTATGAAATGCCACCGAGCTATAGAAATTAAAAAAAAAATGAAAGTTCTCGTATATTTGAAATGGGAAATCTTCACACGCTGTGTAGGAGTACTTAATATTAATATTAAGGGCTCAAACTTTCAGGGAATTTTTTTGGGTGTATTTCCAACAAAATTTCGGGATGGGAGCGAAAAAAAAAATAGTCGCAAAAAAAAGCACCCTAAATATATATATATATATATATATATATATATATATATATATATATATATATATATATATATATATATATATATATATATATTATAACGGGTTTTTCGACCTCGTGCGTTAGCGAGACCGAAGTCCGAGATAAATAAATTTGGCCTACCTGCTTTATTATTGTTTGGCGCCAGGAGCTAGGTTCCACTCACGTCATGTCCGGCTTACTCGGACCGAGACTCTTCGTCGGGGTGGCGGGTAAAAGGTGCAACCTAACTTAAAGAGGAACTAGGAACGATCGCCCGGGTAATAATAATTCGTCGAAATCTTATTATTAATTCTAATTTATTGACAAAATAAAATAAATGGTCGCCGGAATAACCAAATCACAATAATCAATGGATCAAATTTCGCACGCCGCAATTAATTCAATTATTAATAATTACTTCATTGAAGAACAAGCCGCAAGAATTTAATTAACAATAATCGAATGTCCAAAGAACCTCAATATCAAAATCACAATTCATCCATTATCCGTTATCCATTATCCATTATCCATTATCCATTATCCAATTATCCATTAACAATAAAATTCCCAAAAATATACCAAAATCGTATGCCGCGATTAATTTAATAGATCGTAATTAAATTTTTGTAAGAACTAAAATCAACGTCGCATTTAATTTCAATCATAATTAAATAAATCCTAAAAAAAATAACCGTCGCAAACTTTCACTCACAGTAATTAGTTGAGTTACACAATTAATTGTCGCACAATGGTTTACTTACTAATAATTATTTAAATTGACTATAAATCTAGTCGCAAATACTTTAATTGTTAATTATTAATTAAGTCAACAAATTAATCGTTGCTAAATTGTGCAATTAATAATTTGTAATTAACCAACAGTTTATTTTATAGCAAGAACAAAAGAAATCTAATTGACAATACCTAATTAGATTAGGCAAGTTAATCGTCGCACAATTATTTGTTAATAATCGTGATTAAATTAATTAAAAATTCTTCATTAATAATAATTCATTAAATCCAACACATTATTCGTCACAAAATTGTTTAATTACGAATACTTAATTAAATTGGATAAATTAATCGTCGCAAAAATTTTAATCAATATTAATTAATTAAATTAAACCAATAAAGTATCCTTGATACCTCAGACACCGTCGCAATAAATGTAGTTATCCAAAATACGTATGGAAATATTTCAAACAAATTTAGCGTCAAATTTTTCTAATTAATTAGATTGATTTTGTCAACACAAAATTCTCAACCGGCGCATTACCCGCACGACCAAAGCTCAATAATCTGGATTATGATAGTAACACATAATAATGTGAATAATCACTACAACAATTAGTATTGGTACCAGAAATACCTCGTGGGATAATCTCCAGAATAAATGCACAAAACAAAATTGAAATAAAAAAAAATTAAAAACAAAAAAAAATTGAGTAACTCGTAATCTTCGTCGGAGTAGGTGTATCCCACGAGATTTTTCTGAGACGAGACCACTTACCCTGGTAGAAGGCGTTGTTCTCCCAAAAGAAATACAGCAACGAAAAATACAGCAATTAGATATCGTCCTGGCTGGGTCGCACGGCTCCGTCGTCCTCGGCTTCCACGTCGAATTGACCTCCGAGTCACAACACGGTGTGATGTACAAGAAAAAGAAATTTCCAACAATGGAAATTGCATCGGTCACAGTAGTTGACACATCAACTATCACGTCGTAGGCTATTGCTCAAAATTGTCGACAATCCGTCGCAAGAATACTTAAAATTATTCACGTCGTCGTAATAATTACTTTAAATCAATAATTAACAAAAAAAAAGGCAAGTGCACAGCAACTGACAAAACCATCCAAGAAAAATCTCAGTGGAAAAGCAACCTCAAAAAACCAGCATCCGTTTAGTGTCGCGGGAACACGTGGAAAAGAGCAACATGGCTTGGTTGTTGCCCGCCTGGCTGCACTCCTCTCTCTCTGGGCCCTTGATTCTCTTGACGCTCCAGAGATGGCTCTGCCTGTCCAATTTTCCAATATAGACTTATTTGATATATTGGCTGGAGCATTGGCTCGCTCAACAGCCAGCTCGACAACTCCGCGCCTGCGCCGCTCGCTCAGCCCCGTAGACTGACCAGTCCGTCGTTTGATCCTCGGGTCAGCTTTCCGTCGTCGGTGATTCTCTTGAGGTTATCCCACGTCGATGATCCTCTTCTCGGGTAAAATGGCCGTCGTTTATCGTACCGAACAATACTTCTTATCTTAAAACTAACTTATTATCTAACTTAAATGATTAACCGTAATTTAAATTTATTTCGCGCGCAGTTGAGCTTCGATCGGTTTTACCCGCGCGAGAGCGACTCGGTCGCGGCGAATCCAACCAATGACCTTCCTCACAACTGGAAAATTTTTTATTTAAAATAAAATTAAAGTTAAATAAGGAAACAACTTATTAACAGGTGACGCTAAAAGCGGCCTGTTACAATATATATATATATATATATATATATATATATATATATATATATATATATATATATATATATATATATATATATATATATATATATATATATATATATATATATATATTATTGTTATTATTATTATTATTATTATTATTATTATTTTGTTATTAAATGCTCAGGGGTTTATCCCCGGAGTCCGATTCTCTGAGGACCTAGCCTGAGCTCTATCCGTTACTGCTGGACCACTCCGCACAAGGTGGTTAGTGATCACAGCAGGCCAAAGTCATTTCCCTAAGTAGACGGAGGGAGCCTAGTATTACAGCCTTTTGCATCCTGACGGCCAAGAACTCAGTTTTTGATGAGCAAGCTGGAACTTTGGCAAGTGAGGATACAAAAGACTGTTTCATCCCGCCAAGGACGCCAACAATCAGGACGACAAGCTTGACACGGTAACCCTCCTACTGCGCGGGAGCCACAAATGGAGCAAACAGAATGGAAAGTGACGGTTCTGGATGGGAGCGCATTTCAAAATGCGGTCTTAGATAGAATTGATGCTCTTTCTAACTAATTTGCGGAGTCGCGCAAAAATTTTGAGTCACTTATCGGTCAAATGATGGATATGATCATTGCAGGGTGCGACGCTGCTATGCCTCGCTGTTCTGCAAGCTCTTGTAGGAAACCGGTTTACTCGTTGACTGCGAAGATTGCGCTGCTTAGGGCTGAGTGTTTGCGTTTTCATAGGCAAGCACTTAGGTCGTAAAAGCGAGATACTGGATAGCAGAAAAACGACGAGTACAAAGCAGCGATGAAGCGATTCATCACATAGATCAAGGCAAGCAAAGGAAGGTGCTGGAAAGTGATCTGCAGAGAAGTGGATGACGATTTACGGGGTAACGGCTACTGGACCGTCACCCGCAAAATTGTAGGTCTTGGTTCAGTAGCTCTTATGGAATCCGATAGAATTTAGAGTAAATAGTCCAAACTCTCTTTTTCGATCACGAAAAACGGGTATGCACTAGAAGTGTAACATCCGATGACAAGTGCCCACTTTTCACAGCAGAGGAGCTGAGGACAGTTGTTGACACCCTCAAGGTATGTCAGGACCCGGGCCCTGACGGCATCCCCGTCGAGGCCTATAAGGTCCTTGTAGAAAAGCATGAAAACTACTCCTTGATATTTACATTGCCTGCATTTCGACTGGAATCTTTCCGAAGAGATGGAAATTGCTACGGTTGGTATTGTTAGATGAAAGGGCCGCCTTATATATCTTCGTCCTACAGACCACTGTGCATGTTTAACGTCGCAGGGAAGATTCTCGAAGCCTTTATTAGGAATCAACTGCGGAAAAAGGTAACCGATGCTGGTTGCTTGGCTGACAACCAACATGGTTTTCGGCTGGGTCGCTGTACAATGCCATTTCGGAAGCGCTTTCAATTCGGCAAGATGACCGGATATAATGAAGGCGTTTCAGAAATTTTGTCTATCGGAGTATCTCATTCGCATCATCAATGATTACTTAAGTGATCGTTTATTGGTGTATGATACTACTACCGGACAGACCATAAAAAAGCTGAGTGGAGGAGCAGCCCAGGGTTCTGTCCTTAGACCAGAACTCTGGATTACCCTCTACCATGCACTTCTGCGCCTAGACCTAGCGAGTGAGGTTAAGTTGAAGGGATTCGCTGACGACGTGGCAGCACTAATACTTGCGCGGAACGAAAGCAAATCGAAAGGATTGGTGCCGCTTGTTGCAGCCTCAGTCGAAGCATGTCATAAAAAGCATGGTTTAATGCTGGCTACTGCGAAGACGGAAGTTGAGGTACTCACAGATCAGAGGTGGTTTCCGGGTCCTTTCTAGACTATTGTTGTGAATCAACACATCGAGAGTCGGGGGGCTCTGAAATACATTGAGGTAACGATTGACTCCAACTCAACGTTTCAAGGACATTTTGTCAGAGCGGCCAAGGCATTAGCGACTGTGGCAACTCTTTCTCGGCTTATGCTGAATGTCGGAGAACCAAGGAGCAGGCGCCGAAAAGTTCTGATGGGTGTCGCTAACTCGATCATGCTCTATGAAGTAGAGATATGGGGAGAGGCACTCAAAGTAGAGACACATCGGAAACGACTGGCATCGGTACAATCAAGAGGTGCGTTGAAGATAACCTGCGCCTATGGAACAGTCTCAGAGGCAGTCGTGTTGGTCATCTCAGGTGTGATTCCAATCGAACTATTGGGTTTCGAGAGGAGACAGATCTGGGATTCTTGACGGGCTGGTGAAGGACCTTTGAAAGACGTGAGAACCCGTGAATGTGAGGAGACTTATGCGCTTTGGCAAGAGCGCTGGGAAACTGGGAAGATAGGGCGTTGGACTGATAGGCTCATTGGGAAGATTCGCGACTGGGTACTGAGAGATTGTGGGGAGGTAGACTACTATCTCTCACAGTTTCTTGCTGGTCATGGACTGTTCAATGCCTCTCTACATCGTATGAGGGTTCGAAACGACCCCAACTGTGTGTACTGCCCAGGAGTTGCTGATTCTACTGAGCATTCCTTTTTTGACTCCCAACGTTGGTCTAAAATATAGCTGCGTTGGCAGAGAGAAACGGAAGTGCCTCAAAGTCCCGAAGACGTCATTCCTTAAATGCTGGCGTCGACGAGCAACTGGGCGGCAATGACAGATATGTAAGGAACGTCCTGCTTGAGAAGAAGAAAGAGAAAAAAGAAGAAGAAGCAGAGGAATGAGAAGAACAGGAAGAATAAGCTGCAGGAGAAGCGTTGAGGGGGCTTGGTACTGCGAAGTAATACTAACGCGGTTCCGCAGTATCAGGTACAAGAGAGGGGAGGGTTTGAGTGAGTTAAAATCTCACACTACCGGCAACCACCATCACCAACATCTAACCGGTCTCTACTGAAGATTTCTCTTCTCTTGCCCCCCCCCCCCAAAAAAAAAACCCTGATGGACTACCATATAGTATTCTACATATTCTAAATGCAGCTCTTCAACCTGACGGACGACTATATAATACCTTAACTACAATTAAAACATTATTTCCCAAAACTTATTTCCGACTTCGCCCCCGACTCGGGCGTTTATACAACGGTTTCTACGTGACTGCCTAGGTCACAGAGGAGGGTACCATTAATACCTAGACAGCAATGTACTCACACGCACTTACTCAATTCCATACAAAAATCGTTCACTGGACGCTATCTTAATTCGCAACTTTACTAAGTATTAAAATTCTCCTAATTCTTATGAACTGAATTCCCGGATTTTCAAACTCTCATAATTCACAAAATTTGACGCCCATCAATTATTCAATACAAAATTTCGATTAATAAATTCTTCAACTAATTTCTTTCCCGCTTCATTGGTATTTTCGATTTGAAAAAATGCCTACCGTAAGATGGCCGGTGTGGCTTAATGTATATATATATATATATATATATATATATATATATATATATATATATATATATATATATATATATATATAGAATGAGCGAAAGAGATATTTAGTATAGACCGGATAGCTCAAATGATAGAGTGACCGACATGTCATCGGAAGGTTCTGGGTTTGAATCTCAGTCCGAGCTATCTAAATTTTTTCTCGCATATTTTTTCCACTCACATTAAGAAGATCCTTTCCTTAATACTTTCTCAATCCTTTTCTACCAAAATATTCTGTTACGTGAATGTTGGAACGCCTCACCTAATTATTATCCGTAACTCCTATTCTTTTCCCCGTCGCAGCATGATTTTTGATTTGAAAAAATATAGAACGCTTACGGATCCAAAAAAGCGGACATTAAAAGAAAAGCTCCATCCCTCAACCAATACATCAAACAAATTTCTGAACTAAATTCTTTAACTAAATTAATTTATTAAATTAATTTACTAAATTCACTGACTGGATTTATCAATTAAATCAATTAAATTCAGTTCATCGGCCTAAATTTAGTTCTACAAAATTCCTAATTTCAAATATTATAATCTTGAGGCGTCTCATTACATTTCCAAACTACAGAAATTTCCAGAAAGACCTTCACTATCTAAATTATACAATTACGCATACTATTTCCAATTTTGTCGTGATAATTTTAACTAAAATAATTGAATTATGCCAAAAGACCTGTAACAAACCAACTAAATGATCTTGACGAATAATTTACGTAAGTAAGAATGAAGTAATATAAAAGTAACGCTTGAGTTGGTAGCGATCATTAATTCACGAAAAACAATTATAATTTCTTCCAAAAGGCACTGGCTCCAAAAACTTCAGCAAAGAACCACCCCAAACTTCTCACACTAATCGACTTCAAAAAAGCCTTACTGACTCAAAAGCGTTACTGGCTCAAAAGCTAGCCCTTTCATACCCTCAGGCGCGTCCGCTTGTCGACTGTTCTAAGCCCACTACATTTTTCGGAGCAGTGGTGGGGGATTTTTTGATTTACACACCTAGTGACAGTTCGAGTAATTACTTGTCAAAAATCAAAAGGTCAGGAAATACCCTCACCTTCAGCAAATCGTACAATACTAAACACTACGAAACAACAGTGAAGAACAGTTGACTGTATTTTTGTTGCTTGGGTACACTTGGCAGTTCCGAGCTTACGCGATCGAGCTCATTACTTCAGGACGTGATGGATCAGCCCAAGTCACTACTCACGAAACGATTTGTGTGCGATTCACCGAAAAAAGTTTGCACTTCATAAAAGAAAAAAAATGGTATGAACTCCGTCGTCAAACTCATGGCGTCAAATAAATTATTTTATTTTGTTAATGAAATTTTACATTCATAGAAAGAAATTTTCTTCCTAGTAATATTTTTTCTGAAACAATAGTTTCTAAAAAACAGAAAAGTATCTCAATTGCAAGTTTACAAGCATGTATAGACTACATTTCATGCTTGTAAAGATGGATCATCGTTGTAACTACGGCGTCCATCTTGCGACATCAAATAAATTATTTTATTTTGTGAAATACATTTTATAGCTTCAAGGACGTCCGTTACTTCTAGGACACCCTGTGTAATACATGAACATTGAACATATTATGACGATAAAATTTTTACGTACTCTCAAAAATGCTCCACTTTGACTGTACATAACAAGGCCATCTGGTTCATTTGTTCGTATCTTGAAAGAAATATTTCCTGACTGTGAACTTTTCCACGGAGGCAAGACCTATATTAAAAAAAAATTTAATTACTATATTATAAAAGCAAGTTATGTCAAACATTCGTAATTATTTGTTTGGTTTAGTGAACAAATGTGAAAATGTATTGACAAATTTTTTAGATCCATTAGGTGATAAGTCCAAAATTTCCAGCGGAATTGAAGCGAGTTGAGCTCAAAAAAAATCGAGTCAATACTTAGAGCCTACATCAACTTTTCGTACAGTGAAAAAACAAAATTTAACTGGTTTAAATCTTTGACGAGTCAACATTGCAGTCACAACCACAGTTAATTGAAATCATGACTATCTCGAATTGAATTCAATTCAATCTAGAAGTCGTGTTAGAATTTTCGGGACCGAATTTCCTAATGGCAGACTTAGAGGAAATAGAGATTTTGCCTTGCGATCGAACTGCGGAAAATATAAGACTAAAACCGTAAGAAAAATATATACACTCGATACTCCCTGTATCGGACTTCCCCGTATTTGACCGCTCCCTGTACTTGACAAGATTTTTCCTCTGCAATAGACGATCCTGTCTTCCACTACAAGTTTTTGTCCAACCGATCAAAAAAAATATAGTGGTGGGTATATTTAAATCAAATGACGTTATATATCTGATACATCGAAAGTGAGGTTAGGTACAGACTATTGTTGACGTATATTTTCTGAACACTGCGCATGAGATCGCACAGACTTGCGAAGACGAGACTTCAAAGTTGGTATAGTGGGGACGAAAGGATGAGTCAAGTGAAGGGAATGGTCTTGTACGGATGAGTCAAATACAAGGCGCGTTGACTGTAACATAGGTGTTATAGTCGTATACAAAAACAAATAATGTTAATACCTTTCTCTTTTTTACTCTTTCATTCCGTTTTCTCATCCCTTCTCTTTCTGATCCCACTCCACCACGCCAATGCATAGTATATACTCATGAATTCATGAACAAGGTACGCGCATGCGTTAGTCTTTCTTTGTCTTTATCCTTCTGCAACGAAATATATTTGAAATTCTTGTCCAAGCATATAGCTTATACTCATTTTCTAAATTTAGTTTACTTGTAAATAAACAAGTATAGTATTTTTAATATTTACGTCATTTTACTTTTTCGAAAAAAAATAATACATGTTATTTATATTTCATTTAATAATATGAATGACTTTCTTAACTTTCCGTCAAGAAAACTGAAAATTTTTGAAGATCGGTTAGTTATTGGTTTATCCCCTTTTGGAAAAAATCGAATTCTCATCAGATATCGACGTTCTGAGGTCCTAGAAAGCTTCCTTGACTACTTTCGCAAGAGTGTCATTATGTCTGAATGTATATATGTATGTACGTATGTGATTCATTTATTAAAAAATAATTGCAGTTTGAAAATTTAAATATTGTCTTATGGAAGTCCTATTAGACTTTTGAGTCCGAAGAGTTCAAAAGCTTTAAGCAGTGAACTTATTGCGCTCGAGGAGCTTAAAATAACAAGTAAATTATATTTTTGATCTCGAAGAGCTCAAAAAAGTCATAAATGCAATTACAAACGCTTCGATACGGAATAACCTAAAAGTTGCAGGAATAGCCTTTAATGTCAAGTGTTTTCTTAATTTTTAACTTCCTGCTAAGCAGATTGAAAATTTTCGAAAATCTGGAAGTTTTTTGTTTTACTCCGTTTTTCGAAAATCGAATTTTTAAGGTAGTTCTTCCCTAACCTATAGTTTATGCTCCTGCTGTCTTCTTTATTCGCTAGTTTCACCTTTCTTACCGGCTATTGCTCACTTACTTCCACGGATGACTTTATTTATTTACTTTACTAGTTTATCATTAATTTCTTAAAAACTATCTGGTAGGGTATTCCCGAAATTTGTAGGGTTACTATACATGTATTAATCTAGGTCACATTAGTTTTTCGTGAAATTCTTAAAATTTCTTCAATACAAAAATAATAAAACTTCGCGGTTTTTTTTCTCTTCTCCCATACTACCTGTGTAAAAATGTCATTTTCGAATGCAATTATCCTCGGTTAGACGTGGTAAATCGTCTTTAAATTTTATTGTCGTGTCTATTATGTATTTAAATACTACTATACAAAGTTTGGGCGATTTATTGAATTTTTACTCTTTGGGCTCAACTACCTTAACGGATGATGACGTTTTGAGCTCCTTGAAAGCTTTCCCGAATGTTTCCGCGATAATGTCCGTATGTTTGTATGAATGTATGTGTGTGTGTGTGTGGGTGTTTTTTTTTTAATGCTGAATAAAAAAACTCAGCTCTCTTTCCCCGTGGATGGATTGGAGATGACTGAATCGGAATCCTGAATGTTTTCGCGATGATGTCCGTATGTCTGTTTGTAATTGTGTGTGTGTGTGTGTGTGTGTGTGTGTGTGTGTGTGTGTGTGTGTGTGTGTGTGTGTGTGTGTGTGTGTGTGTGTGTGTGTGTGTGTGTGTGTGTGTGTGTGTAACCTTCTTGTAACTTTTGAACGACTTCACCGATTTCATTGCGATTGGCGCAATTCGAAAGGGCTCGACCAAACGTAATTTTAAATACAATTTGGACTGATTCAACCTGATAGTTTTTGAGAAATCTCAAAAAACCACAAAAAAATTTTTTCCAAATGTGGTTTTTTTAGAATAACTTTTAAACGGCTCTACTGATAAATTCCGTAAACCAATAAGTATTTAAACTCAAAAAACTACGTCGATCGCTATCAGCCTGGTCAAAATCGGTTGATTCGTTTATCAGATCGTTGTCGAAAGAATACTAAAAAAAGTATTTTTGCGTAATTACTTCGAAATTCTTTATTCAATCGATGAAATCTTAATGGTTCTTTATGGATCTTTGAAAACTACGTCGAATGTCGCCAACCCTGAAAATCAGTGCATTAATCCAAAAATTATTGCAGTCGAATATTAAAAACATAGTGCTTTATTGAAGTTTTATTAGACTTTTGAGCTCGAAGAGCTTAAATAAATAATAATTACAATTTCGAATATAGAATTAGCAGGAAGTTTTAGGGATGGCTTTTAGAGTCAACCGTTTTCCTAATTTTTTTGTCTCAAGTCAATCACTGAAAATATAACAACACTACGTAGCCAAGAACCATATACTTACTAGGTGAGAATCTTTCGTAGTAAAAGTTATAGGATCTAACTTTGGTTCTCTGCAATGAAATTCAAGTCTGCCTGAAATTGTGACTTTTGGTGATCTGTACTTCGCTGCTTCAATCAATTCCATTCCTAATTTTTCCGTTTTGAAGGATACCTAAAAACAATAGAAAATTTTATAAATGTTATATTATGTATAGACGCTCACAAAATTTTTTTTATCGATTAGAATTGGGTATTGTCAGGTCAGTCAAGTATTTTCCATTGAATCAAGATTTACTCAAATTTTTTTCATGCATCGAAGAAAATTTTAAATTAAAAATTTTCCTTTTTTTTCGAATGATCTTAAATACTTCTTACAAGTATTTAAAAATACATTCTAGATGCAGAAATAATTTTTTTTTCTTTTAATGCTTCCATGATTCTTAATCCCTAGACAAAATATCCCCAAAACATCCTCAGAAAAAATATCTGTAATGCCTCTAGATACATCCAGTAGGTGACGCTACCAGCCAATGGAGTGCAAATTTAAATAGTATTAAAAAATTTTTCCAATTCGTAATTAAAATAGTGAAGAGTGTCCGAATTAGAAAATTTAAGATCTGTATAGTAGAGAATATATAATATAGAGCAAACTTTGTTTCAAATAAATATAAGTTATTATCGAGTACAAAGGGACATTGTAGTTAAGTTTCGAGAACTTAGGTAAGGGATATTCGGAGGAACAGTCATAAAATACACGTGTGAGAAAAATTCTATGATCTCTTGTTTCAATGGCTGAATAAAAACGTAACAAATAAGTAACAAAAAATAAGATCCTTAAATAGCATACTTATGTTAAGCTTGCTCTGATGTAATGTTGCAATGAAATATAAAAAATTAAATTAATAATTCATATCCTGTACCCAACTTATCAATAATTATTAATGAATGTTAAAAGAATAAGAATTCATAAAATCATATTATTGAATGATATTCATCTCTTACATTAACAATTAAACTGAATCATAGTTTTACGAGATTATGGATTGACAGAAATAATAACAAGCTTAATCTAATTTGCAGAATACGAATATTAATGCACAATAATATATATATATATGGGTGATTCTTATATAACTGTGATTTTTATAGCTCAAAATTTATTAAAATTAAAATTACGGCAAAACTCGTGTTCTGCGTGCTATTGGACCTTTATTATGCTCAAAATTAAGCCTGTAACGTAGTTCTACTACAACTTCAATAGACAAGAAATTAGAATAAAAATTAGAAATTTCACCTCCACGGTACTGACATCGAAATAAAATATTCAAAATACTTGCCTAAATTTCTTTAAACTCTTAAAATAATAAAACAAATGATAAATTATAGAACTTTGATAACACGACTCTACAAAAAAAATTTTCGTTCTTTGTCCTAAAGTTTATACTATTATTTTCCAGTTAGTTATGCACAAAAACGAAAAGAAAATATCTTTTTTCGGTATAAAGGTTGCTTTTGTGATAGTTATAATAATAATACTCATTTTTCAATTTTCTCATAAATTTTAATTGATTTTAATATTTTTAAAAAGACCGCGCGGTGACAGTGGGGTATTAACGTTTACACTGTGCCGCTAGATGGCACCCGAGTGATAAACAACCATCAGGTGTTATTTATAAGCCCAGGATAACTTAAAATGTCGTCACGAAAGTGCAAATACGATGCTGATGCATTTTGTTTTATATGTGGTCAATTTATTAAAGTTCGAGACGTGAAATATGATCTAAAGACATCTCACGTTCTCTGTGAAGCCTATGAAGCATATTTTGACTGTCCTGCACGAAATCAAGATAAGCCATGGGCTCCACATGTTGCTTGTAGTTATTGTAAAAGGTGTTTGGAAGGTAAGCAATTTTTATTTAATTAAGCGATGAATCCAAAATAATAGACATATTAATTTTTATTTTTATATTTTTAGGTTGGTATCGAGGTGAGAAAAGGTCTATGAAATTTGCAATACCAAGGATTTGGCGAGAATCAAAAGACCATATTACTGACTGCTACTTTTGTATGGTGAATCCGAGTAAAAGACGAAGAGGTAAAAATGCAAAACCTATTGAATATCCTGACCTCGAATTTTCTTCTGCTCCAATTGCTCACGACCTGACACGACCAGTACCTGAGCCACCAAAAAAATTATCGCAGTAAAGTAGCTCATCTTTTAGTTCTTATGAAAGTAATTCCAATAAGGAGTTTTTGCCTACACCTGAACAACCAAAACACTATCTCATTACTTCAGAAGATTTTAACGATCTAATTAGAAATTTAAATTTGCCAAAAAATAAAGCAGAGCTTCTAGGCTCTCGGTTAAAACAGTGGAATTTGTTTGATGATGTTAAGATCACAGATCAGCGGACTAGGCATGAAATGTTTGCAACGTTTTTCACGAAGGAAGATGGACTTTGTTTTTGTAATGACATTAAAGGTATGTTTGAAGCAATTGGCATACCCTGTGTCCCTAGCGAATGGCGTTTATTCATTGACAGCTCTACAAAAAGTTTAAAAGCAGTTCTATTGCACAACGGAAATAAATTTCCGTCTCTTCCAATTGCTCACTCAGTACATCTTAAAGAAAATTATGAAAGTGTCAAAATTTTGCTTGAATCTGTAAAGTATCGTGAGTATAACTGGGAGCTGATTGGAGATTTTAAAATGGTGGGATTTTTAATGGGGCTACAGGGTGGATATACAAAGTATCCATGTTATTTGTGCTTGTGGGATAGCAGAGCGGATTCTAAACACTATATTCAACGGTCATGGCCTGTAAGAACAGAATTGTGTGTCGGAAAACAGAACGTCAAATTTGAGCCGATTGTTGAAGCGGAAAAGGTGTTAATGCCGCCTTTGCACATTAAATTAGGGTTGATGAAACAATTTGTTAAAAAACTGGATGAAACTTCAGAAGCTTTTGGATACTTAAAAAAATTTTTTCCGGAGTTATCGGAAGCAAAGTTTAAAGCTGGGGTTTTTGTTGGTCCGCAAATAAGACAGATTTTCGACGATAAAAAATTTCCAACGTTGCTGAATCGTACTCAAAAAGCAAGTTGGAACAGTTTTAAAGCAGTAGTTTCTGGATTTTTAGGAAATAATAAAGCTGATAACTACGAAAAGTTGGTTGAGGATATGCTTACAAATTTTAAGGCCATGGGCTGCAGGATGTCATTAAAAGTACATATGCTGCATGCTCATTTGGATAAATTTAAAAACAATATGGGAGCCTATTCCGAAGAGCAAGGAGAACGTTTCCATCAGGACATCATGAATTTTGAACAACGCTATCAAGACCAATACAATGAAAACATGATGGGCGGCTATATTTGGTGTTTATTGAGAGAAAGTAGCTATGAACATAAAAGAAAAAGTAAAAGTGTGCACTTTTAAGTTATTTTCCACTTTTCTGTAAGCTAATTTGATAGTAAAACTTAATAAAAATAATAAACATTTTTATTTCAATAGTTTTATTTTCAATCAAAAATTAAAATCCGAGATTTTTAAAAATTTCGTTCAATTAGTCTTCTAAGCACAAAAGCAAAGTTTTTCATGCCATATATTTTTTTTCCGTCTTATTACGACCTAAACTACCGAAAGCAACAAACCAAGAGCTCAGTTGCCAGTTATCAATTTTGATCAAATTGTTCAAGGGACCGGTGTGAAAAAAGTCAAACAACATGGTGTTTTACTTCCCAACAGTATCCGTGCAGTATTTTGCGGGCCATCAAACAGTGAAAATACCAACGCTCTACTGTCTCTTATTGTACATCTAAACGGTTTGAGGTTTGAAAATATATATCTACTCAGTCTTTTAACCAACCAAAGTATCAGTTTCTGGAGACGCTGCTTAAACAGATTAATCGTATAGGATTCTTCACATTCAGCGAACATGAAGTTGTAATCAAGCCTGAAAATGCTAAGCCTAACTCCCTGATGATACTCGATGATGTTGCTTGTAAAAAACAAGATCATATCAAGGCTTTTTTCTGCATGGGCCGACACAAGGATGTTGATAGCTTCTATCTCTGTCAAACTTATACACGAATACCTAGGCATCTGATTAGAGATAATACGAACTTTCTCGTTCTGTTCCGTCAAGATGAAATGAATCTGAAGCATATTTACGATGATCATGTCAATACCGACATGTCATACAACTCATTCAAAGATTTATGCTCGGTTTGCTGGAATAAATATGGATTTGTGGTAATAGATAAAGACAGCGAATTAAACAGTGGGAGGTATGGCAAAGTATTCGACTACTTCATTAGTATAAATTAAGGTACTTTAGAATCCGAACAAAAACAGTTTCACTGTAAAAAATTGCAAGAGAAATAAATAGTATTATAAAGAATTGATACTTGAAAATTGTCAATACTCCTTTATTCTCCTTTATACTCCTTTATTAAAAATCAAATAGTCAAATCAGTAGTGTTAGTGTGAGACAAGTGTGGGTTATGTGTGAGTTGCAGAGTATCTAGGTCTACGTTTGGTCACTGGGCTGTTACTGCTGTAGCTGGAGCGGGTTATGAGAGTGTGCTGCAGAACATCTAGGTCTACGTTTGGTCACTGAGCTAATACTCCTGTGAGCCGAGTCAACGATCCCTGCATACGATTGGTCTCTGTGCGGGTGATTAAAAGTTTAGTTAGTTTGGTTAGTTAAAATATTAAACGAGTAGACGCCGAAAAGGGCCGGTCACGTGTAGACGCCGAAAGGGGCACGTGTTAGAAATCGACGGGTAGTCGCCGAAAGGGGCTCGTCGAGAATAAGATTATTGTTAAATGTGGGTGTATGAGTGATTGAATTTTATTAACTTGTTTTATGTCAAGATACCGTTAAGTTTTTCCTTTTTATTGTTAATAAATATTGATCAATCTTATTAATTAATTATTTATTATTCAGCAGCACCATCCTCCACTCTCTCTACCCTATGAATAAGATTTCTCAGCTCTGGACCGGTTCCAGGAACCGTGATTAAAAATCATGGTGGTGCCCTGATAATTATATTGCTTGTTAGTTTTGTTATTTATTTATAAAATTGATTAGGGGCCAACCTGAGCAGGTAAAACTGTTACAGATTAATTTCAGTGAAATAAAAATTCGATATTAAAAAGTCGACTGAATGACTCTCGGGTATAAATCCTCATGAAAATCACTCAGTCCAACTAACGAATTTTATGAAAACTTGATTAAATAATAATACTATTTGTCGGTTGAATAGTTAAATAAAATCAATAGAGAAGAAGTAAACCAAGTATTAGATAGACCGCGATCCAATCTTTTCCTAAAGAGTAATTATTGATACCTTGTTAAATAAAACGACGATCTAACTCTGCTTGAAAGTGAAGTCCTAGTTGTTGTTGGCTTCCTTTGTCTTGTCACTACTCCAGGGATCGGTCCTCCTTGATTTTGCGTGGCACTCTGTCTGGCGGTCACACAACTTTTCTCCGTTTGGACTGAACGGCTCACTTTATTATAACCCAAAACTACTCCCTCCTACTCTCTCTTCAGGCCCGAAGATCGAGACGCGCCAGTGCTGCGTCAACCAATTATTGATATCCGGTGACTTATTGATTCAGAGTATATTTACCCTGTTACAATAGATACTCTTGAAACATATGTATTTTCCGACTAAACTCGTCGAGTTAAGTAGGAATATAGGAAAATTTTCAAATGCTCGGTCATGAGTACCATTGCAATAGTTAGATTTCTATGGAATCTATAACGAAGTAAAAAAAAATCACTGCTTAGATCATTTGAAAATGAAGAAATTCGATACCAATGAACGACAGTCTGAAATTCGAAGATATGGTTTCGTACCTTCTCCTTACATACTATTTTTTACACATTTAAAAATTGGTTCAATTTTTCAATTATAAGATCACGTTCCATCCATAAAAATGCATCCAAGTCATTAACAATTGGGTTTATTAGATTTATTATCATATTTGTAACTGCAATTTTTTCAACTTTTCGAGTTTTTTTTTAATTCTTCACTTCCCGCTATGAAAATCGAAGATTTCCAAAAATCGGGAATTTGTGTTCACCCTGTTTTTCGAAAATCGAGTCTTCATCGGATCTCGAAGTTTCGAGGTTCTAGGAAGCTTCCCTGACTATTCTCTCTCTCTCTCTCTCTCTCTCTCTCTCTCTCTCTCTCTCTCTCTCTCTCTCTCTCTCTCTTCTCTGTCGTAAGTACATAAACACGTCAAATTTTTCGCTCTGTCTTTAAAACATTTTTCTGCTGTAAATTGCCCCCGGGCATTTTTTGTTCCAGATTTATTGCAAGCAACAAATTGCGATCTACAAACTGATATATAAATTGTATTAAATTGCCTTTTGTGGATCACTTAATAATTGTATATTTATTTTTCAACATTGAAGAGGTTAACTTGACAGTGGTTTTTGTGTGCAGTGGGCTGTTAGCCAAATTAGCATCAGTTGATGTCAACTTTCACTTGAAGTTTACCAGTTTAAAATAGCTTAAATATCAGTTTAATATATCATAAAATAACTTAAACATCTGCAAACTGAACTATAAAATTCTCATAAATTGAACCTGTTAACAATTAAAGGACTTATTTCGTAACTGTCTGTGTTAAAAGAGTTGGATTTCCTAGTGTTTTTGTGGTTTTGTGGACTGTAGATGGCATAAATTGATGTCAACATTAATTTGTTTTTTGTGGGACATCATTATGATTACTGAGGCTAAGTTGACTTGATTTTTATCAAATTCTGGATGTCAATTTGTTATGGCATCAAATCTGGTATAGGACATTAAGTGTATATTACAAGGGATTATATTAGTGAAAATTACTCTGATTGGTAAATTGCTTGGTAAATTACCTTGTGGACTGCTACACTCAATTTCTCTGATTGGAAATTTACCTTGTAAGTTGCTGCCTGAAATTGTTCCGAGTCATAAATTGTTTGGTAAATTACTACTTACAATTTTCAAGATTGGTAAATTACCTTGTAAGTTGCTACTTGCAACTGCTCTGAATGGTAAATTGTCTGGTAAATTACTACTTACAATTCTCCTGACTGAATATTTACCTATTAAGTGTATTAAATAAATTGGACTTTTCTAGACTGTGTGTGCCGGGAAGGAATGAGTGACACTATCGTGATTAGTTATTTTACCTTGTTTATAACCAGCAAATTGTAACTTGACGTTGAATTGTCTGGTCATTTCACGGATATTTCTCTTTTAAACTTCTGGTTATGCCATTGGTGTCTGATATATGTGCTTGATGCAAGCGACCTGTTAGATCGTCAGTAAATTGTAACACTTGTGAGCAACCCTTTGATCCAGGTTGTGCGCGCGATTATATAAAAAACAGGCAAAAATCAGATTGCTGCAGAAATCAGCTAAACCATCTTCTAGAAAATCTCGATACAAAATTAAAGAGACCAGTGTCGCTAAAATCTACTAGCTCCAACGCCTCCTCAGTTTCTAGCTTCAAGTCAGCAAGCTCTTCTCCTCTTGAACGTACATTCAAAGCTCGTGGATCAATCTCGTCCTTAAAGTCTCCGATAACACCAGCTTCTCCATTATCTCCAAGTGATAATTCAGTTTTTCTACCATCTGTCATCTCACCGACAATGTCAAACTTACCTTTAAATTACCTACTTACCTTCAGGTATGTAACCAAAAACTTGAGGACTTAAATACGAGATTATGTGAAGTTCAAGACTCGCAAAAAGCTGCTGCGGTTAACTTAGCAGATTTAGCAGTTAATGTTAAAACAAATGCCGAGTCCATTTGTCAAATTAGTTCAGACCTTAAAAATTTAACTAAAACTAGAGAAGCTGATATGGATTCTGTCCATAAAAGATTATGTACCCTTGAGAAGTCAGCTCCTGTTCCATCTACCTCTTTACAGACGTCAAGTAATACCACGGAATTAGTTATTTCAGGTATTCCTGATGCAGTGGCGAAGGATTTAACACCAGATGACATTACAGCTGCGGTTTTCAAGAATCTAGAGTTACCAAATCTACTTAATAGTGTCTTAAGTTCCCGTAAAGTTGAAATCAAAAATAAGCAGCTACGAAATCAAAATAAGCCTTTATTACACTCTTATATCGTCTCTATGATGTCGACTCCAGTGCGAAATTTCATTATTGATAAGAAACGGAAAACAGGTAATCGCTTAGTTAAAGAGGTTTTTCCTACTCGAGTCGATATGGCTTTTCGGGGATCTGTTTATGTTAACGAATTTTTGTCTCCTGAAACGCATAGACTGCTACTAAAAACTAAGGAGCAAGCCAAAGTCAAGAGGTTTAAGTTTGTTTGGGCTAGATATGGGCAAGTCTTTGCAAAAAAGAATGAAGATTCGGAAAGACTTATGATAAATTGTGAAGCTGATCTCACCAAACTAGATTAACAGTCAACTGATTCAACTAATAGCTCAACTAAAAATATATCTTCATCACTAAATGTACTTAGTCTAAATATAAATAGCCTTGTTGGCCATATTGCTCAATTCTTAAATTTGATTAATGATACTCAACCAGATATTATTATCCTTGTTGAAACGTGGTTAAAACCCTTTCACGATAACAGTATTTTTTCACTGAATGGCTACAATATTGTTCGAAGAGATCGAACCCTAAAACATGCAGATACTGGCTGTTACATCCAGGGAGGTGGAGTGGCCTGTCTTGTCCGCGAGTCCTTAAAAGTCAAGGTTTTACATATTTCAACTTCTGATTATTTAAACCAACCAGAATATTTAATAGCCGATGTCACTTTATCCTCTGGATCTCACCTCTTATTATCCTGCATTTACAGAAGACCGAAAGGGCTATTTCTCAACGTATTCTTTGGCATTTTTTCAAGATTTGCTCCAAATTTCAACAATATAATCATAGCTGGTGATTTAAATTGTAATTTGTTGGATGATAGTTACACTGCAAGGCACCTGAAAGACTTTATTCTTGAATCGTTATTGTTCTGCGTACCTTACGGAGCTACTTTTCATAAAAATAACTATGATTCTTGGTTGGATGTCATCCTGCTTGACAGTGATAGTAAATTAGTTTCTTTTGCTAAATCCGATTCTCCGTTCATTGATGGCCATGACTATTTATTTTGTAAATATTAATTAAATTGTTCAAAACCAGCATCAAAGAAAATTACCTTTATAAACCTAAAGAATTGTGATCATCAAGTTCTTTCAAGAACTTTGATGAACACTTTAAGAATTGATAATGCTGTACTAGAGAATTCGGATCCAAATGAGTTGCTGATTATCTTCAAATCTGGTGTTCTATCTTCTTTGGATTTGTTTGCACCAGAAATCACTAAGAAGATAGTCCGTCATAGTAATCCCTGGCTTACAAAAGAATTAAAAGTGAAGTGCAAAGAACGTGATAAAATTTATAAGAAAGCTAGGAGAACTCGGGACCTAAATCCGCTTGCTCTTTTTAGAATTAAGAGAAAAAACTTAAAAGCTGAGTTGAATCATGCTCGTGAAGAATACTTAAAAACTATTCTTTCAAATCTCTCATATGGTTCATCTATTTGGAGTAAGCTTAAACATCTTGGACTAATTAAGTCTAACCCTTCTTCACCGCTAAACTTTTTGATGCTCTTGAATTGAATGAGTATTACGCAAATATAGTAAGAAAACATCCACCTTGCAGTAAAAATTTTGTTGATTTGCTGCCGATGGACTATTCAAGACAAGTAAAGTGTTTATTCAAGTGGACCATGATTGACATTGTAGATGTTACTAAGGCACTGCATATTACTCTTTCAAAGTCTAAAGGAAAAAGTCCTGATGGATTAGATTTAAGATGGTTACGGGATCACCTTCCACAAATTTCACTGTTTCTTACTGCATTATTTAATAGATCTCTTAATACTGGAATATTCCCTGACATTTGGAAAGTTATTTTTATTATAGCTTTGAATAAAAATTCACCGCCTAGATCCCCATCAGATACCCGACCTGTTGCAAATTTATCCCATCTGGCCAAAGTGTTTGAAAGAATCATTGCAAATCAAGTGATAACCTATCTGGAGGATAATGAGTTACTCGACCCTTTTCAATCTGGATTTAGGAAACATCACAGCACACAATCAGCATTACTGAGGCTCACTGATGATATTAGGCAGGCGATGGACAAGAATAAACTTACCATAATAGTCTTATTTGATTTGAGTAAGGCTTTTGACTATTTTGACCCCAAGATCATACTGATTGCGTTATTTGAGCTTGGTTTTTCAATGGAAACAATTATCTGGTTTTTCTCCTACTTATCAAATCGCTCTCAGTCAATACTGAATAATCTTGGGACTCCAATTCAGCTCCTTAGAACTTCATCTGGTGTTCCTCAAGGTTCTGTGCTTGGTCCAATCCTGTTTTTAATTGTCATGAATTCTGTTGTCAGATGGCTAGTGTATTGTAACCATGGTCTGTTTGCTGATGACAAATATATTTATCTACACTTTTTATGTATCAACTACAAGAGGCAGTCAGACAGGTCAACATTGATGCACAATCAGCTGCGGATTGGGCAAGGAAGCATGGCTTGGAGATAAACTTGTCCAAGACCAAAGCAATGATCTTGGGTTCAAATAGCAAGCTGAAACAACTGAGTAATTTTGATCTGCCACCTATTATTATAGATGGTGTCATAATTCCATATGTTGATACTACCAAGTGCTTGGGATTACACATCAGTAGGAACCTAAGTTGGAATCATCATGTCAAGCTAGTGGTTAGCAAAATTAATTCAGCCTTGCATTCTCTCAAGGTTCGGAAGAATATTTTCTCAACTGACATCAGAAAATTGTTAGTATCATCAACCATCTTACCACTTGTTGATTATTGTTCCATCGTATTAGTAGACTCAACATCTGAAAATGACTTGAAACTTCAACGTGCAATAAATTACTCAATTAGATTCATTTTTAATCTTAGAAAAGATGAGCATATAACACCTTATCAACGAGAATTGGGATGGCTCACTGTGAAATATCGTAGAATGTACTTCATGAGTTGTTACTTCTTTAAGCTACTTCAAGTTGGTAAACCCAAGTACCTGCGAGATTCTTTTGTTGAGGAGACCGAAGTCAGACGTTCAGATAGGTTAGCAGCCAAAGAACACTCTCTTTACGCGTTTCCGCATTTTGCTACGACCTTCATGGAGCGATCATTCCAAGTGAGTGTAATACGATTGTGGGAAGAACTACCTGAAGAGATTGTCAACTCATCTAGTCTTGAAGTGTTCAAAAATAAAATTTTTAATCATTTGTGGAATTTGGATTATTAATTATGTTATTGTAAAGTGATAAGTTCTCTGAAAATTACTGTTAGATTCGAAGTGTTAAATTCTCCAACTTTGTACTTTTATCAGCTGTTATTAATTGAATAATTTATTGAGTTTGTTAGTTGAATCAGATAAAATTAATATAAATTTTTATACTAGATTTTTATTCTAGTTTATGTACTTATATAATTTTGCTATTATTATTGTATTTGTAAATCATATTGTATTTAAAATTGCCATTTGGCTTGTGCCTTGGCATTAATAAACTATCAATCAATCAATCAATCTCTCTCTCTCTCTAAGTACATAAACACGCTAAATTTTTCGCTCTATCTTTAGAACATTTTTCTGCTTAAAATTGCCAAAGGGAATTTGTTGTTTCAGAAATATTGCAAGCAACAAATTGCAATCTGCAGATTAACATATAAATTTTACTTATTTGTTAGTTGTGGATTGCAAAATAATTAAATATATATTTCTCATCATTGAAGAGGTTAAGTCGGTTATTGTGTGCAGTGGGCTGTTAGCCAAATTAGCGTCAGTTGATGTCAACTTACACTCGAAGTTTACCAGATTTGAAAGATATCATCAATTTGATGTCTACTCCGTCGGTAAATTGTTATCAACTTGTTTCTGCGCATCAAATTGCTACTACTCGACAACTTATAAGATCTACAGTGTGTACCACAAGAAAGTTTAAGTGACAATACTTATCACTGGTTATTTACTTGGACATTTACCTTTTACTTTACCTTATGTATATCGAGAAGGTTTAAGTGACACTATAAATAACTGGTTATTTATCTTGTTCTTGATTGGTAATTTGAAACCTTGCACTAAATTGTCTGATCACCTTACAGAAATTTTACTTCAAATCTTATGGTTATGCCATTAGTGTCTGACACATGTGTTAGATACAAGAGACCTGTCAAATCATCTGTTATTTGTAACACTTGTCAACAACATTTTCATCCTGGTTGTGCACGTGATTTTGTAAAAAACAGGCCGCTCACTGATTGTTGCAGAAAACAATTCAACTATCTCCTGGGAAATTTAGATGCAAAAACGAGACTTGCTTCACTAAAATCTCCTAGCTCCAACACCTCCTCAGTTTCAAGTTTCAAATCCGCGAGATCTTCTACATCTGAGCGTGTGTCTACAGGTCGATTATCGGTCTCATCTCTGAAGTCTCCAACGACACCAATCTCACCACTATCACCTACTTCTGACTCAGCATTCGTATCACCTGTTGTATCTCTAGAAATGGCGCAGTTACCAGTAGGTTGGGAAGATAAGTCTCTCGATCAAAAATTAACAGCAATGATGGAGAGATTCTGTAGTCTGGAAATCTCAACGAATGAAAGATTTGAAAAGCTAGATGCTAAGTTACTTGAAGTTCAACAGTGCCAAGACTCTATTGCTGCAAATCAGGAAAGGCAAACTGCGAATATTAAGGCAAACGCTGCATCAATCATCAAGCTCAGTTCAGATCTTGAATATTTTAGAGATCAAACAAAAAATGAAATGGCTGCGGTAACTGAGAAATTGTTGCTCGTTGGAAATTAAACTTCTGTTGCATCTTCTTCCTCTCAGGTACCAGAGAGCTCTAAAGAATTAGTCATTTCGGGTATTCCCGATTCGGTAGCGAATAACCTAATACCAGATGATATCTGTACAGCCGTCCTAACGAATTTGAGTTTGCCAAATCTAACTGGCTGCATCTTAAATGCTCGTAAATTTGAGAACAAAAACAAGCAAGTGCGAGATCAAACTAGGCCTGCCTCTCACTCTTATATAATTTCAATGATGTCGATTCAAGCTCGTAACTTTGTTGTCAACAAGAAGCGTCAATCTGGCAATCTTCTGGTAAAGAAGGTTTTTCCTACTCAAGTCGATGCTGCATTCAAGGGATCTATTTATGTTAATGAATTTTTTCTACCAGAAACCCATCGACTTTTACTCAAAACTAAGGAGAAGGCTAAAACTGCTAAATTCAAGTTTGTTTGGGCGAGAAATGGGCAAATTTTTGCAAAGAAAGATGAGAACTCTGAAAGACTTGTTATAAATTATGAATCTGATCTTATGAAACTTGATTAACGCTTAGACGATTCAACAAATAATTCTCCTAATAACTTAGCTCCAACATTAGATATACTCAGTTTAAACATAAATAGTGTTATTGGTCACTTAGCTCAGTTTTTAACGTTAGTGATACAAAACCTGACATTATTGTACTTGTTGAGACCTGGCTCAAACCTTCACTTGATAACAGCATTTTTACACTTGATGATTATTTCATTATCCGAAGGGATCGAGTCCTAAAACATGCTGATTCTGGTCGGTACATTCAGGGAGGTGGTGTTGCATGCCTAGTACATAAATCCTTAAATACCAAAGTGCTTCACATCTCAACTTCTGACTACTTAAATCAACCGGAGTTTCTTATTGTTGACCTAACTTTGAATACAGGATCGCATCTTTTACTATCTTGTATCTATCGAAGACCTAAAGGATTACTTCTCAATGAATTCTTTGAAATATTTTCAAGACTCTCTCCATGTTTTATAATACCATTATAGCTGGTGATTTGAATTGCAACCTGATAGAGGATAGTTATATTGCAAATCACTTGAAGGATTTCATTGTGGAGTCATCACTGTATTGGGTACCTGATGGTGCTTCTTTCCATAAAAGTGACTGTGATTCATGGCTAGATGTGATTCTGTTAGACAATGAAAGTAAGTTAATTTCTTGCACCAAATCTGACTCTCCATTCATTGATGGTCATGATTATTTACTCTGCCAGTATTCTGTTAAAAACTACAAGCAAATTGATAAAAAAATTGCATTTAAAAATTTAAAAAACTGTGATCATCTAGCTTTATCAAACTCTTTAATGAATTCATTAAATGTTTATGATACTGTATTAGAGCATTCGGATCCAAATGAACTTCTGAATTTTTTCACCACTGAAACTTTATCAACTTTAGATACTTTTGCGCCAGTAATCATAAGAGAGATACGGCGACATAGAAATCCCTGGTTCACAAAAGAGTTAAAATTGAAGTGCAAAGCACGAGATCAACTTTATAAGAAAGCTAGAAGAAATCAAGACCCTAACTTGCTTGCTCTTTACAAATTGAGAAGAAAAGAATTGAAAAACCAGTTGAACCATGCACGTGAAGAATACTTGAAAAATGCGCTATTAAATCTACCACATGGCTCAACTGTCTGGAGCAAATTAAAATATCTTGGACTCATAAAGTCAAATCCGTTGTCACCGCTAAATTTCTTTGATCTACTTGAGTTGAACGAATACTATGCCAATATAGTCAGGAAGCATCCACCATGTAGCACTGATTTTCTAAACTTAATACCTGTGACGCACTCCAGGAAGGTTGAATGCTCATTCAACTGGTCTAAAATTGATATTGTAGATGTAACAAAACCCCTGCATCTTACTGTTTCAAAATCAAAAGGAATGAGTCCTGATGGATTAGATCTGAGATGGTTAAGAGATCATTTTCCGCAAATTTCACTCTTTCTCACTGCTTTATTCAACAGATCTCTGGAGACTGGAATCTTTCCTGATATTTGGAAGGTTATCTTTATAATACCTTTGAATAAAATAACACCACCTAGATCTCCCTCAGACACTCGACCAGTTGCAAATTTGTCGCATTTGGCTAAAGTATTTGAAAGAATTATTGCTAATCAGGTGACAATGTATCTGGAAGACAATCAGCTACTTGATCCTTTCCAATCTGGATTTAGAAAATATCACAGTACCCAAACGACATTACTAAAGCTCACTGATGACATCAGACAAGCTATGGATGGGAGTAAACTGACTATCATAATCTTTTTCGATTTAAGTAAGGCCTTCGATTATGTTGATTCCAAGGTTATACTGATTGCACTATTTGAACTTGGTTTTTCATTGAAACTATTAACTGGTTTCTCTCATATTTATCAAATAGGTCTCAGTCAGTTCTAAATGAACATGGGATTCCTATTGAATTACTACAAACATCTTCAGGAGTTCCACAAGGAACTGTTCTTGGACCGATATTGTTCTTAATAGCTGTGAATTCTGTGGTCCGTTGGCTGGCTCATTGTAAACACGGCCTTTTTGCTGATGATATGTACATCTACCAGCACTTCTATATTTATCAAGTTCACGAAGCAGTCAGGCAGATAACACTCGATGCTGAATCAGTTGTATCGTGGACCCGGAAGCATGGACTACAGTTAAATTTAGACAAAACAAAGGCTATGATTATGGGATCAGACAGTAAATTAAGAAGACTTGCTGAAGAGGAAATACCCCCTATCGTTATTGATGGAGTCGCATTACCTTATGTCAACTTGACAAAGTGCTTGGGCTTACATTTGAGTAACAACTTATCTTGGAATCACCATGTATCACAAGTTACGAGGAAAGTGAATTCAGCATTGCATTCATTGAAAGTTCGCAAAAATATTTATTCAACTGATATCAGAAGACTATTGGTTTCAGCGACGATCTTGCCTCTTATTGATGATTGCTCTGTTGTGCTTATTGATGCTACTGGTGATAACGACTTAAAATTACAACGAGCAGTAAACTCCTCAATAAGATTAATCTTTGGACTTAGACGAGATGAACATGTCACCGCTTATCGTCGAGAACTAGGTTGGCTCTCAGTGAAATATCGTCGAATGTATTTCTTGCTGTGTTACTTCTACAAGTTGCTGGAAATCGGTAAACCGGGCTATCTACGAGATGCATTCTTGGAAGAAACTGATGTGCGACGCTCTAGTAGATTGGCAGCTAAAAAACACACTGTATTTAAACTACCTCACTTTACTACTACCTATTTAGAGCGTTCATTTATAGTTACTGTGATAAGAGTGTGGGAGGAGCTACCTGACGACATTGTTAACTCAAGCAGTTTAGAGGTGTTTAAAAATAAAATTTTTGACCATTTATTAAATTTGGATAATTGAAGAATCGCTTGATGACCCTTAATACTCTCAACTATTGTGAAATTTACCTTAATATGTCTTTATATTTCAAATGTTATTTAGAATTTAGAGTTATTTGTTGAAGCAGATAAGATTTAAAATTTTCTTAATATCGCTAAAATATTTAGTAAAATGCTTAGAATTAATTTTAATTTATGCACTTGCAATATTTATATTAAATATGTAAAAATTTTGTATCTATTGTAATTGAATATTGCCATTAGGCTTGTGCCTTGGCATGAATAAACTATCAATCAATCAATCAATCTGTGTGTGTGTGTGTGTGTGTGTGTGTGTGTGTGTGTGTGTGTGTGTGTGTGTGTGTGTGTGTGTGTGTGTGTGTGTGTGTGTGTGTGTGTGTGTGTGTGTGTGTGTGTGTGTGTGTGTGTGTGTGTGTGTGTGTGTGTGTGTGTGTGTGTGTGTGTGTGTGTGTGTGTGTGTGTGTGTGTGTGTGTGTGTGTGTGTGTGTGTGTGTGTACATGTGTCGACATCATGCCGGTCAAAATCGGTTGATTCGTTGCTAAGTTATCATTGACGAAAGAAATCGAAAACAAGTGTTTTTTTTTCGAATTACACCGAAATTTCTGGTCTGATTAATTGGTGTTTGAAAATGTATCATAGAATCTAAAAAACTGCATCGGATGCCATAAACCGCGTGAAAGTCGGTTCATTCATTCAAAAATTGTTGCGGTTTGAAAATTCAATAAATGCTGTTTTATTAAACTTCAATCAGACTTTTGAGCTCGGAGGGTTCAAACTACATGAAAATTATATTTTTGAGCTGTTTGAGTTAAAAAACGTGATAAGCGCAATTTCGAGCGCAAAAATTAATTTTCGTATAGTTTTGAGCTCTCTGAGCTCAAAAGGTTGATAGGAGTTTATTAAATCAATATTTTTGGAATTTTCAAATCATGATGACTTTTGAATGGATCAACCGATGTCCAGGCGGTTGGCGGCATTCAACGCAGTTTCATCATCCTCATAAGTTATTTTCAGGTTTCAATTGATCGAACCGAAAATTTAAGAGTAACCCCGAAAAAACACTTTTTTTGGTTTTCTTTCGTTCACAATAACTCATGAACGAATCAACCGATTTTGACTGGGCTGGCGGTACTCAACGTGGTTTTTTGATGTTAAGAGCTTACTAGTTTTTGGAATTGATAGGTAAAGCCGTTTAAAAGTTATTCCAAAAAAACCACGTTTCGAAAAATTTTTTTTTGTATTTTTTTTACAATTTCTCAAAATCTACTGGTCCGATTTTTTTGCTAAAGAAGTTTTACTTCAGAGGAATGTACTCTACTCACATAATCTTTATTTTTTTATTGAATGATTGAGTAATTAGTTATAAAATTACAAATTCATTCGATTTTTAACCCTCATAAACCTTAAATTAATATTTTGCTTCCCTCTCCCTCTCTACGTGGTAAGAGCCTACTGGGGACCCGCCACATAAAATAAAGGGGACGCATCTTAACACACAGTACCTCATGGGTGATGTGAAAATCTGTGTAATGACAAAGTTAATGGCTAATTCACTGCTTCATGGATGAATCACGTTTAACAACTTTACTTTCGACTCAAATAAATTTTTTTCTACTATTAAATTTGCTTTCAGAACTTTTTAATCTGTCAAATATTACTGTTAAATAGAAAAAAAACAGGAAAAAATTATTGTACTTCCGTACTTTCCAATCAGTTTTGTATAGACAAAACGACTGCAAGCGTAAGATTTCTTAAAAATTATCAGAAGATGGATATTTCTTGCTTTAGAAAAAATAAATGAACATGAATTAAAGCTTACTTTCTAAGCTTTCAAATGCATTTTACAGAAATCGAATATCTCGACGTATTCAAAAGTTATTTAAAGAAAAGGTAGTGAAAGTATCAAATTTTCAAAATTTCACAATTGAAATGCTTCAATTTCTAAACAACTTAACCGATTAAGCTCATAGTTAAACTTGACCTTTCTAATAGTCTATAAAATAAGTACGTTGAGTTTAGTTCAGATCCCTTGAGAATTCTCCACGCTATCGTCGTGACAAGCCGCGTTATATCATACACTACTGGAAAAAATTAAGGGATCAAAAAAAAATTCCAAATTTTTCGGTAGTTTTCAACAGGCCGTAACTTTGAGAGAAATGGTCGTACAGGAAATAAAAAAAAGGAAATTGTAGCTCCAAGTGTCTAGTTTTTGGATTAGAACTTCAAAATTTTGTAGCCTCCGCGGTTTCTGAGTAATCGTAGAAAAACCAGCAACAAAAAAATTCTCAAAATTTTTTTAGTTTTTTTTTTTGGTCTACGGGCGTGGAAAAATTTTTTTAGCTTAACCACCATAAGGATCGGATACTTTGTTCATTTAGCTTTAATTTCTTTTTTAAACACCCTGATACGTCCACTCCTCGCTGAGATATCGGTCTTCAAATGGAAAAGGATCTTTTTGTCTTTGATTATCGATATCTCAGCAACCAATGATCGTACAGAAAGTTAAAGGTGGGTTTCAAGAACTTGAATGAATTCCCTTAACGACTGTCCATTGTTTTTTCGAAAAAAATTTTTTCTTTCCGTCACATGAATTTGAAAATGCAACAAAAAAGGGCTTTTAGTGGTTTTTCGGAAAATCAAGCGCTGGATCGAAAATATTGAGGAAACCACTAATGTTAAGTGTGCCTTTTACAGTTCAATATGTCCACAAAAACCCTACAAAGAATCAAATTAATCCAGCCAGCCGTTTTTTTTCACTTGATCGAATTTTTGAAAAAATTAAAGGATCACGTTTTTGCTCTGAAAAGTTCAAAATTTTTAAAAATGAGAAAAAATGGTTTTTTCGAGCTTTTTCCACATTTTTGTTCCAGTAAGTGCTTAAATTTTCAAAAAAAAAAATTCAAAAAAAAATTTTCAAAAAAAAAAATTTTTTCGAAAAAAAAATTAAAAAAAAAAAATTTTTTTGGAAAAATTTTTTTTTTAACAAGTTAAGGAAACTCAAAAACCATCGCCCAATGATTTTTATCACCTTTCCACCGCTGCATTCCTTGATTCTACTGATCTCCTTTTAATTAAATTAATAAAAAAAGTTAATACCCCCAATCGAATTTCGATTTTTTTCATACGCTTTTCGGAGTTTTTTTTTCTTTTCTTTTTGTGAATCCTTAGCAAATCGCTTCATTCAACAGTTTTTTCAAAACTAATCCCACTGCGCTAAAAAAATTTTTTTAATTTTTTGGTCAAAATTGAAAATTTCTGATTTTTGATTCTTAATCATGGTTAGACGACATTTATCGGAGGTGGAAGTCGCTCGGTTAGTGACTCTTATCGACGAAGGTTACACTCAACATGCAGTTGCTATCCGGATGGGTGTAAGTCAATCTGTCGTATCTCGAGCTTATACCAGATACCAAGAGACGAATCAATATCATCGTCGCCCCGGACAAGGTCGCCATCGAGTCACTAATGCCCGCGATGATCGAACAATTGTTAGAGAAGTTCGACGACAACCTTTCGTCAATGCGAATATTGTCGCTCGAAACTTCCCCAATCGCAGACAACAGCAACAACAACAGCAACAGCGACGACGGCATCAAGTGCGAAACATTTGCTCTCGAACAATCATCAACCGTCTTCGTGAAACTGGGTTACACGCACGACATCCTAATCGTGTACCCCTGTTGACAGCAAGACATCGTCGAGCTCGTTTAGCGTATGCTTACGGTCATCGAAATTGGAAGTTGAGGGAATGGACAAATGTTTTATTCACTGATGAGTCTCGTTTTAATCTGTATGGCAACGATCGACGTCCTCTCGTTTGGCGCCGTCGTGGAGAACGTTTTCGCTAGAACTTTGTCCGTCCAGTCGTTGCCTACGGCGGTGGATCAGTTATGGTGTGGGGCCGCGTTTCACGAAATTGGAGAACACCTTTGGTAATTGTACGCGAAAATTTGACAGCTAGACGTTACATCGACCAAATTTTAAGGCCCATTGTTCTGCGCAGACGACAACATCTGAGGTCGTTCATATTGATGCAAGATAATGCACGTCCACACACAGCCAACATTACCCGGCGCTTCTTTGAGCGGCATGACATCACATTGTTGCGACACCCAGCAATGAGTCCAGATCTCAACCCCATAGAGCACGTTTGGGACATAATGGGCCGTCGGTTGCGCAGAGAGTATCCAAATTTGCAGAACTTAGCTGCTTTGGAGCGCGCGCTTCAGCACATTTGGAATACCATTCCGCAGCCTCAAATTTCCGTCTGCATAAACATGGCTGAACGTTTGAGAGCCGTTATTGAAAACAGGGGTGGTAATACCCGGTATTGAACCAACAAAAACCTTCAGAGAATGAGTTTGGAGTCATTAAATACGGTGGAACTGACGAGCCACCGGGTCTCAATTCTCCTGAAATACCTCCTAAACACACACACACACACACACACACACACACACACACACACACACACACACACACACACACACACACACACACACACACACACACACACACACACACACACACACACACACACACACACACACACACACACACACACACACACACACACACACACACACACACACACACACACACACACACACACACACACACACACACACACACACACACACACACACACACACACACACACACACACACACACACACACACACACACACACACACACACACACACACACACACACACACACACACACACACACACACACACACACACACACACACACACACACACACACACACACACAGAGAAGCGTAAATCCGACCGCGCGACCTCCACGTGGTACGCTTTGGATAACGCTAATGCCGGCGGTAATTGTTTTCTTAAACTTTTCAAGAGAAAAAATTTCAAAAAAATTTTTTTTTAATTTTTTTTTTTCAATTTAAGCACTTTCTGGAACAAAAATGTGGAAAAAGCTCGAAAAAACCATTTTTTTTCTCATTTTTAAAAATTATGAGCTTTTCAGAGCAAAAAACGTGATCCTTTAATTTCTTCAAGAATTCGATCAAGTGAAACAAAAAAACGGCTGGCTGGATTAATTTGATTCTTTGTAGGGTTTTTGTGGACATATTGAACTGTAAAAGGCACACTTAACATTAGTGGTTTCCTCAATATTTTCGATCCAGCGCTTGATTTTCCAAAAAACCACTAAAAGCCCTTTTTTTGTTGCATTTTCAAATTCATGTGACGGAAAGAAAAAATTTTTTTTCGAAAAAACAATGGACAGTCGTTAAGGGGAATTCATTCAAGTTCTTGAAACCCATCTTTAACTTTCTGTGCGATTATTGGTTGCTGAGATATCGATAATCAAAGACAAAAAGATCCTTTTCCATTTGAAGACCGATATCTCAGCGAGGAGTGGACGTATCAGGGTGTTTAAAAAAAGAAATTAAAGCTAAATGAACAAAGTATCCGATCCTTATGGTGGTTAAGCTAAAAAAATTTTTTCCACGCCCGTAGACCAAAAAAAAAAAAACTAAAAAAATTTTGAGAATTTTTTTGTTGCTGGTTTTTCTACGATTACTCAGAAACCGCGGAGGCTACAAAATTTTGAAGTTCTAATCCAAAAACTAGACACTTGGAGCTACAATTTCCTTTTTTTTATTTCCTGTACGACCATTTCTCTCAAAGTTACGGCCTGTTGAAAACTACCGAAAAATTTGGAATTTTTTTTTGATCCCTTAATTTTTTCCAGTAGTGTATATATATATTGTGACGTTATTTTCACGACCGGGGTCTATTTAAAATGAACGTCACTAGCGCCAACGAATTTTTGTAGTTTTCAGCTGATATTTCAAGGCCAAATACCATAGAAAGTATAATTTTAAAGATTAAAGAAAATTTTTTTGTGAATTAAGTGAGTGTTAATGCCGAGTAACGAAGATATAGTTTTAGAGTGAATTTAGAGAATTAATGTTACAGTTGAGATTTTAGAATTTTTAAGAGTAGAGTCAGTTTTAGAGTCAAGTTGTGAAAAATATCAAGGTCAAGTCATTTAAGGGTTTTATTGAGTTATTTTTGAGTTATTTTGAGTTTTGAGTTTCGGGTTTCGAATTTTGAGTTTTGAGTTTGGTTTCGGATTTTGAGTTTTGAGTTTCGAGTTCTGAATTTTTAGTTTTGGGTTTTGAGGTTGCAGAGGACGTGGGTAAGTCAGCGTTGCCGTGGAGCGGGACTATAAGTCACCCGGTTTCGTTTGACGTTAGACACCAGTCTAACCCTTTGAGACTTCCAGGTGGAATGCCTAAGTCTGGTTGAGATGCCAGCGCTCCGACATAGAGGGACATGACGAAAGCATACGGGATCAGTTTAAGTTTTCGGTTACGTTTTGGCTAGTTTTGATAATTTCTAGCGAATAAAAATTATCCACTTTTGTTTAATGTTACGTTTACGTTTTGAGTTTTTGAGTTTCGATCTCAGCCGTAGTCAGTTCCTGGAGAGCATCCACCAAAGGAATATCCGTACTCAAAGCCTTAAGGGTTTGATTAAAGATTTGAAATATTTGGGAATTAATTGATTATAAAGATTTTAGTTGTGAGTGAGTCACGTAAAACAGTCGAGTTTTGGACTTCGTAGAGTACAGTCGCGTTGGAGAGTTGCCGCTGGTCACTTCAGGTGATCGGACGTGCGTAGAGTTTGCAGTTCCAGGTTAAGGTTTCAGTCTTTTGTATTTTATTTTTGGCTCCAGATAAAATTACAGATTTATTAAGTTGTTAAAAATAAAATAAAAATTATTCAGCATCGACATTGTTTCAAAAAGGTATGAGATCGCTTTATTTATTGTAATTTGAGCGTTAATAATCGAGTTCTTGGTTATGAAACATTAGATAACCGATTCTATAGAATATTTTTATGTTGTAAATAATTCAGAGTACGTTGACACATTTATTGGAAAATATTGTTCAAGTTGTTTAAATTCATTTATTTATTTGAGATTGTTATTTTAAGATTTATTTATTTCATTTGTTTAATTTTATAAGAGTAAGAGTCTGTAATATGACTATAGCGTTTCCTATGGTTAGTTATATCGTTCCGATAATTTTGTCGCATTTATGTTGAAGTTTGTTATTTAGGTTAAAGTTTTGTTAAATAAATGAGGATTTGATTGAGCATAAAATTTTTGGTGTTACGAATAAAGTCATTGAAATCATGGATCCACTCTCTACTCGAATCACACCCTCTCTTCACAAACCAGCATACTGAGCAACCCTTAGGTATCCCGTTGTCTTTCCGATTGTTGGTTATTTGGTCCATATTTTGTTAAGTTTTGTGTTTCCGGTTACGTTTACGTTTATTGGCTAGTTTGATAATTTGTAGCGATCAAAAATTATCTAATTTCGTTTAAGTTTTGGTTACGTGTACGTTTATATTTAAGTTTTAGTTTGAGTTTGGCTAGTTTGATAATTCCTAGTGAATAAAAATTATTTGATTACGTTTTCACTGGTTTGGTAATTCCAGTGATTAAAAATTACCTGGCGTCCTAATTTTATTGAGACCAGAAACCAAAAATCGCGAAGATACCGAAGTATAATTTAGAATTTTAGTAAGAAGTAAGTTCCCGTAAAACCTCAAAGAAAACCCGATTATAAATTGGCGATTCCCGCCAAGGTCTGGAAACGGGGAACACTGTAGCGATCGAACACCTGGATCGACTTTAAAAATTTTGCGTTATAAATTGACGCCCAACATACGGGCCTGCGACCTTAAAAATTCTTATGTTATAATTTATATATACATATATATATATATATATATATATATATATATATATATATATATATATATAAACTTTTGAACTACATGTATTGTCTGACTCAGATCATCAAGTTAGGTCGAAATATAGTAAAATTTACAGAAAATTACGTCATGAGGACAAATACAATAGTTAGATTTTTATGAAATCTACTAAAAATGAATAGATAAATATACAAAAAATCAACAGTCCTATATTAGTTTTTTATAAATAAAAATTTCACGACAGTGAATTTAACGCTCATATTAACTGAAAAATTCTGTCGTGTGTTACTTTAGATAAAAAAAAGAAATTATTTCGGTTCGATAACTTTTTTCGACCAATTTTGATGCCACACACCCATCCATACACGGACGTCCAGAAAAAATTATGTTCAATGTTATTATTTATTATGTTGAACAAAAAACTTGGAAAACGGTTGACCCTTCCCGCTAATTCCGTTAATACATGGCCGTTTCTTTGAACTCTTCGAGCTTGAATACAATCTCGATTCCCTAGCTCAAATTTCCAGGGTTTTTTAGGAACGTAATAAAGCAACTTTCCTGAAAGTTTGAAGAAAATCGAAGTTCAGAGAAAAAAGTTCTAGCCATCTAAAAACTGCAATTTCTTAAAATTTGATTGGTTTCAGATGGCTATAACTTTACTTAATAGAAGCAATCAAGTAAAAGTTGCATAGATTCCACTGAAGTATACCCCAATAGAAGACATTGGCTGCTGGTCGACCCTTAACTTCAAACACTGTACATATACTAGTGTTTTACAAATAGGTAAAATTTAACCAAAGCAGTTCGTTAGTTAGAGGCTGTCAGCTAAGTCCTATATAAGTTTAGACTAAATACTAATTTTTTTCTTAGCAGTAGACAGTCTACTGAGAAGAATGTCGTTTGGTAGGAGTCTTTAAGTAATTTAAAAGCTAAGATATAAATTATTAGAATTCAGTAAAAAAGCGACTTTTCTCAAAATTCAAAAAATTCTTTAGCAGCCGAAGTTGTTTATATCGGACCCAAATTTTCAGGATCGTCTTCTTTTAAGGTGTACTGTTAAGGAAAACAGCAGAAAAAATCAGCATCAAAATCGCTGACCTAAGTACGCACACTTTCGTCGAGAATTAATGGATCTACCCATGTACATATATATATATATATATATATATATATATATATATATATATATATATATATATATATATAGAGAGAGAGAGAGAGAGAGAGAGAGAGAGAGAGAGATTGATTGATTGATTGATTAATGATTTATTCATGCCAAGGCACAGGCCAGATGGCAATATTAAATACAAAATATTTACATAAAATATAAAATATAGTAAAGTATGTATATGTAAGTACAAAAACTTAATCTAATCTAATTAGAAATATATCAAAATAAAAATAATATAATAGATAAAAATAAAAATAATGTAATTGATTCAACAATAATTTTATATTAAAGCTTTAACTACTCAATTTTTAAAGTCTTATTAAAGTTTTTGATTGCCAGTTTTTGACTTCTAACTTAATTATCTAAATTTAGCAAATAATCAAACAATTTATTTTTAAACACTTCACTACTACTCGAGTTTACAATATCTTCAGATCGATCTTCCCATTAGCGGATAAGGGTTACCACTAACTAAAGTTAAAAACTGAGTTAAGTGACCAATAACACTATTTATGTTTAAACTGAGTATATTTAATGGTGGAGCTAAGTTATTAGGAGAATTATTTGTTGAATTATCTAAGCATTAATCAAGTTTCATAAGATCAGATTCACAATTTATAACTAGTCTTTCAGAGTTCTCATCTTTCTTTGCAAAGATTTGCCCATTTCTCGCCCAAAAAAACTTGTATTTAGCAGTTTTAGCCTTCTCCTTAGTTTTGAGTAAAAGTTGATGGGTTTCTGGCAGAAAAATTCATTAACATAAATAGATCCCTTGAATGCATCATCGACTTGCGTAGGAAAACCTTCTTTTACCGGAAGATTGCCAGACTGACGCTTCTTATTGACAACAAAGTTACGAGCTTGGATCGACATCATTGAAATTATAAAAGAGTGAGAGGCAGGCCTAGTTTGATCTCGCACTTGCTTGTTTTTATTCTCAAATTTACGAGCATTTAAGATGCAGCCAGTTAGATTTGGCAAACTCAAATTCGTTAGGACAGCTGTACAGATATCATCTGGTGTTTGGTTATTCGCTACCGAATCGGGAATACCCGATATGACTAATTCGGCAGAGCTCTCTGATACCTGAGAGGAAGAAGATGCAACAGGAGTTGAATTTCCAAGGAGTAACAATTTCTCAGTTACCGCAGCCATTTCATTTTTTGTTTGATCTCTAAGATTTTCAAGATCTGAACTGAGCTTGATGATTGATGCAGCGTTTGCCTTAATATTGGCAGTTAGCCTTTCCTGATTCGCAGCAATAGAGTCTTGGGACTGTTGAACTTCTAGTAACTTAGCATCTAGCTTTTCAAATCTTGCATTCGTTGAGACTTCCAGACTACAGAATCTCTCCATCATTGCTGTTAATTTTTGATCGAGAGACTTATCTGCCCAACCTACTGGTAACTGCGCCATTTTTGGAGATACAACAGGTGATACGAATGCTGAGTCAGAAGTAGGTGATAGTGGTGAAATTGGTGTCGTTGGAGACTTCAGAGATGAGACCGATAATCGACCTGCAGACACACGCTCAGATGTAGAAGATCTCGCGGATTTGAAACTTGAAACTGAAGAGGTGTTGGAGCTGGTAGATTTTAGTGAAGCAAGTCTCGTTTTTGCATCTAAATTTCCCAGGAGATAGTTGAATTGTTTTATGCAACAATCAGTAAGCGGCCTGTTTTTACAAAATCACGTGCACAACCAGGATGAAAATGTTGTTGACAAGTGTTACAAATAACAGATGATTTGACAGGTCTCTTGCATCTAACACATGTGTCAGACACTAATGGCATAACCAGAAGATTTGAAATAAAATTTCTGTAAGGTGATCAGACAATTTAGTGCGAGGTTTCAAATTACCAATCAGAACCAAGAAAAATAACCAGTTATTTTATTGTCACTTAAACCTTCTCGATATACATAAGGTAAAGTAAAAGGTAAATGTCCAAGTAAATAACCAGTGATAAGTATTGTCACTTAAACTATCTTGTGGTACACACTGTAGATCTTATAAGTTGTTGAGTAGTAGCGATTTGATGCCCAGAAACAAGTTGATAACAATTTACCGACGGAGTAGATATCAAATTGATGATATCTTTCAAATCTGGTAAACTTCAAGTGTAAGTTGACATCAACTGACGCTAATTTGGCTAACAGCCCACTGCACACAATAACCACTGTCGACTTAACCTCTTCAATGATGAGAAATAAATATTTAATTATTTTGCAATCCACAACGAACAAATAAGTAAAATTTATATGTTAATCTGCAGATTGCAATTTGTTGCTTGCAATATTTCTGAAACCAAAAATGCCCGGGGGCAATTTTAAGCAGAAAAATGTTCTAAAGATAGAGTGAAAAATTTAGCGTGTTTATGTACTTACAAGAGAGAGAGAGAGAGAGAGAGAGAGAGAGAGAGAGAGAGAGAGAGAGAGACTACGAAATGTCCCGACTTTATCAGCCTGGCGAACTACCACCCGATATTTTCGTTACCGACACTAGCTAAAATAATAGGTAGTCCCGTGACGTCACAAGACGACACGAGAAGGGGAAAACGGTCATAAACCCCAATAATTGAGCGGTGATCGACACTTCGATCTATCCCCCGGTGTAAACCACCACGCTAGATTTTCGAGTCAATTTACCAGTATACCACTATTACTACGATTAGGTGACTACTCACCAAAATTCCTAAAATCTATTGCTTAATTAATAAGTTCATATTATTACTATTATCATTATTTTGCCTTAAACTAATACTACTACTTTTATTATTATTAATCAATCACCTCTAACCTCAAGTATAAATAAAATATTTATACAACAAATTTATTGTGCTTCGTTACCGAGTATCATAAATTTACTTAAAGTGTTGATTTAGTGAAATAAAATTAAG
Source organism: Cotesia typhae (assembly GCF_013202065.1). Lineage (NCBI taxonomy): Eukaryota > Metazoa > Arthropoda > Insecta > Hymenoptera > Braconidae > Cotesia > Cotesia typhae. The sequence goes on from NW_027423745.1 coordinate 562,597, forward strand.
CTCTGTTATAATTTTGTCGCTAACCAATACATATTTATAAACCAATCAACGTCTATTCTACATAATTTTTATACAACCAACTACAAAGCCAATCAAGGACGAAGGACCATCTTTGCTGCTAAATTTGTAAGTAATTAAAACAAGTTAACTGGCACACGTGGGAACTTCTGTCTGTAAAATAATTAATCTAATCTAAAAAGCAAAGACAATCATCAATACACGGGAGCGAAATATCTCAGGTAGTCTACTGCCCCTACTACGTAACATTTCTTGAAGTAATTGCCAAACGCTATTTTTTTTTTTAAATTCAAAAAAATTCAAGCAATCCAATGGTGTAATTTGCACGCAAAATTTCGCTGCCGATTTTTAGTTATTTAAAAAAAACTGTTATAAACAATGGTTTAGCTGACTTCAATTGATACATACAGAAGTACTTTTTCCGTGGAGTTGTTTAAATGTCCATAATTAAAAAATTCAATATATTCTGAACCTATTGATCATAAATTTTTTATAAAAATATGCAATTTTAATAACAAAATAATAATATTAAAATAAAAAATACTTGCCTAACAGCTGAGCTTGTTACCGACACAGTCTGCGCAGCTCCTGAGTGGGGAGGTTGCGCGGGCCGCTCGGTCTGTTTGAATTATCACGGTGTATGCCAAATAAAATTTTCTCATGATTTTTTTTATAAAATCATTAAAATTATTAAGATTTTCACAAATTATCATCTAAATAATAGAAAATGTTACAGTAGTAAGAAAACGAAATGTTTTTTCTTAAAAAATAAATTATTTACTGTTGTAAAAAATCTTTTAAAACTTAGCAATGATTTTTATACGGCAATTTATAATTGTTTTTACAAACTAACTTATAACTACTTTTGGTTAGGAAAATAATGTTTTTAACATAAATTAATTTAAAATTTTCGTTTATTAATGAAACCAATGTCAACTTGAATTGATTAAGATAATACAAAAACTTTAATTTGGGAATTAGGTAAGTATACTTAGGTAAATATATTTAATACATTCAACAGTATAATAAAGAAGAAGGAGAAGACTATATTGAATATAAAAACCTTTAGACCCAAGTGAAATATTCCCTAACTTAGATTGCCAGAGTGGACAATATATTAAACAGAGATAATATTATGGGCCGGCGATACAAAAGAGCAGATGTTAGATTGTTTCTGACCTGAGTCCCAACCTTTCTATACCATTCTAATTTTCTCATTCATTGCTTAAGTATTAACATCAGCAATTAATATTTCCCTACCATGTATTAATATTTATAACTGTTTGAATGATGATTTGTGAAAATCTTAATAATTTTAATGATTTTATAAAAAAAATCAGGAGAAAATTTCATTTGGCGTACACCGGGATAATTCAAACAGACCCAGCGGCCCGCGCAACTTCTCCCCACTCAGGAGCTGCGCAGACTGTGTCGGTAACAAGCTCAGCTGTTAGGCAAGTATTTTTTATTTTAATATTATTATTTTGTTATTAAAATTGCATATTTTTATAAAAAATTTATGATCAATAGGTTCAGAAATTATTGAATTTTTTAATTATGGACATTTAAACAACTCCACGGAAAAAGTACTTCTGTATGTATCGATTGAAGTCAGCTGAACCATTGTTTATAACAGTTTTTCTTTAAATAACTAAAAATCGGCAGCGAAATTTTGCGTGCAAATTACACCGTTGGATTCCTTGAATTTTTTTGAATTTAAAAAAAAAATAGCGTTTGGCAATTACTTCAAGAAACGTTACGTAGTAGAGGCAGTAGACTAAGGGCAGTGAACCAAAATATAACGAAATCTAGGCGATTGTTCTTTATCCGCGTGGTTTAGTGGCCTAGAGAATTAAATTTTTCAAATAAGTAAAAATTTAGTGTTTCAATATATCTATATATATATATATATATATATATATATATATATATATATATATATATATATATATATATATATATATATATATATATATATATATATATATTTTTTTTTTAACTGGAGCTTAGTTAGGGCACTTCCGCTGAAAATTCAAATTTTCGTCGGAAGTGCCCAATTAAACCTCCTGCGAAAAAATTCTATGAAAATAAAATCTATCGTCTTACCCCAAAATATCTTAGGAAAGGCCTAAACACAGCTGATTTCAAAAGCGGAACTGAAAATTCCAATTTTAAAAGGTCCATCAAGGAAGTTACATTTTGGCACACCCATATATATATATATATATATATATATATATATATATATATATATATATATATATATATATATATATGATTTGCGGTACTTATCAGGACCATTTTTCGTTTCATGTTTTTGTGACTCCAAAAACAGCAAAAAAATAACGTATACTTTTTTTTTCAATTTTTATTAATTATTTAGTGGATTTTATCAAAAAATAGCAGATATCAGGACTTTGCCTATACGACAGTTTTGAGGACATTCTAGTCTGTGGGGACATTTGACTAATTTGGTTGATTTCAGGACATGGCAGTTTTTAGGACTCGATTGTATATTGAGATTTTCATAAGGGAATAAATTAATAATACTAATGCTCTGCCTTCACGATGCTGAAAAATCAGTAGTCTATCCTTGTCAATAGTATTTTTAATCGCACGAAAACCACTTACTGATAATGTGAGATCGGACCGAGATAATTTACATTTTTCTTTTAATTTTGAAATTTAATTTTATAACTTAATATACCAAAATCCTCCTCAATTATTTTATCATAAAGTTGTGTCCCGAGGAAAATTTGTTAAATCTAGGTTAAAATAATATTAAGTATTATTACAAATAATCTTTTTTGTCAAAGTACTACATAAAATCAATACTTTATGACCTGGGAGGCCCCAAACTTTTCTATCTTCCGACGATAGTCTGTCGTTTCATCGTATTTTTCTCTAATTAATCTGCAATTTAAATCTTTGCACATGCAACTAATTGGTTTCTCTATTATAAAAATATCAAAAAAAAAAAAAAAATTAAAAAAAACGGTAGACCCTGAAGGCCATCCCTGCAATTTTCCGCTAATTACATACCTAGGTGCTTTAAATTGCACTAATGATGTTTTTGAGCTCTCCAAGCTCAAAAATACAATTCATGTGTTATTTTGAGCTCTCCGAGCTTAAAAGGATAGCTTTACTATGCTTTTGAGCTCTTCGAGCTAAAGTTATTGCGGTTTGAAAATTCAAAAAATAGTATTTCATTAAACTTCTATCAGACTTTCGAGCTCAGAGAGCTCAAAATCACACAAAAATTATATTTTTGAGCTCAAAGAGCTCAAAAAAGTAATAAGTGCAATTTTGAGCGCTTAAGTATGGAAGTAGCGTGAAGTTGCAGGGATGGCTTTTAGGGTCAACCGTTTTTCTAATTTTTCTAATTCTGCATTATAATGCAAACTAGTGTATCTTACGCACGCAAGCATACGCCTTAATATTTTGTAACATATATAATTTCAAGCTTATTTTATATTTAACTCATCATGCTATGAATAGTTTGTTCCAAAAGTAAAACGTATTTGTAATATATTTGTACATACTCTACAATTTTATGCCAAATTCTCATCAAATTTTATGGCACCAATTAAATTTTCTAAAATTCCGTAAATCTCGCTTACGATCAAAAATTTAATGTATTCTAAATTTATAAAGTATTATATAATTGTATTAAAATTTATCCGATTTTATTAACCTTGAAAGTTTTGAATTTCTTGAAATTTTCAAATTTTAATTGAAGTCTATTAAATTCTATTCAAAAAATGTTATCTTCAAATTTTGTTAAATGCTTATGTGATTTTATGCTAGTTTATACTATTTCATCAAGTTTTCGAATTGACTTTTATGAGATTCTATGACATTTTATGTAATTTCATCAAACATAATTAATTTTAATGAAATTTTTTACAAATAATTATTTAAACCTAAATACATCAACAAAACATGTTTCATTATCGCATGTGACGCAGAACAGCGAGCAGAGCTTCAGATCGGTAGACAAGAGGGCCTGAGTTCGAACCCAGCAAATAGTATTTTCACGTTAGCTAAAAATTTTTTTTCGGTTTGTGATTAGCTTCCGAGACACAAATTTGTAATGTTAGAAATAAAAACAAAATTTTTTTTTCTTCACTTGAATCATGTAAAATATAATGAAATTCTAAAAGTTTTATTAAATTTCATGGAACTCTTGCCATGTAAAAATCTCAAATCGTTAATTTTATTGAAAGTTGTAATAGAATTTCTTAAGATTTTCTAAAATTTAAGTATTAAACGTTATTAGATAGTAAAAATTTTCATCAAAATTTATAAAATTCCATAAAACTTTTTTAATTCCGGTCGAATGTTGAAAATTTGTTTTCAGCGACTCGAAAAATTATTTTTCAAAGTTTTGCCAAAACTTTTACAGAATCCTACGAAAATTGTGCTTATTGATTTCCTTGTGGAAATTTTTGGGATTTTTTTCCAAAAAATACTTTTAAAGACTTCTAAAGATTTTCTCAGAGTTCTTAAGGGTTTTTTAGAGAAAAGTCCCAAAAATTTCCACAAGGGTTTGGTCGTTCACAAAAATTTTTCTAGAATCTAAAATATTTGAAGTAACTACTACAAAATCTGATTTATTTCAGTGAAAGTATTACCTAAATTTAAAAAATAATTGTTCGAGTTGCTAACAAAAAATTTTCATCTTTTCACAGAAATTTGAATCACTTTGTAAAATTTCATAAATCCTGATGACAATTTTTACTATCTCATATGACTTCGTACTTAAGTCTTAAAAAATCATATCTAATTACAATTTTCGAAGGTAACAGTTTAAAATCTTACGGCCGCAAGGATTTATCGAAATTTGATAAATTTTAAGAAATGATAGAAAGTTATTCAGTTCTCAATTTTATGAAAGTCTCTAAAATTCAAAAAATTTTGCTAAATTCATTAAATAATGAAATTCTTGGTCAATGATAAAAATATTGCCAATTTTTTAGAATTTCATAAAATTTGATGAAAATCTGTATTTTCGTCCAAAAATTTTTCTCAGAAAAATTTTTTTCTTGGGAGCCTCGTTGGTACTCTAAGTATTAAATTTATGCATATTTAAATTTACTGAACTTATTTTAGATATCATGATCAAGCCACATCAAATAGTACTGCTATCTTCTAAAAATTATTTTACAGAGAGAACTTGTAATTTACTAAAAATTACTTTTTATCCGCTTTTGTCAAATTAAAATATCTCTAGCTTTATGAACATTAAAGGACTGAATTTTCTATTCTTACTATTTGCAGGATAGAGATTAAAAACTAACTGATTACTTTTCCATTTAATAGTCTACGTTAAGAGTCGTGCAGTTGTTTACAAAATTTTTTTACTTATTTTTACACTTTCAAAGTTAATTTGTGTTCACAAAAAAATGTCTCGACTGTCCCGCGCTTTATAAAAATAAAGCTGTCGATTAAAAAAATTGATAGCTAAGTATAACTCTTTTTTTTTCGAAAACTTTCTTGAAGAGTTTCTTAATCCCTCCATATAAAAATAGTATTACGGAAATTTACAGAGGCATGTATTTTTAAAGAAAATCCATTGACTTTTCGACAATATTCTTGACTCTACGTAAATTCTTAGCACTCGCACATCTCTCAGCGTTTTCAATATAAAATGATCCATCTAAAACAAATAAAGGTCAGTAGTCTCTTGAAAATTGATGCTATGCAATGAAATTTTTAACGAAATAATTCATTGACTACATACTTTTTTTTTTTTTTTTTAAATATTAATTTTTTTGAATACTAAAATTTTACTTAAATTTGATAACTTTTCCAAATTATACTAATGTAAAAAATGTGAAAAATACTTGTAAATTTTTGTCATACTTCAAATTGTCTGGATATCGAAAAATACATTAATTGCTACTATAATTAAATAATAACAAAAACGTTTGATCTGTAATAAATCTCAGAACGTTTGATAATTTTTGATCCTTATATTACCCTATATGCTAAATTATCCTTTGGGCTCTTTACAAACAGTATTAAATTATTTATCTAGAATAACACGTATGTTCTCTGTAGATTTTGTCATAATTTTATAGTGTTACCACATTTTCCTCAATGAAAGTGGTATTTTAATAAAAATCTAATGTATTAAAAAGTGTGTATCAAACTCATTTCTACAATCTAATGTAGATATTTAGATCTTTTCTAAAAATTTTACATATTTCAATTTATCACTGAATTTTAAATATACTGTTATTATTATTAAGTTAATTGAAAAATTAATCGTCTTCAGTTTTAAGTCATGATAATAAAGCTGAGTATTTTTGTGCTTTCTCACTAAGTTTTGAATTGTTGCTGTATCATATAATTGTGTCCTTCCGGATGACTAATCAGTATTATTTCATTTTTATATTCAATAAAAATTATCGAAGCATTCATAATTTATAATTTCAGCTAAAATTATAATATTATTTATTAGTAAGCAGAAATCATACAATAAACTAAGAAAATAATACTCCTGACTCTATTCATTATTGTACGCTGGTATAAATTAAAAACCATCATGAACTTGTCACCTTTTTCACAAACGTATTTTATAGCGTAATAGAGTTTACTTGTAAAAAACTAATTTTGAAAACAGTAGATATATGTAATGTTTATAATACCTTTTTGTAGTTTATTTCATTTTCTATAAAAATATAGCATGGTCTTACTAGAAACTTGTTTTGTTATTCAATAACAAAATCTTAAGTGTTAAAAAAAATTCTACTATAAATATCGAATCCAAATCCAATTGGTCTATCGTTATGTTATTTCATTTTTGATAAATCTTCAGTTAATAGAAATTAAAGAAGAATGATTTATAACTTTGTAAAGTTTTATCTCTTTGCTAACATCACATCAGACTTAACTGATTTTTTCAAAGCCCTACAATAGAAAAAATTTACAAAAAAAAAAAAAACAATTAATTAGTATAAAATAAACATAGGTAATAGAAATTATTTTTCAATCTGCGCATAGTTACCAAATAATAAAAGGCCATCATATTTTAATCTATTCAATGTTACCTAAAAATAAATGTGGCAGATTTCAGGACAATTAAATATTTAATTGTCAAAGCTTGAAAAATATTCTGTCAACTTTTCACTGTCAGGATTAATTATTCTAGAGTCATATGCGTTAGAAATATAACAATCCTTTGACATTTTCTATGTAACTTTACTTGATTTGAGATTAGAAATTGATCTTTTATACTTTGTACAATGTCGACTTTTTTGACATTTGTATACAAGCAGTAGCTTTCAACAATCTTTCATAGCTATACATCGTTTGTCAACAGACAATCAGATTGTTTTAAGTTATCAATCATAAATTCACTTTTCATCAATTCATTTCTAACTGTGATAAGCAAAGATATTTGTCGTTATCTTTTAAGGTGCTCACAAATTAAAAGAGACTGTTAAACTTTTATAATAAGTATTCGATAGCTATCAACTTTAAGATTGAGATTAAATATTGATAGTCATGTTGATTAATAAGTGATGATTAACTACCAGATTAATTCATTGTTTAATGTACAGATAATACATCAATCTCTTTTCATTAGCCTGTTGGTAGGTTTCAGGACCTAATTTCTTATAAGTTTTGCATAATTATAAAATACATGTCTGTTCTATTCAGTAACTTTTTATATCGTGCTATTATTATTTGAAACATCAATTATTTGAAAATATTTGAAACATCAACATTTGATGTCCATATGTGTGTTTATCAATCTTAAATAACGAATAATTTGAATAAGTAGCCAAAACTATGTATTTATTAGGGTGGGTCAAAAAAATCGAATAATTTATGTTTGACTTTATACTCTGAAAAATAGGTTCGTAGACACCTAAAAAGAATTCTCTCCAAGTATAAGCTCTTAATTATAACGGGAAGGTCCTCCGCTTTGCGGGTTTCTATTTTTTTCGAATAATCAGATAAAAAAATTTATATCTCGCTTCCAACTGCTTGGAAAAATATTCCGTGGCATAGATTTTGTGAGAAATTGAATGCTTTACAAAAAAAGGTCTCTTATGACTTTTTCAAAAACTCAACCGATTAAAAGATATTCATAGTTGAAGTTTGGCTATTTTAAGGAAAATATTCGTTTTTATTATGAATTTTATAAGTCGATGAAAAAAAATTATTTCGGATTGCGGAACTCATGATTTTGTAGGAAATTTACTGCTCTACAAAAATGGTCTCTTATGATTTTTGATTAAGTGAAGCCGTTACGAGATATTCATCGTCAAACATTAACGAATATCAATATTTCCAGTTTTTGATCAATAATTCGATAAATTTTAATTTAAACTATGAGTTTCAGGAAAATTTACATAAATTTGAGTTTCGATCGATAAAGAAATGTTATAAACAATTTTTTTAATATTGTTTTCAGTCTTGAGCTTGTTTGATTGCATTAAAACAAGAAATTAGAGCATTTTTTTCGACATATAGCCAATGATTAGTTTAATTTGAAGTGAATAACATATTTCTTTGTCAAATTTAATATGAAAAGTATTGAATCAAGTGAGAAACAACCAGTATTTAACTTTTTTATAGATAAATTTTTTATTGAATTATCAATTGCAATATAATTGTCTATATTTTTAACATAACAGTACGCTATTACTATAAATAATTTCTTTTATTACAATTTGGGAATGTTTTTGATGTTCTTTGACAACTTGCAATAAGTACTGGAATTGTTCTTCATTTTTGTCAAGCATTGATTATATTCACTGACTAATGCAACAGCTCGCTCTGCTGAATCATTGACAACTTTTAGTTGTTGAAAGTATTCTTTATTTTCGAGATAACTCTCATTAGTAGGCCATAATTCAACATCGACATCAAGAAAGTCATACGGTAGATCGAAGATTTTGAAAAGATTTAATGACTTTTTAGACACAAAGTCACTCAGAGTTCTCTGCGCCAATGAATTCAAATCTTTTTAGCAATTACAAATCTTTTAGCTTTAGAATCTGTACCTTCACGAGTATTAACAGCTTCAACAATTCTTTTTTTACTTCTAATGGAACGCCATCGTCAAACAGTGATAAAATGGCAAGTTCATCGCTCAAATACCATAAGTGCGAAATCATTTTTTCACACGTAGCTGAAGAAATCAAAGGATTGATATGTTTGTACTCCAATAAATTTTTCATAAACTGCAAGTCATGATAAGCAGCAGTTGTTGCAGAAGTTGATGAAAACCAAGCTTTTAAATACAATGTGACTATAAAAATACAGAAATGACGAAGACCATGCAATTCTTTCTGAGAGAGTTTGAATTCATCTCTGAATAGATACATTTTCAAACTATAAATGGCCTTAGCCATCCATCTAGCATGATGAACAGCACCAGGACGTTTGAAAGAAATCTTTTCTTGAGGCATTTCTCCAAGGAAAATCAATGATAATTCCAATAATTCTTTATCTAACTTATTATAACATTTCTTTATCGATCGAAACTCAAATTTATGTAAATTTTCCTGAAACTCATAGTTTAAATTAAAATTTATCGAATTATTGATCAAAAACTGGAAATATTGATATTCGTTAATGTTTGACGATGAATATCTCGTAACGGCTTCACTTAATCAAAAACTCATAAGAGACCATTTTTGTAGAGCAGTAAATTTCCTACAAAATCATGAGTTCCGCAATCCGAAATAATTTTTTTCATCGACTTATAAAATTCATAATAAAAACGAATATTTTCCTTAAAATAGCCAAACTTCAACTATGAATATCTTTTAATCGGTTGAGTTTTTGAAAAAGTCATAAGAGACCTTTTTTGTAAAGCATTCAATTTCTCACAAAATCTATGCCACGGAATATTTTTCCAAGCAGTTGGAAGCGAGATATAAATTTTTTTATCTGATTATTCGAAAAAAATAGAAACCCGCAAAGCGGAGGACCTTCCCGTTATAATTAAGAGCTTATACTTGGAGAGAATTCTTTTTAGGTGTCTACGAACCTATTTTTCAGAGTATAAAATCAAAAATAAATTATTCGATTTTTTTGACCCACCCTAGTAATTATAGTCATGATGATTATTTAATTAGTCTATTTTAATTATATTATTAAATCTTTCAATAGAAAAGTTAGGTTTTTTTTTTATATTTGGTAGATTTCAGGACTATATATGCATGAACAAAGCTTAAAAATTTTGACAAATATTTAGAAAATACACGAAAAATTAAATATGATAATAAATTATAAGAATTTTATGATTAATATTTAACTGTTAAATTTAAATTACTTGAAAGTTAACTAACACATAACAGTAGATACACAAAAATTCATTATGAAACCAAACTCCAATTTGCAAGTTTTGTTTTAAAACTTTTAATTCTACTGAAATAATGATCAATTTCATAAACAGGTAGCTGTCAAGGCATTCTCTGAAAAAATCCACTTTTCAAACTAGTTTAAGAGTAAACATATGATTTATTTCAAGTATCACATATCAATCAAAATAACTTCAAAAATGTCGGGAAATTATGTCGTTGTAATTGCTTTATATCACCATTTTATAGCCATATGATTTATTATTCCAGTTAATTCAAAGAATCAATCCTGTTGAATCAATTATAAATAATTTATATTCATAGACAGATCACAAATTATTATTAATTCATTGAATTTTTAAGGCAGAAATAATATACAACTAAAGTTCCAAGTGACATGTGGCAGGTTTCAGGACTCAAATATGTTTTTGTTGTCATTACGGCCATAAATTTTCTGAAAATTCAGTCTCCACAGTATAAAAACTAGCAACACACGTATGGTATTAAATATTTTAAAAATTATCACATAAATTCTTTTCTATCAGCGCTATTTTTTCATAATTCACCGTATCTCAAAATTTGATGAAATGGTAGTTATCAAATCATCAACAAATTTGTTCTTAGCTAGTTTGATTATTTTGATGAGACACCTTAAAAGTAGACTTTTTTATACAAGCGTCATATACATCAATATTCTGATCAAAACTTGAATGAAAAAGCTTTCAGCTTTTGCAATTATTTATTGTATATAACGGCACGGCAAACTTTGATAAAAAGATGTCAAGTTGATTTTTCATTATTATAATTTAAAATGAAATAATATATTCCACAATGATTTTTCAAAAACATTAAACATTAAACACAATTGAAAAAGTGGTTTCATTACAAACTGTAATTTATTTTGAAAAATAACTGACAAAATATTTAAATTTATACGAAAATATACTGAAAATTTTTTTATTTCCACGGTCGAGACTTTAAGTTATAATTTCAATTTTAATCAATTTGTTACGTATAAATATTTGATTAATTAATCAAATCATTTATAAAGTTCCATAAATAAACATTAATAAAACTAACCTTAAAAAAAAGAATTCTTATTATTATTTTATTTCAATGTCTGTTATCAATTAAAATCTATCTTATCCATGAGTAGTCAAGATAAGTGCTACAGCGCTAAAGTGAGAGTAATGTCAATTAAGTAACTTTTGAAATGTTGACGTTAACATGAGGAAGCGTATGTACAGAAATGTCCTCATGTAAAATTATTGAAAAAAATTGTCCTAAATCTTTCGATCGTTATTAAATCCACACATATTGAATATATTATAAACTGTTTTGCTGAATATAAATATAGTTATCAAATAATAATCGTTCATCGCATTTTAATCTATTCAATATAACCTAAAAATGAATATGGCAGATTTCAGGACAGTTAAATATTTAATTGTCAAAGCTTGAAGAATATTCTGTCAAATTTTCACTGTCAGAACTAATAACTGTAGAGTCATATGTATTAGAAATATAACAATCCATTGAAATTTTTCGTGTAACTTTACTTGATTTGACTATAGAGATCGATCGTTGATATTCTGTATTATGTCAACATTTTGACATTTGTATACAGATAATAGCTGTCACGAATCTTTCATATCTATGCATCATTTGTAAACAGACAATTAGATGATTGTGAATTATAACTTCACTGTCCATCGATCAATTTCTAGGTTCGATAAGCAAATATATTTGTCGTTGTTATTTAAGGAGCTCACAAATTAAAAAAGCCTGTTAAACTTTTATAACAAGCATTCGATAGCTGTCAACTTTCTTAAAATTTTTGTAACGTTATCAAACAAAAGTAAAAATAATATTTCATCAATTATTGAGATCATATATTGATAGTCATGTTTATTAATAAGTGATAATTAATAATCAGAATAATTCACTATTTAATGTACAGTTAATCTATCAAGCTATTTTCATTAGTCTCTTAGTAGGTTTCAGGACATAATTTGTTATAAATTTTATATAATTATAAAACACACATCTGTTCTATTTAATGAACTTTTCATATCAAGCTATCATTATTAATTAATTTAAAATCGTATAGTAACCATCAATCTTTAAATTTATGAAATAAACTGTAAAAGATATTTAAATAGTAACCTATGCTAAGAATATTTGAAACATCAATATTTGATGTTTATATCTACGTTTAACAATCTCGAATAACAAATAATTTTAACTAGCAACTAAAACTATGTATTTATAGTCATGATAATTATTCAACTAGTCTTCTTTAATATAATTTTTAAATCTTTCAATGGAAAAAAGAAAGGTTAAGTTTCTTATAATGTTTGGTGGATTTCAGGACTATCTGTGTATAATCAACTTAGAAATTTTAAGAAAATAATTAAAAAATTAAACGTGATATTAGCTTATAACAATTTTATGATAATAAAACTGTTAAATTAAAATTATTTGAAAATTAGCAAATACAAAACAATCGATACATAACAATTCATTATGAAACCAAACTCCACTTTGCAAGTTTGATTTTAAAACTTTTAATTCTATTGAGATGTTGATCAATTTCATAAATAGATAGCTGTTAAGGCATTCTCTCAAAAATTTATTATTCAAACTAGTTTAATTGTAAATATATGATTTATTTCAAGTATCAAATATTAATCAAAATAACTTTAAAAATATCGGGAAATTATGTCGTTGTAACTGCTTTATATCACAATTTTATAAACATATGATTCATTTCAGTTAATTCCAAGAATCAATTTCGTTAAATCAATGATAAATAATTCATATTCATAGACTGATCACAAATTTTTATTAATGTATTGAATTTGTTAAGCCACACATAATATACACCTGAAGTTCCATGTGATATGTGGCAGGTTTCAGGAGTTCAAAATATTTTTGCTGTCATTAGAGCTATAAATTTTCTAAAAATTTAGTCTACAGCTTAAAAACTAGAAACACACATGTGGTATCAAATGTTTCAGAAAATTATCAAATAAATTTTTTTAATTTAACGTATCTCAAAATTTTGAGACACCTTAAAAAAATAAATTTTTTTACACAAGCTTCCTATATGTAAATATTACAATCAAGACTTGAATGAAAAAGCTATTTGCTCCCTGCTATTATTTATTGTATTATTTATTTATTGTATATAACCACACTGCAAACTTTGATCAAAAGATATGTCAAATTGTTTTTTTATTATTATCATCTGGAGTAAGATAATATATTTCACAATGATTTTTTGAAAACATGATACATTATACGCAATTGAAAAAAATTGTTTTATTTCAACATTACAAACTGTAATTTTTTTCAAAAAATTTTTAGATAAGATATTCAATTTCACACGAAAATATACTGAAAATTTTTTTATGTCCGCAGCCGAGACTTTAAATTGTAATTTTAATTTTAATAAATTTAATTGTAACAATTTTTCCACGTATCAATATTTGATTAAGTCATTTGAAAAGTGACATAAATAAAAATTAATAAATCTAACCTCAAAAAAAATGTTATTATTATTATTATTATTTTATTCCAATATCTGTTATCAATTAAAATCTATCTTATCGGCAAGTGGTTCAGATGAGTTACAGCGCTATAGTGAGAGTAATGTCAAGTAACTTTAGAATTGTTTACGTTAATATGAGGAAGCGTACAGGAACGTTACCCGTGTCAAGTTATTAAGGAAAAAATTGTTCTAGATTTTTCGTTCATTAAAACCACACATGCACACACATACTGGATAAATTATAAACTGTAAGCGTCTCTGTCGCCATTTTTGTACTCGGCAATAAATCCAGATAGATTATTGATACGTTTTATTGAATTGGAGCTCACCAATTAATATTCAGAACAATGACTGTATTTATGCTGCTTCGGGATAAAAGGAAGCAATACTGCGTTCATAAAATACGACATGTTTCTGTGGATACTCGAAAAGATAAAATTTGTGATAAAAAAATAAAAATAATTTGTGAGCATAGTAAGTATTTTTGTTGTTTTATATTTTCATCAAAATTAATCAAATGACACTGAAGTTAGCAATGATATGACAATTTTCATCGTTTTATAAAATTTATTCATTTAATTTTTTTGGAACATTTTTTTGAGTAATCATTTATTCATAGATGAGATACCGCCATACGATTGCTACTTGGCTTATTTTTGTATTAATATCTAGTACTCATAGGTTACAACCATAACTTTTCCCTAATAATCTAAACTTCTCTTAAATTTTTAAAATTGTTACAGCTGACCGTAATATTTTAAATGATGTTTGTCGTAAATTAAACTTCAATGCTCCTCAGATAATTTTACCCAAATTTATCCTCGATAAATCTCCAAAATCCATTCCTTCTCACATCCTACTGAATACTGAAAGTCGTAAGTATATTTCTTTTGATGTTACAGAATGATACTGAAAATAACACCACGAGACTTATTCATATTTACGATTTTATGCATATTTTCCATTTTTAATTAAATATAAATTTCATATTTTTGAATTACGTAAATATGAAAACTTTTCTTATTAAAAAATAAAACATTAGTTGCATTTTCTGCTTTATTTGCAAGTTATTTTTGATTTAATCTTTTGCACTTAAAAATGATGTTAACAGTCAACTAGTATTCAGACGAAAATTTCTTCACACAGAATAATGACCGGTTATAATAATTGAAAACATAAATGTAATTACCAATTTCGCTTATTATTATACAGAGAAAAATTTTATTGATTTTTATAATCTGTGATTCACAACTACGGTTAATTTCAACTTTTTGTAGGATATCTTATGATTGAAATTAATGAAATGAAAATTAAAATTTAAATACTTTTATTATTATATCACAGATATACAGATAAATAGTCCTATTCAGCTGACCCAATCATATAAAAAGAAGTCGTATAATTATTTTGAGGCAGATTGTTTTGTTGATTCAAGAAAAGGAAAAACTGTCTGGTTTTCTGATGCAATCAGTAGTAAGTACTAACAATATTGTGTCAAAAGAGAACAATTATAAAATAAAAAATTTCGTATCTATTATTCATGATGAAGATTTTTTAACGAAGTTAAATTTCCAATTTACAAACTTTAATGATAAAAAAAAATTTCTGAATTTTGAGATAGTTTTTTCAAGATTTTAATAGCAAACTATTTAAAAGAATCATTTATGATTTCAAGTATCATTTATCTAATGTTGATATTTCTAAAAACTATTAAAAATTAATCGGAGAAACTTGATTTATTTTAAGACTAGTATTTCTAGAAGTTTTTTTTACAACACACAAGAAAGTTATATTGGAAATTATTTTATTAGTTCATCAATAATATTTTTATTTTATATCACTATTTATATACTATATTTCTCTGTCAATGAAAGCTCAATGTAAAACAGTAGCTAATTTTTCACACACATTCATTTTAACATCTAAATTAATTAATTTCAGCTTTTATCAATTCAGACTCGGATCAAGTTGTTAACGGCTTGGATTTTAATTCATCTTCACTTACAGAATCTTTTAATTTATTCGATAATACTGATCTTCCTTATACATCGTATGAAGAACCATATGACGACTTAAGCAACTTTTCTGAAAACTTAAATGTATTAGATATTGGACAGAACATAGTTATAGATACAGAAAATGTGGAGAATACTATTACTAAGACATCTAATCACGAGGAAGAAAGTTTCAGTAAGATACTTGAAGATAAACGAAGAAATAGTGTTGATGGAGAGGTTCAGCCAGAAAATGGAATTAGTTTGAATACTGTTGATTTCAATAACGCTGTGGACAACTGTGAAATTGAGCCGAAAAGGATTGAGAGGAAAAAAATAATTAGATATCGGAACACTGATTGCGGTAAATTCTTAAAAATATAGTTCTGTTAATTTTAAGTTCAATGAGGCTAAATGATAATTTTTTTTTGCAAATATTGACAATCGAATTAGAGAATAGAAAAATTATTATACAAATGGATTATAAAAACACAAACTAATTTAAATATTTTATTTTTATAGATTCTGATAGCGAGAGCAAAGAATCTGAATCATCGTATGAACCATCTGATTCAGAAGAGTCAGTCGATGAAGAAGAGCATCTAGTCGAAGATATAACTGATGAAGAGGATTTCAATAATAAAAACAATGCATCTGATAATGCTGATGATAATAATATTTCTCAGAATACTTCAACCTCAACTTTAAATTGTTCACTTAATGTTTCTGGACATACTGGGTGGGACGATGATGACGTTGAAGCGGAGTTAAGTTCCAAAAAAGGAAATGCGAAGAAAGATAGTTGCTGTTATTGCGAAAAAGAATATTTCAAAATTGCTCGACATTTGGAGACGGTACATAAGAATGAACTGGAGGTACAAAGTTTTATTAAATTACCAAAGGGAAGTTCTGAGAGAAAAGATGAAATAGCTGTACTACGGAAACGGGGAAACCACATGTTTAATATGAAGCAGAAGAGAAAAGAAGATGGTACTCCTGGAATAATTAAAACAGTACGTTGTCCAAACAAAACTTCCAAACAATCAGGTGGAAATTGGGCTGTCTGCAGTAAATGTAAAGGCTGGTATGCAAAAAATAATATCCGCCATCATTACCGTGATTGTCAAAATGGCGCGAAAAGTAGTAGAGGAATATTAGCAAAATCTCGTCGAATACAGGGTCAAATTCATCCACGAGCCTCTAAACCAATGCGCCATAAAATAATACCATACATGAAGTTGACAGAACATGTTAAACTCATTAGATACGACCTCTTGATTATACTGTTTGGAAACGATGAATGTACCAGGTATCGGAAGCGTAATTTAGCTCAGATGATTCGAGCCAGGTTGAGCTTATTAGCTCGTTTTCTTCTGGTTACGAAGCAAGTTGAGCCATCAGTCACTGATTTTGCCTCAATATATAGTCCTAAACTATATTATAAAGTTATCGAAGCTATCAATCAGTTTGCTGGACTTGATGAAGAAAATGGCTATTATAAAGTACCTTCGAGAGCATCTGAAATTACTACAAATATTAAAAAATCGGAGTAATATTAATTAATGAATGCATTATTGATAATAAACCTGAAACAAAAACAGAGGTAGAAAACTTCTTGTCTCTATGCAAACAAGGATTCGCAAATATTATTAATCGAATAGTTCAAGAAACTCGACTTGTGCATCAAAGGAAAAAAGAAGTAGAACTTCCCACAACTACTGACATTCGACGTTTTTCTATGTATTTAGATCGTACAATTGATAAGAATATTCAGCTTCTAAGAAAGGAATTTTCACTTAGGACATGGCGGGACCTTTCCGAAGCATGTCTTATTCAATTACAATTGTTTAATCGTAAGAGAGCGGGTGAGATGGAAAGATTCGAGCTAGATGATTATAAAAAAATGAAATTCATTACCGAGAAAGATGAAGGGTACAAGTCGTTATCTAAAGAAGAAAAAGAAAGGGCAAAAGAGTATGGTCATACAGTTATTCAAGGAAAGCTCTACAAAAGTGTCCCTCTATTATTAAGCGCTAAAGTTCGTGATGGAATTGATGCTGTCATTAAACATCGCACAGAAGCTCGTGTATCATCTAAAAATCCTTTTGTATTTGGAATATTTGGGTATTATAAAGACGCCCATCTATGTGCTAGTAGTGTTATGAGGAAATTGTCTGATTTATGTGGCGCAGAAAGGCCGGAGTTGCTTCGAGGAACACCACTCCGGAAGCAAATTGCGGCAAAATGGTCAGAAATGCAACTTGATCCAACACAAACTTCGAAAGTTGCTGATTATCTAGGACATGATGTTGTAATTCATAAAAAAGTGTACCAACAACGAGCTAAAGCAGATATCCTAAATATGTCAAAAATATTGCTTAAAGCTCAGGATTAGCATGATTCACGTAATGATTCAAAAGGATCAGTTGAAATGGACTCTACAAATGACCAAGACATCTCTATTAATAAAGGTAATCAGTACTAATTTTTAATTTAAAAAGCTTGGTAAATAAAATCCAATTGTTTTTCCGGTTCTTGTGCATATAAAATATCATGCAACTTATCAAGAGTTTTCTAAGATGATTAATAATTAATAAAATAGAAAAAAAATTTTTCTAGAAAATCTACTAGCATTATAAAATAATTTTATGAATTAGCGATTCAATTTTATTTTCTGATTTTTACATAACTAATAAAGTATGAATTTCGAACATAATTTATTTTGTTTAAGCCCTGATATTTATACAATATTTTTTTGTTTGAATGTTTGAGTTTGTTTATTATAATGATAAGTTTAATGCATTTTATTTATTGATTTATTTTTTTTAAATTTCAGGAACGGATGATTTAATTAATTCCTCAGACAACGATACTGGTTGTGAGAATAATGCATCTGAAGAATCAGCTTACGACTTGACAATAGATTACTTACCCCAATCTCATACAACACGAAAAGATAATAGTAATGATTTGATAAAACCTAAAAAAATAATTCGATCTCGTTGGAGTAAAAAAGAAGAATCTGATCTCCGTAAGTATTTTGCTGAGTATTTAAGGACAAAGACTTACCCAGCACTGCCCGTCATCAGAGATTTTAAAAAAAAATATGGAATACTAGCTAATCGTAATCCAGAAGTTATCAAGACGAAATTGTCTAATATATATAAACTACCGATTGCAAAAGCAAGATTGAATACAAGTAATCACGAACTTAAATTACAAAAAGCAAAAAATTTTGACAAACAAAGTAGAAAAAAGCTGTCTGCTACAAAAAAAAGTAGAGAAAAGTTAAGCTGTAGTCCAAAAAAATGCCCGACTGATAACGGACTGGCTCACTCCCATAGAAGCTGCTACTTCCACCTGACTGTAGCCCTCTTGAAGGAGGGTAACAATGCGAGCCACATCTGTGGCAGCTAAATGTCGACGAGGCATATCAAAAGGTGCTTATCAAAGAAAAGCTTACATAAAATTCACGTAAGGAATTTAGGCTAAAAAGAAAACGTAAAATTCAAGTTTTGTGTGAGGAAAAGCCGAACTCCGCGGGGGTATATCAATTTGTTTTTATTGAATTTTTAAAATGAGATTTAAAACTAAGGCAGTTGTAGCGGACAGAAAAAATTGAGTTAATTTTTTTTGACAATAGTGAAGCATTCTGAAGACGATAAAAAAAAAAATTAAAAAAAAATTTTTGATAAAAAAAATTTCGAAAAAAATTTTCGAAAAAATTGAAAAATTTTTTTTTTTTTTTTTTTCAAATTTCTTGAAAAATCAATCTCTTTGATCGAAAAATAAAGAATTTTGAAAAAAAAATTTTTTCAATGGAAAAATGGATAAAAATCACAAAATTGCTCATAATGGTGATTTTTGCGAAAACACAGAATTTGAAGCTTCTGGGCACTATGAACAAAAAATCGCAGCGCTTTGAATTTCTTAGGGATTTTAGGGGACACTTTGAAGTTAAAAATTACCAACGATATCCTTCGTTCATCCATTTTATCCAAAGTTATACCAAGTTATCCAAATATCCTTAATTATGCGAATTTTTGTCTTTTTTTCAGTCCGAGTTTTCAATTCAAAAAAAATTTTTTCTTCAAAAGCAGTTTACGTTTTCTTATAGAGAATATTGTGAAGTTTTCAAAACCCTCCTTCGATTTCCTATACGGTCATTATTTCCAGAGTTATTGATTTCCAAAGTAAAAAAAAACTTTTTTGCTTTGATTGACGATAACTTCGCGGCAAATTATCGTACAGGCTTTTTGGCTACGTCAAATTAAAGGGTATTAAATTTACGAAAAGAGCTTTTAAACGAAACAATCGAAAAAATTTTGTTGAAGCCCGTAGACTTTTTTTAAGACGAAAAAAAATTTCGAAAAATTTTTTTTCAGTAGTTTTCTTAGGATTTCTCCAGACCTGACGATGACAAAAAATTTTCATGGTCATATCTAAAAACTAGACACTTGGAGCTACAATTTTCTTTTTTTTTTTTTTTTCTGTGCGATCATTTTCCTCGGAGTTACAGCTCGCTGAAAATCACCAAAAAATTTGGAATTTTTTTTATATCCCTTAATTTTTGTGACTAGTGTACATAAAAAATTTGGAAATTTTTATTAGGATCAAATCCGTGACCGTAACTTTAAAAAGCTTAGTCTCAATCCACTACGCTAAGTCGCAAACGTTCAGTTAACTGCTTTTTTTCATGTACATCAATTAAAACTGAGACTTCATTTCCAGCACTACAGTAGGGTAAAGTTCAAAGAACAAAGTAGAGAACTTAACTTTCTATTAAATAGGAAATTTTATTTTTGTGGTAAGAAATCGTTCAGTCTACGAAATAATAGTGAAAGTCTGAGTGATTTTTACCCTTAATAAAACCTATCAATGAAAAATCTCAAAAGATGGAACAAAGACCTTTACTCAATAAATTTGCGGTATAAGATTGCGATTTAATAAGGTTTAATATAACGTACATGACTCAGTTGTACAATGCATTAAAAAAATATGATAACCGAAAATGTCCTGAAAAATACCATTTACTTTATGTACCTAGACCGATAATGTATATACATTCGGATGTACATACAAATAAAAATATACCCATCTAAGTCCTAGAATGTGCCAAAAGGTAGTTATCAGGACGTCCTGAAATATATCACTGTACATATTTGGATTTCAGGACGGTCCTGACATGCTACAAATGTCCTGAAACCAGCCATTTTTGCTAAAAAATGTCCCAATAGCTACCACTGCAGATATATATATATATATATATATATATATATATATATATATATATATATATATATATATATATATATATATATATATGATTATACAGGGTGTCTCTGAAGTGGCGGGAGTAATTGTTGGGGTCGATAGAGAAAAAAATACTGAATCGAAAGTTCCTGAGCCAAAAATTTTTTTGGGCCATAGAATTTGAGTTATGAATTAAAAACGATAGCCAATCAGAAGCGCGCTATTCGAGAAATGAAAATGAGCGGGGAAGTAGAGGAGACGCGAGAGTGAGATGCTGCAATAGCAGCTTACTCGCTCACACAAAGCCGAGCATGAGAGGGGATTGTGACGCTATGAGCCGAGTACGTAAGTGTGAATGAGTGGATGTATGAGGTCGCAAGCGGACGGCTTAATGTATGAGTGTGTGTCCGTGTATCGCAGCATTATTGGAGGCGTTGTAACGCTGAATTAAAGCTAACCGGGTACTCTAAGACAGAGGGAAAAAATTTTTATTTTTATTTTTATTCGAAAAAATTTAATAAAAAAATAAAAAGGCCCAAGATTTAACCAGACCCACAGAAACGGAGAGTAAATTTTTAATTCTCATTTATTTTGCTGGGGATTATTTTCAAATACAAAAAAAAAAAAAAGGCTAAGATTCAACTGGAATCCAAAAAGAGATGGATGAAAAAATTTTATTTTTTATTTTTAATCAGCAAAATTATTTTTCTTTAAAAAGAGCCCAATCTCGACTGGAGCAAGAAAAAATGATTGAAAAATTTTATTATTAATTTTCAATCAACAAAATTATTATAAAAAAATAAATGGGCCCAAGTCTCAACCGGACCCAAACAAACGGATAAAAATTTTTATTACTTACTTAATTTGCTGGAAATTATCTTTAAAAACGAAAAAAATGCCCAAGACTCGATCGGATCCAAAAAAATAACAGTACAAAAATTTTTTCCTTATTTTCAATCAGCAAAATTGTTTCTTTTAAAAAAAGGCCCAATCTCAACCGGACTAGAAGAAACTGATTGAAAAATTTTATTTTTATTATTAATCGAGAAAATTATTTTGAAAAAAAAATAGGGCCCAGAATCAACTGGACAAACAATGGACTTGAGTTCAATTTTTTTCTTAATTTATAATTTGACATTCTACCTGTTAATTCACCGATAGATAATTCTAATAAAAATATCAAAATTATTCGGACTTGAGTTCAATTTTTTCTTAATTTATAATTTGACACTCTACCTGTTAATTCACTGATAGATAATTCTAATAAAAATATCAAAATTATTCGGACTTGAGTTCAATTTTTTTTTAATTTATCATTTGACATTTCGCTTGTTGATTAAGTGATTAATAATTTTAATAATAATATCAAAATTATCAGGACTCGAGAGCGATTTTTTTTTAGTATATTTTTTTACATTTTACATGTCAATTAACTGATAAATAATTTCAATTAAAATATCAAAATTATTCGGACTTGAGTTCATTTTTTTTTTTAATTTATTAGTTGACATTTTACCTGTTAATTAACTGATAAATAATTTTAATAAAAATATCAAAATTATCAGGACTCGAGAGCGATTTTTTTCAATTCCTTATTTGACATTTTACCTGTCAATTAATTAAAAAATAATTTTAATTAAAATATCAAAATTATTGGGACTTGAGTTCAATGTTTGTTTTAATTTATTTTTGACATTTTACCTGACGATTAATTGAAAAATTATTTTACAGAATAATTCCCAGCAAAATAAATGAGAAATGAAAGTTTTCCATCCGTTTGGTTGGGTCCGGTTGAGTCTTGGGCAATTCCTTCTGTTTTCAAAAATTATTCCGAGCATAAGAAATAAGTAATAAAAATTTTCTATCTGTTCGTTTTGGTCCGGTTGAGTCTGGGGCCTATTTTCTTTTTTGAAATAATTTTGTCAATTAATAATTGATAATAAATTTTTTTCAATCAGTTTTTTATCGTCTTGTCAAGATTAGGCTGATTTTTGTTCAATAAATTTTTGTTTGTTATTGAAAAGAGAAAATAAATTTTTTTGCATTCTTCTATTCTTGGCTCTGGTCGAGTCTTGGGCATTTTTTTCGTTTTTAAAAATAATTCCTAGCAAAATGAATGGGAAATAAAAGTTTTCGATCCGTTTGTTTGGGTCCGATTGAGTCTGGGGCCTATTAATTTTTTTAAGAATAATGTTGTTAATTAATAATTGATAATAAAATTTTTCAATCAGTTATTCGAAGTCTGTTTGAGATTGGGCCTTTCTTTTCAAGGAAAATTAATCTTGGTGATCAAGTAATAAAAATTTCTATCCGTTTATTTGGGTCCTGCTGCGTCTTGGGTCTATTTTTTTTTCTTAATAATTTAGTTAATTAATATTTAGAAATAAAATTTTTCGATTTATCTTTTTCGGGTCCGGTCGAGTCTTGGGCAATTTTTTTGTTTCGAAAAATAATTCCCAACAAAAAAACAGGAATAAAAGTTTTCTTTCCGTTTGTTTGGGTCCAGTTAAGTCTGGGGCCTATTTTTTTTAAAAAATTTTGTTGATTAAAAATTCATTATAAAACTTTTCAATTATTTTTTCTTGCTCCAGTCGAGATCAGGCCCTTTTTCAAAGGAAAATAATTTTGCTGATTAAAAATAGAAAAACAAAGATTTTCAATTTATTTTATTTCGGGTCTGGTCGAGTCTAGGGCATTTTTATCGTTTTCAAAAATAATTTCCTGCAAAATAAATAAGTAATAAAAATTATTTATCCGTTTGTTTGGGTCCAGTTGAGTCTAGGGCCTCATTTGTTTTTTTAATTAGTTTTGATGATCAACAATAAAAATAAAATTTTTGGATCATTTTTTCTGGGTCCGGTCGAAATTGAGCCTTTTATTATATAAAAAAGTTAATTATGATGATTAAAAATGAATAGTAAAATTTTTTTATTCATCTCCCTTTCGGTCTGATGGAGTCTTGGGCATTTTTTTCGTTTTTAAAGATAATTTCCAGCAAATTAAGTAAGTAATAAAAATTTTCTATCCGTTTGTTTAAGTCCGGTTAAGTCTGTGGCTTATTTTTTTTTTTAAATAATATTTGATTAATAATAAAAATAAAATTTTTTAATTAGTTTCTCTTAGTCTGTTTGAGATTGGGCCTTGTTTCGAAAAGAAATTAATTTGGCTGATTGAAAATGAAAACAAAATTTTTCAATTTATTTTTTTTTTTGGGTCCGGTCGAGTCTTGGGCGATTTTCTTCGTTTTTAAAATAATTCCCATCAAAATAAATAAGTAATTAAAACTATCTATCTGTTTGTTTGGGTCCGGTTGAGTCTGCGGACTATTTTTTTTTTTTAAATAATTTTGTTGATTGAAAATTAATAATAAAATTTTTTAATCATTTTTTTGCTCCAGTCGAGATTGGGCCTTTTTTAAAAGAAACAATTTTGCTGATTGAAAATAAGGAAAAAATTTTTGTACTGTTATTTTTTTGGATCCGATCGAGTCTTGGGCATTTTTTTCGTTTTTAAAGATAATTTCCAGCAAATTAAGTAAGTAATAAAAATTTTATCCGTTTGTTTGGGTCCGGTTGAGACTTGGGCCCATTTTTTTTATAATAATTTTGTTGATTGAAAATTAATAATAAAATTTTTCAATCATTTTTTCTTGCTCCAGTCGAGATTGGGCTCTTTTTTAAAGAAAAATAATTTTGCTGATTAAAATAAAAAATAAAATTTTTTCATCCATCTCTTTTTGGATTCCAGTTGAATCTTAGCCTTTTTTTTTTTTTTGTATTTGAAAATAATCCCCAGCAAAATAAATGAGAATTAAAAATTTACTCTCCGTTTCTGTGGGTCTGGTTAAATCTTGGGCCTTTTTATTTTTTTATTAAATTTTTTCGAATAAAAATAAAAATAAAAATTTTTTCCTCTGTCTTAGAGTACCCGGTTAGCTTTAATTCAGCGTTACAACGCCTCCAATAATGCTGCGATACACGGACACACACTCATACATTAAGCCGTCCGCTTGCGACCTCATACATCCACTCATTCACACTTACGTACTCGGCTCATAGCGTCACAATCCCCTCTCATGCTCGGCTTTGTGTGAGCGAGTAAGCTGCTATTGCAGCATCTCACTCTCGCGTCTCCTCTACTTCCCCGCTCATTTTCATTTCTCGAATAGCGCGCTTCTGATTGGCTATCGTTTTTAATTCATAACTCAAATTCTATGGCCCAAAAAAATTTTTGGCTCAGGAACTTTCGATTCAGTATTTTTTTCTCTATCGACCCCAACAATTACTCCCGCCACTTCAGAGACACCCTGTATATATATATATATATATATATATATATATATATATATATATATATGTTATCATAACCTCTGTATATCTCCTATATTCGCAGCCTAATGAATGAAACTTTTTTTGGTTCTTTTTGAAATAACTTCAGAATGTATCAATTATTCGCATTTCTGTGGATAAAATCTTACAGATTTTATCTGTATACAGTTTAGTTATTAACCTTTAATTTCTGTACCTATTTGATCTCCTCTATTTTATGAGTTACCTATTAACGCTTATTCAAGCTGTTGAAAATTTGCTAAAAATTTCCTTTTTTTTTGTTCTCGGTTCAGTAACTTTGAAATGCCTTATGTTTTCTTATTTGTATGGATCAGATCTTGAACCTTATTAGATGAGCTTTTTTCCATACCTATACATTTACTTTAGTCGTTTATTATAGGAATGAAAGCATAGTTTTAATGAAATTTTACGATTGTAGTGGTTTTTTTTTATTCATTGTTAAAATCATGACAAAATTTTTGACGTTTTAGGAAGGTATACAAGTTGATTTTTTATTTAATTTCTGATAGTTTTTGTTATATAACATATTATATTTATATTATAACAACATTATATTATTTTCTGTACGTAAATGATATCTAATCCCATTTCTGCTGCCGAATGGTTTTTTTTTGTATTGCATTTGTTGCTTAAATATCGAGTGTTCACGCCAGATCACTCGATAACTCCGCACTCTACCTTACCAGAAGTTCTGCGACTGACTCCCACCCTGATAGTCATACTATCGAAGCTGGTAGCCTGTTACGCGCACATGATTATTGATTTTTCATTTGAATGACACGGGAATTCCTTGTTTTTCGAATTTTAATTCATTTCCGCGAGTTCTTGTGTGATAAAAACAGATAATTATTTTTGTAGGGAATTAAACGATCTACAAGAAAGGTTTGAAATTATTTTTCTCTAAGTCAACTCCATTAAAAATCATTCTCTATTAAATTTCAATTTAGAATAATATACGATGAGTCTCACGATTTTGGATACTTTTCCACAAAAAAAATATCCTAAGAACATAAAACAACATATTTTTCGTGAGTTTTCTCTTTTTTACCTCCCAAGTTTACTCAGAATAACTCATGTTATTTAGCACACGACTCAAATAGAAGCGTTGAAAACTGATTTCAATGCAGTCGGAAGTACTGTCAAGATCTTTGATGAGATTATATCTATGATTTAATAACTAACTGTTAGTTAAAAAGTTTCGCTGGGCACTTTGTAGAATCGCATTTTTAGATCTAGAGTTGAAATGTAATTGAAGTATTCTTTTGATTTGCACAGATATCAAATGCAGAATTATAAAATTTGACTAGCTTATTTTCTTAGTTTTATGGTCACTATACCAGGAAAGATGGAGGTGCAAACGGTAAACCAATAAGTTATAGAAGGTATTCCTGACGACGCGATGAACAAAGCGATTTTCGCATGTATCTTGAAACTTTTGGCCGATGTCAGGAATTTCAAAAAATATTGACAGAAAGTATATTTTCTGAAAAAAAAGTTCATTTTTTGCAAAGCTGTAGCAGCAATACTAATAATATCTATTTATCATAAAAGAAAAAAAAAACATTACTATACCAAATATGAATTGTTATTTAGGATAAGATATGATATACTTTGGGAGTTCCTTAACATAAATAACACCGGCACACAAAAAAAAAAAAGTTGTCTGTACTTGGGACGCGCCACATATATTCCCATGTAATTTGACCCGCTGAACCCGAATTTGAGGTCCGTTTGGCCCCTACACCCTAGGATTTTGAGAAAACTGTAAAAAACCGAAAAAAAACGGGAAAATTGGGGGTTTTGGTGATTGAAAAATTTTTTTAGATTCTAACTATGCATGATTTTCATGTATTTCGATCTGCTTTATACTTATCTGAAGTGTACTCAGACCAGCAGCCATTAAAAGTCTAAGTAAATCCCGAAAAACCCATGAAAATTGCGAAAAAAACAAAAAATTCCCAATATTGTGATAAAAAAATGTATTGAGCTAAATATATGATGATTTTCATGTAGGTTTATCGACGACATATAAATCTCCAACTTTTATAACTCAGACGTCTCGAAAACATCAAACAAATGTGCAAAAAACCCCGAAAATTGGAAAAAATCAAATGTAATATAATAAAAATCGAGTTATTATTCAAAATAAATAAAAAAAATCATATCATTCGATCTGTGGTGCATAAAAAAAAAGTATTTCGTCCTAAGACTTAAAAAAAATTAATTTTTTCGGAAAATATCATCAAAACCCTTTGGATTTGAATTTTAATTCGTTCTCCGCTTATATCTCACCCTTTTATCTTCAAACGTCCTGCATAAAGGGTTTCTCTTTCGTTTCCTCTCTTCTTCGGGTAAATCTCTCTTCAGAGTCCAACAATGATCTACCATCATATTGACATCCACTCATGTTTTGATGGAATGTTTCTTCTCTTTCTTCACTGAAATTACCAAGATTTTCAGGAAAGTGTGAAAGATGAGATTGTAAATAGTGCAATTTTGTATTCACATTCCCTAAAAAATTTCGAGATACTTCCTTAAAACTTCCCCAAGCTGCTCTCTCAATCTTGTGCATCTCATACTCAAGATTAGCATCCTGGAATTGAGTCCGAATTTGGGGTACATAAAAAATTCCTTCTTTCAATTTATTGTCACTTATAGCTGGAAATTTTTCGTCCAAGTACTTAACACAGTTGCCATTTTTATCGAGAGCTTTGACAAAATGCTTCATAAGGTCAAGCTTGATATAAAGTGGTGGCAGCAAGTACTTGTAAGGATTAATGAGAGATTCTCGCATAACGTTGTGAGAACCATGATTCAAATTCTTTCTTGTTGGCCGTTCTTTTCTACTGTAGGGAATTTTCCGATCGTGACTATCCTACAAACATACAAGAAGGGATATATTGTGAACCAGATTGTTGGCTTAACTAGTGTAGCAATTTTCAGATCACCACAAACTTTTCAATGATTTTTGGTCAAATGAGCTACTGGAGTCGGTGCTTTGAGACTTCGCTTAGACAAAGCAATGGAAAACTTTCACTCCTCGTCCTGAAAGTGTTCGGCTTTAACTCATCAATCAAACTTCTTACATCTGAACAGTCCACTAATGAATTTTCGCCGTTTTAAAAATGTTATCAGATTTTTTTCCCTATCACGATAAAAATAAGCTGTTGTATTTTTTTAGTTAATAAATTTTTTTCTTTAAGCTGATGTTTCAGGGTTTTCACTTCTAGGAACTTTTTGGGCTCAGAATCGATTTCTTGCTTAAATGCTTGTGCCTGTAACCATGGCACCTCCACGTGGTGACGGCGGGCAACAGGACCGTCTGGCATAGTCCCTGGGTTAACGGCTTGAATGCCGTCATGGCAGGCACAAGTAATAAGTGTTTTACGATGCAGGGACCCGGAATCCCAGTATCGGCGTCTGGTCAGAGTGAGAAAGCAGGCTCGCAGGCGTCGTCATCAAGTGACTGCAGCTCTTCATTAGTGGGTGACTTGGCTTCTGAAGCGTTTAATATGACAAGAAGTGTCTCTCACATATGTAACAAAAACTCCAATTGCTTCTGTTACATATGTGGAGAATTTGAAGTAACGAAAAGTCGTAGATCTTTTTCAAACAAATTGAAAAATGTCTACGAAACCTGCTTCGGTATCCAGATTACGAACTGGGAAGCAACTTGGGTACCACATTCACTTTGCAATCGGTGTCACACGATGCTTACTCGTTGGGAGCAGACGAAAAGTAAACAGTGCTTGAAATTTTCAAAACCTGTGATTTGGTCTGCACCAACGAGTCAAAAAAACTGCTATTTTTGCACGACGGAAGTTTCAGGTTTTTCTTCGACAACCAAACATAAAATTCAATATGCCAACGTAACATCAGTTGTGCCAGCAGAAAAAGTTTTGAATGTCGAAGAACCTGCAGCTCCTGAACCAGTGAATGAACATGAAGAGATGGAAGTTGAAGATAACTTTGAAGAAATCGATCCTGAACCCGAAGAGATCCATTCTGAGGATGAAGAATACATCCCGAGTGGTGTTCCTAGAAGTAAAGACCCTGAAGTCTTCGATCAACTTGAATTGAATGACCTTGTACGAGACTTAGGACTATCTAAGGTAAAAGCTGAACATTTAGCCTCAGCTTTAAGGAAAAAAATTTATTAGCTAAAAAATACAACAGCTTATTTTTATCGTGATAGGGAAAAAGAGTTCCGGAAGTATTTTACAAAAGACAGCGAAAATTCATTTGTGTACTGTTCAGATGTAAAAGGACTGATCGATGAGTTGAAGCCAAACACTTACAAAGACGAAGAATGGAGGCTTTTTATTGACTCCTCTAGGCGAAGTCTTAAAGCTGTGCTTCTTCATAATGGAAACTTATTGGCACCGATTCCAGTAGCTCATTCGACTAAACTAAAGGAGACTTATGACAATTTACAGGTTGTATTAGATAAAATAAACTATTCAGAACATCAATGGAAGGTTTGTGGTGATCTGAAAATTGCAACAATATTGCTAGGCCAACAATCAGGGTTCACAAAGTACCCCTGCTTCTTATGTTTGTGGGATAGCCGAGACCGAAAGAATCATTACATTCAAAAAGAATGGCCAACAAGAACAAATTTGAATCCTGGTTCTCACAATGTTACGCGACAATCTCTAATTGATCCTTCCAAGTACTTGCTGCCCCCACTTCATATCAAGCTTGGCCTTATGAAGCAATTTGTCAAAGCTCTGGATAAAGATGGAAACTGTTTTAAGTACTTGGGCGAAAAATTTCCAGCTATAAGTGACGCTAAATTAAAAGAAGGAATTTTTGATGGACCCCAAATTCGGACTCTATTCCAGGATGCTAATCTTGAATATGAGATGAACGAGATTGAGAGAGCAGCTTGGGGAAGTTTTAAGGAAGTATCACAGCAATTTTTAGGGAATACGAAAAGTGATAACTACGCAACTTTAGTTGACGAGTTGTTATACAACTATAATACTTTAGGTTGCTTAATGAATACAAAATTGCACTATTTACATTCTCATCTTTCACACTTTCCTGAAAATCTTGGTGATTTTAGTGAAGAGCAAGGTGAGAGATTCCATCAAGACATTAGTGTGATGGAAAAACGATATCAAGGAACGTGGGATGTAAATATGATGGCAGATCATTGTTGGACTCTGAAGAGAGATTTACCCGAAGAAGAGAGGAAACGAAAGAGAAACCCTTTATGCAGGACGTTTGAAGATAAAAGGGTGAGATATAAGCGGAGAACGAATTAAAATTCAAATCCAAAGGGTTTTGATGATATTTTCCGAAAAAATTAATTTTTTTAAGTCTTAGGACGAAATACTTTTTTTTTTATGCACCACAGATCGAATGATATGATTTTTTTATTTATTTTGAATAATAACTCGATTTTTATTATATTACATTTGATTTTTTCCAATTTTCGGGGTTTTTGCACATTTGTTTGATGTTTTCGAGACGTCTGAGTTATAAAAGTTGGAGATTTATATGTCGTCGATAAACCTACATGAAAATCATCATATATTTAGCTCAATACATTTTTTTTTATCACAATATTGGGAATTTTTTGTTTTTTTCGCAATTTTCATGGGTTTTTCGGGATTTACTTAGACTTTTAATGGCTGCTGGTCTGAGTACACTTCAGATAAGTATAAAGCAGATCGAAATACATGAAAATCATGCATAGTTAGAATCTAAAAAAATTTTTCAATCACCAAAACCCCCAATTTTCCCGTTTTTTTTCGGTTTTTTACAGTTTTCTCAAAATCCTAGGGTGTAGGGGCCAAACGGACCTCAAATTCGGGTTCAGCGGGTCAAATTACATGGGAATATATGTGGCGCGTCCCAAGTACAGACAACTTTTTTTTTTTTGTGTGCCGGTGTAATTATTTATATTCATAGAACTATATCTAGAAAACAAAAAATTGTTGGTGAGCAGCTCATTACCTTTTAATAGTGAACATATATAATAAGGATATAATTCATCAAGCGCTACAAAATGAAATTGTGGAAAAAGATAATTTTTAATAAAATTATCATTAAATTAATAGTTATTCACAAAAGTTTTTACCTTTCGAAGGCAACCAACGAAATTCGTCATTCTTTTAATGCCGTGAAACATATTAGTATCAATGCCACCACCAATCAGCAACTGCGAACTCGCTAAATAAGTAAACGAGCCTGCTGTATGAGCGTGATCTGCATAAATTCCATCAACGATCGCTGATAACTGCAAAAAAATTAAGCTGCGTTATTCCTTATTTTATCGATTGATGGCGATCATAAGTAGATTTAAATGGTTGTTTTTTTTTTTAAAACGAGCATTGAAAATACATTCTTATTGATCAATTACAATGAAATAACTCTGTTGCAAAATGATTACATAAGCATTTGACCTTCATCGTCATTTTAAGACTTTTTTGCTCCTTTCCATCTTATAGCACTCGAAAATAAATCAACAAATTTTATTGAGTTGTAGGGCTTTAAGATACTGACTAAACTTTTTTGAGCTTAGGGATAATATAAGTATGAACGAAATATTCTACTGTTACGTTTCCAAATTTTGGGTCGTTACTTTTAAATACACTAGTCACAAAAATTAAGGGATATAAAAAAAATTCCAAATTTTTTGGTGATTTTCAGCGAGCTGTAACTCCGAGGAAAATGATCGCACAGAAAAAAAAAAAAAAAAAAGCAAATTGTAGCTCCGAGTGTCTAGTTTTTAGATATGACCATGAAAATTTTTTGTCATCGTCAGGTCTGGAGAAATCCTAAGAAAACTACTGAAAAAAATTTTTCGAAATTTTTTTCGTCTTAAAAAAGTCTACGGGCTTCAAAAAATTTTTCGATTGTTTCGTTTAAAAGCTCTTTTAGTAAATTAAATACCCTTTAATTTGACGTAATCAAAAAGCCTGTACGATAATTTGCCGCGAAGTCATCGTCAATCAAAGCAAAAAGTTTTTTTGACTTTGGAAATCAATAACTCTGGAAATAATGACCGTATAGGAAATCGAAGGAGGGTTTTGAAAACTACACAATATTCTCTATAAGAAAACGTAAACCGCTTTTGAAGAAAAAATTTTTTTGAATTGAAAACTCGGACTGAAAAAAGACAAAAATTCGCATAATTAAGGATATTTGGATAACTTGGTATAACTTTGGATAAAATGGATGAACGAAGGATATCGTTGGTAATTTTTAACTTCAAAGTGTCCCCTAAAATCCCTAAGAAATTCAAAGCGCTGCGATTTTTTGTTCATAGTGCCCAGAAGCTTCAAATTCTGTGTTTTCGCAAAAATCACCATTATGAGCAATTTTGTGATTTTTATTCATTTTTCCATTGAAAAAAATTTTTTTCAAAATTCTTTATTTTTTCGATCAAAGAGATTGATTTTTCAAGAAATTTGAAAAAAAAAAAATTTCAATTTTTTTCGAAAATTTTATTCGAAATTTTCTCAATTTTTTTCGACTGTTGTTTTACCGCCGGCATTAGCGTTACCCAAAGCGTACCACGTGGAGGTTGCTCGGTCGGATTTACGCTTCTCACACACACGTGTGTGTGTGTGTGTGTGTGTGTGTGTGTGTGTGTGTGTGTGTGTGTGTGTGTGTGTGTGTGTGTGTGTGTGTGTCTTTCTGCGTGTTTGTCTGTTTGCAGCTGCCGAATGACCTCTGTACGCACGGCAGTAACTGCTCAGTACCGTGTATTGCCACCTCTGTTCCGAATCACAGCTCGTAAACGCTCTTGCATGTTGATGCATCGTCGAATATCACGTTGCGAAATTCCTTGCCAACAACGTAACAACGCTTGAGTCAACTGATGAAGATTGTGCAGTTGCGGATAGTCTCGCCGCAATCGACGCCCAAGCATGTCCCAAACATGCTCAATTGGGTTCAAATCAGGACTCATCGCTGGATGATTAAGCGTTGTTACGTTGTTGGCGCGGAGAAAAGTTCGCGTACGAACTGCAGTGTGAGGACGAGCATTATCCTGCATCAAAATGAACGGTCTTGCCCCCATGCGTGTGCGCATAGGCAGGACGTGTGGCTCCAGAATTTCGTCGACGTACCTATCGGCAGTCAACGTCCCACGAACGATGACCAACGGGGTTCTGGTATTGAAGGACACGCCTGCCCACACCATGACTGATCCACCATTGAAAGCTGTAACTGGTCTCGTAAAACCATCCCGATCTCGTTCTCCACGACGGCGCCAAACGAGAGATCGTCTATCGCTGCCATGAAGACAAAATCGAGATTCGTCAGTCCATAATACACTGGTCCACTGTCTACGACCCCAATGGTGATGATCATGAGCATAGGCCAATCGGGCTCGGCGATGTCGTGGAGTGAGCATAGGCACGCGATTTGCGCGTCTAGCGCGTAGTCCTTGCTCTCGAAAGCGATTTCGAACCGTCGATGCCGATATGTGTTGTTGGGGAGGACGTTGTCGACAATTGCGAAATTGATGAGCGATCGTGTGGGCATGCGCAGTAGGGTTTCGACGAGCTTCTCGAATGATAGCTCGATCATCACGCTCGGTAGTGATTCGTAGTCTACCTTGACCCGGACGACGATCGTAACTTTGAGTCGCGTTAAATCGGGCACAGGCCCGACTGATAACGGACTGGCTCACTCCCATAGAAGCTGCTACTTCCACCTGACTGTAGCCCTCTTGAAGGAGAGTAACAATGCGAGCCACATCTGTGGCAGCTAAATGTCGACGAGGCATATCAAAAGGTGCTTATCAAAGAAAAGCTTACATAAAATTCACGTCAGGAATTTAGGCTAAAAAGAAAACGTAAAATTCAAGTTTTGTGTGAGGAAAAGCCGAACTCCGCGGGGGGTATATCAATTTGTTTTTATTGAATTTTTAAAATGAGATTTAAAACTAAGGCAGTTGTAGCGGACAGAAAAAATTGAGTTAATTTTTTTTGACAATAGTGAAGCATTCTGAAGACGATAAAAAAAAAAAAATTTTTGATAAAAAAAATTTCGAAAAAATTTTCGAAAAAATTAAAATTTTTTTTTTTTCAAATTTCTTGAAAAATCAATCTCTTTGATCGAAAAAATAAAGAATTTTGAAAAAAAAAATTTTTTTTCAATGGAAAAATGAATAAAAATCACAAAATTGCTCATAATGGTGATTTCTGCGAAAACACAGAATTTGAAGCTTCTGAGCACTATGATCAAAAAATCGCAGCGCTTTGAATTTCTTAGGGATTTTAGGGGACACTTTGAAGTTAAAAAATTACCAACGATATCCTTCGTTCATCCATTTTATCCAAAGTTATACCAAGTTATCCAAATATCCTTAATTATGCGAATTTTTGTCTTTTTTTCAGTCCGAGTTTTCAATTCAAAAAAAATTTTTTCTTCAAAAGCGGTTTACGTTTTCTTATAGAGAATATTGTGTAGTTTTCAAAACCCTCCTTCGATTTCCTTCACGGTCATTATTTCCAGAGTTATTGATTTCCAAAGTCAAAAAAAACCTTTTTGCTTTGATTGACGATAACTCCGCGGCAAATTATCATACAGGCTT
This sequence comes from Cotesia typhae, assembly GCF_013202065.1. Taxonomy (NCBI): domain Eukaryota; kingdom Metazoa; phylum Arthropoda; class Insecta; order Hymenoptera; family Braconidae; genus Cotesia; species Cotesia typhae. Next base: position 597,645 of record NW_027423745.1, read on the forward strand.
TTTGATTACATCAAATTAAAGGGTATTAAATTTACTAAAAGAGCTTTTAAACGAAACAATCGAAAAACTTTTTTGAAGCCCGTAGACCTTTTTAAGACGAAAAAAATTTCGAAAAATTTTTTTTCAGTAGTTTTCTTAGGATTTCTCCAGACCTGACGATGACAAAAAATTTTCATGGTCATATCTAAAAACTAGATACTTGGAGCTACAATTTGCTTTTTTTTTTTTTCTGTGCGATCATTTTCCTCGGAGTTACAGCTCGCTGAAAATCACCAAAAAATTTGGAATTTTTTTTATATCCCTTAATTTTTGTGACTAGTGTAATTCAAATGTAGGTTTGGCTTTGTGAGGGTATCAATAGATTCAGGGTGAGCCTGTCATTGATTGCGAATAAAGGATTTTAGCTAAACGCATGAATTATAATTAAAGTTAAGTTTCAATGAAAATAAGCAAGAAGCCAACAGCGGAGCTAGTCCTCACAGCTTCAGAATTCGCCCTGAACTGACTCAACGCAGAAAATGATTTACAACATCGAATCACAATAGTTGACGTTGCATCTCAGGTTACACCCTGGTGAAGTCGTCGAGGCCCAACTCTCACGCTGGTGTTTAGACTACCGCTCGGCGACTCTCTTGTCAATGGACATTTCCGGTACTTTGCGGACGCAATGTAACGAATCACATCCAGGGGCCCTAAATTTTACAATAAATTTTAAACACGTAAAATTTCACCAAAAATAGAAGCCGCTCTGCAATTTAATTGAAACGTTGCACTACCAACTTTCAAATTTCATGCAGCAACTCAGAAAAGTTATTTCGAAATCATTAAGCATCAATATCTCTTGTACTGACAGAGATAAACGAAAGTTAGCCTTGATTTTCTTTTTATTGCTGTCTAATGCAATCAATAGTTCAAAGTCTTATATCATAGATTGTATACTCACTTATGCTCACTTTAGAGGGGTTCTATTAGTGTACGAGCTTTTGCAATTTATTCTTCTGGGTTTTTTATTTTGACTACGTTATCTAAAGAATAGACCTTTAATTAAACAAGAGGCGCATTAGACTACGTACTTGTTTTGGATTCAACGGCGAATTAGTTTTAAGAATTGTTACAGTTTCCCAACAGAAAATTTAGAACATAATACTTGTAGAGTTTTCATCACACACACACACACACACACACACACACACACACACACACACACACACACACACACACACACACACACACACACACACACACACACACACACACACACACACACACACGCGCGCGCGCGCGCGCACACTGTAACAAACGAATTAATTAAAATCATGAAAAACTCCTCAAACGCGTAAACCAAGTCCCTATTTCATAACCTAGCATGAAGATGTAAATAATTTTATGGATTTTCTAACGAAATCGGGCGTTGCCTTTCTAAAATTCTTGGAAAGACTTGGCCCGATCGTAATAGAGATGACACCATATTGTTACAGTTTCATAACCGGAACAAACCTTGAAAAGTGGTCGGATCTAATTTTTAGATTGCATCATCATATGGGACAAATCATATAAAAGACCGAATTTTCGATCAACTAATCAGTCCAAGTTTACTCTTAGTAGTGCCCAGTTTCAAGTTTCGTTCTGTTGGCCCAGTACTTGTACTCCGGTTCCTCGCTGTTAGAGAAGACCCTTCTGGTTTACCTGGTACACGCTGATCCGGTCAAAAAGTTACCATAAACCTGAAGACATCCAATTTATTGCGGCCCGACTCTAAACCCAGATATTGAACTGTCTGCAAGTTTTGAGAGTCTCACTACAATAAAGTAATAATTTCAAACGGCACCTCGGAATAACCCAGAGGTTAATAAGTAAGAACATTTATATATTTACTCATAGTATAAGAATTGTAATCAACAAAACTACCACTGTAAACTTTTTGTATGAAACAATTATTATGTTTTCTAATATATTAGGTTAAAAAGAGAATCATTATTAATTACTTTTCAATCTAAGCCTGGTTGTATTGAAATTAGAGAAGGTCAAGTGTATTTTAAATTAGACAAACTTCTCTCGAGAGGTGATTACCGCCCGCTACTTACTTTCACAATTTGTCCCCGAATCAATATCCATCGCCACGCTTCTAACTCATTATCACATTCGTATAGTAAAAGGGACAGCAATAAAGTATCTGTATCTTTACCGCTCGAGATATTCAGGTACACGGTAATAAAAGAAGGTAAACGCTTCTTTTGTTATCTTTAAAACAACAATTACATAAAAAAAGATCAACTGTCGATCGTGACACACACACACACACACACACACACACACACACACTCTCACACACACACGCGCGCGCGCGCGCGCGCGA